>NC_088300.1:28403937-28770034 GCF_032854445.1 Liolophura sinensis
TAACTAACGATGTTTGTTTAAAAGTAATACAAGAGAATCCATAATTTAAATACCAAAAGAACATTATGATGGAAATTAAAATCAGCAAAATGCAGATATGTTGTTCTGGCTGAAAATAGTTTCACTGTAGTGATGGGTTTACCGATATTCGTCACACACTATACTGCAGCTGTCATCGTGCTAGTCCGAGGACTGTACAACCAGTGACGTCACGAGTTGCATGGGGAGTTTGAAGACGTAAAATAATTTGCATTCCTGGACTGAGACTTGACTATCAAGGAAGGGTGTTCGATGCATCGCCATATTTTAAAATAAATACACAAATAAAGTGAATTCTGTGTCATATCAGAGGTTCTTTAAGTGTCCCGGTTTGATGAGTTCTACACTCAAAAAATGAATCTGTTAATTTTAACAGAACGTCTGGTGATGCTTGAATGCATTCTGTTACTATAACATAATATTCTGTCATATTCAACATAATATCCTGTTCGTCTAATAAAATCTTCATGTAAATGTGTGGTGTATTTAACATAATGATCTACTAAAATAATAGACCTTCTGTTAAAATTAACAGATCTTTTTGTACTAAGCAAAGCCTCACTTTCTGGCCAGGTTTTGCGTGGCTTTTGTGAATACGAGTCCTGATTCGCCAACCTCAATGGAAGCTTTCTTGGTAGAGATGAAGTTAGCGTGAAGACCGACACTAGTGCCAATCTGCTTTGTGTCCACACCTGTCAAAATGAAATGCATAAATTACATATGCTGAGCATTAAACTGAACATAATTCTCAAAGTTTTAACAGTATATTACATTCGGTCAAAACTTCAAACAAATGTCACGATTGGAGCGAGCCCATTCTTGAAGATTTTATTAACTCTAGCCCAGTTGAAAAGCGGTGCCACACGAGTTCATTGCGGTTATACCCTACAGAAAGCGTTCTTCAACCTGGAGGTATAAATGGACATTTCCAGCGATCACGTCAGATATACGATCGTGTACTTGCTTGTCGAAAGTGTTGATGTCAGACGCCGGGAGAAATTAAAACTTTCTGAACCTATCCCGGTGGGATATCCTGCGATTTGCTGGCTGACAAAACGTGACATTCACTGATGGCCTTATTAGGAAAGATTTTCAGGCCATTTTCTGTCACGGGAGGTGCGTAAAATTATTCTTTAAGACGGATCGGAAGCTAGAAACCACGTGATCTCCTTAGTAGCAAACGGCGTGGGTGAAGAAAACGGTTCTCCCAACGTCATTGCATAGGAAAATGCCTATTTTTGAATCGTTGTCAGCGATCTTGTATCCGTTGGATTTGTGTAGTTTTCTGCTTTTCAGATAATCTGGGTATTTCTGCAGAGCGCTCGTGATGTTATTTTGTACAAGTAGGCCTTACTGGCCGCCAGCGAAGTGGCAAAATGTCCTTTTCCACAATGCTTTAACACTGGGCGGCCATTTTGTTTTAGACACGAAAGGATGGTCACGTGACCTCCAACTTCCGACCCCTCTTACAGAATGGAACGAATGTTGTATAGACAGTCAATATGCCGCTAATGTCTAACATGCATGCACTGTTACAACGCTTCAGTGTTTTCATAAACCTGTGGTAAATTCTTGTAATTACCCAGAATTTATATCCGATAGCTAGATAACATTCTAAGCATTCATTGAAGGATCAACATGCGATTAACACATACTGCGCACAAACGAAATTCTGAAAAGTACACAGATGACTCGGTTGTTGAAGAAGTATTTTAATGAAACGGTCTCTATGCTGGTGAAACTTTTAATTGCCGTGTTCTGTTATGGTGTGCTCAAACGTAGGCCTTTATGTTCATTTCGTCTTGCTTCATGATATCGAATCGGATTAATGTATAAATGCAACATCTGAATTCAAAGAATTACACAGGCTGTGTTCATTGCTGATTTACAATGCGAGTAGTAGTAAAGTGTGTTACACTGAGAACAAATTGACTCCTGAAGATGTTGTTTTTTCAATAATGATCGTTTTTATTATTAGTTTAATCATTTGTATTTTTTATGACAAATTTTATCTCATAATTTGCATTTGCTGGCTGACTAGTCATTAATACGGATTAATGGCGATTATGTTTACTTTAAAATGTTAGCATAAAACATGCAAGATTGTTCTAAGTCTGAAATTGTATTAACCTTTTTACCCTGATGTGTTAACCCTGTGTCTTGTTTGAGTCAAATTTTATGATGTTTGAAATGGGAACAACATAGTTTGTTTTCATATGGCTTTTTTAGGTACCCAAAGGTGTTGAAATAAATTGATGGTTAAGGGTAACTCTGACTTGGACTGTGTTCTTTCATCATCTGGTGACAGTGTATACCCCCTTTCACCTACTGGAACAAGTTGCAAAGAACCTGGGTTACATAACATTCCTGTCTGTCATGACAATTATAGTGATTTCAAACCTCAGCAATAAAGGTAATAAGCTGTTCGGCGCTATTATAGAATACTTGCGTTCCAAAAAAAAACCACTTCGGTGCTCTTTGCTTGAAGACACTGGCTTGTATTGGATTGACTGACTGACTGATTTTTACGGATGGAGGAACCCGGAGTGTCAGGGGTAAGCCACCAAGCTTTGCAAAATTACTTACGTGTGATACACAGACGTGCATAGGCCTACTGATGGAAGGCAAGTCAGACTGCGCCATGTACAAGACGTTATTGTCACCAAGGCTTCAGAAACAGCGAAAGCGGGGAAGTGGTCTTCAGTGAAAGTCACCCACCATTTCTCCGTGAACACACATGATTTGCAGGATTTCATAACTGCTGTGTGTAGTGTATGTATGTTTTGGTTTTACGTCGTACTTGACAATTGTTCAGTCATATGACAAAGGTAAGTCATTTGATGTGTGTACACATACTGTGTCCTCTTGCAGCAGGTGCTGTCGCCACTGAAGTATCATGCCGAAGACACCAGACATGACACCCCCACCCAGTCACATAGTGAATCTATATGCGTCGAATTTATGTAACATTCGTATACCAGCCGTCAACCAAAAAGGACACCGGGCCTACGTTCTGTTTGCATATTCTAACCTCTCAGGGCTGAGCACCAAGCGGGGCAGCAACAAATTTCAAACTTCTTGGTATTACCCGGCCCGAATTTGATCCCGGATTTCTCCATTTCAGGGTTCACGCTCTAACTATGCGGTTTCAGTTCTATATAGTTCAATACCTTTGTGTACAAGTTCGATCCCTTGTGTTGCCTATACACAGGAGCAATCTTATGGCGGGCTCATTAGATATCTGGGTTTGATTGATTTTCCAACTTTTAAGAAAGGCTTACCTAAGTTGAAGAAGTAGCGATCTTCTTCTTGTTTGGTCGCCAGTGACTGCCAGGCGGCAGAGTCGGCTTCTCGAGCAAGGGCATCTGTGACCACATTGACTGTTCGGGGCCGAAAACCACTCTCATTACCCAACAGTATCCCCACATCAGGAGTTTGCTGGGTCGGGGACCAGCTTTGACCATGGATTGATCCCAAGGCAAGGAGTAAGCACAGTACCAATGAACATGGCACGCTGAATAGAAAAAGAACGGAGGTGTGTGATGAAAGACAACCGATTCACTAATGAAACACGCAATGATAAAGTATCATGCGAAATGGAGAGCTGCGAATTCAAAACGGCCCAAACTTCTCATGCTGCATGTCTCACCCAAGCACCTTGCCTTTCAAATAAGCAGAATGCATAAAAAATGTTTACTAGAGCAAAAACGAAATAGTTTCTAGTTAGTGGACAACACTTAGTTCTCCCCTGAATCATCATTCTCATTGTAATTCATGCAAATGAAGCCCATAAGATTTAATGCTTTGACCTGACAACACTCAAAAAAAAAATCTGTTAACGTTAACAGAAAGTCTGTTGTCTGAGTGACACTATAAAATGTATTCTGTTATTATAACACAATATTCCGTCATATTCAACATCATATCATGTTAGTCTAATAGAATTTTTGTTTTGAATTGATAGAATATGTGCCTAACATTCTGCTGCAATAGCAGAATACATTCTAGTATCTCTCAACCTCAACCGCTTCGTGTTTTTACCATGTTCTCGCTACGATATGGCTGAAATATTGCTGATGTGGCGTTAAGCCATAATCATTCATTCATTCATTCTAGTACCACTCAAACGACAGACTTTCTGTTAAACAAATCAAACTTTTTCAAACCGTAGCTAACGATGAAGAGTAATACATACCGAAGGCCTGCCATTTTCAAGGTATACCAGAAATCCGGTGTTCTCGATATTTTCGCAAGGCGTATGGAAAGAACTGGGTATATAACGTTATCCAACTTCCTCAATACTGATACTTTGGGAGTATTTGATGTGTTGGTGTTTATTATTGGATGTAAACAGGCGTTGTGGGGAATTGTGAGCCAATCAACGTCGCCGGTGTAATTACCCAGTACTCTGACGACAATGCAAACAGGAGGAAAGTTTGCGGTGTCTGCTCAGGGTAATAGACATTTCACGAGTTACAGAGTCATTTCGCAAATCGTATTCGAGAGCAGAAACAAGTTTGTTTACACGTGCCTGTGTCGAACACCTGTAAAACACGATTTGAAAAAAAAAAATATCCACACTGACAGTGGAGTTCCAGGTGGGTGTGAGTAATACAAGATGACAGTTTCAATTGTCGAATGACAATATGTTTTTAATATATATATATATATATATATATATATATATATATATATATATATATATATATATATATATATATATATATATATATATATATATATATATTAAAAACATTGGAAACACTTCGGTGAACGAGTTAATGAATTTATGTAAGTGATTATATTCAACTTAACGCCATGGTCAGGTATGTTTCACATATATGACAGTCACCAAGTTTATAGGTGTATGAAATTCAAAAGCCATGACTGAGGGCCACCGCTCTTCCTGACTTAAATCCACAGCTGAACTAGCGAGTACTGGTTTCGAACCTATGAACTCACTAGTGTCCCATCGTCTGCTCATAGACAAATGAGCCGCTGAAGGCCTGGCCAATCAATGTAGATTATGAACAGCTGTATGATTAAATATGAAGCAGTCATTTATACCTTTTCGCAGCTTTCTGCATGCTTCTCATTTGGCACGCAGGCTTAGCAAAGGTATAGAAAGGTAAGAATGCACTAAATTCATGTAAATATCAGAGTAACGAGCTCTAAACACTGCCCAGGAATATATTTTTACTTAATATTTTTATAACCGAGTAAAATGATTTTAAATCATTTGATTCTGTGGCGGTCTGTTGAGACCTAAAGGGTATCAATGATGTCACATCCGTATTTTTGATTGAAATAGTTTCAAGGTCAATTCAGCGAAAGTATTTACACAGCTGCATGAATGTGCCCTTTGAATGTAGAAGTCATGTAGAATGTAATGTCGCCTGCTTAACTATAGGCCCTGTGGGTGTAGAATGTAACACAAGTATGAATATAATTAAATATACCATTGACGGCTGGAGTGCAATAATTTCCCCGGCTTAACTATAGGCCCTGTGGATGTAGAATGTAACACAGGTAGGGATATAATTGAATATACCACTGACGGCTGGAGTGCAATAATTTCGCCTGCTTAACTATAGGCCCTGTGGATGTAGAGTGTAACACAGGTAGGGATATAATTGAATATACCACTGACGGCTGGAGTGCAATAATTTCGCCTGCTTAGCTATAGGCCCTGTGGATGTAGAATGTAACACAGGTAAGAATATAATTGAATATACCATTGATGGCTGGAGTGTAGACAATCTGTAAAAAAAATGACAAATCAGGATGGGATTTATAGTTTACGCTTTTATAGCTATAGAAAAAGGGTGTGACCTGGGTTGAATGCTGTTAACCAACGGCTGATATTGTTTGGACCTGCATTCCAAGCTTACTTGAAAAGTACAACTTCAACAAAATGGATAATGAATAATTAAGTCGTGACAATGCCACATTGGAATCGGCGGAAGCGGAGGATAAGAATAGACCTGCATGGAGGAAGCTTATATTAAGCCGGTGTGTTCCGCTGTGCGGTGTGACACGTCTGGATTAGCTTAAAGAATTAAACGTGATGTCGCTAGGTAACAATTAATCCGCGTGAGGCTATTTTAATGTAGGCTGGCAGAGCGGAGCAGTTGTGTTGTTAATAATTTAGAACATTGTGGACATTATATGTATGTATGTATGGATTTATTAAGTATATTGCCCATGCAGTCCCTTTCTACGAAACAAGACATGTTGACAAAACACAGATGTATATCAACCTCTCTGTCCGAGTCCAAGTCCGAGCAATGTATACCTATCAACCGGTATAAATAAACTGCCGACTGCAAGCGTTTGTAATAAATGGTTGCTCTTCTGCTTCTAACAACACATCGTTTGAAAACAGGCCTATCCCTAAAACAGAACTAAACAAATAGTCCTTTGCACTCAAAACTGCTGATATTTAATAGTATGTGTGTATGTTTGGGGTTAACGTACTTAGCAATTTTTCAGTCGTACGACGTCAAGGAGTCATTAGGTGTGTGTACATCTATTATCTCTTCTTGTGGCAGGGCGAGTTCATGCCGCCAAAGTGCTGCCGCAACTGAAGTATTATGCCGAAGTCATCAAACATGACACCTCACCAACTTGAGTCACATAATAATAAGCCAGTCATGCATGTTTTCTTGGTTTAACATCTCAGTGCCGAGCGCCAAGCGAGAAAGCAGCAAGTACCATTTGATCCCGCGGTCTCCCGACTTGATTTATTTATTTGATTGATGTTTTACGCCGTACTCAAGAATATTTCCCTTACACGATGGCGGCCAGCATTATGGTGGGAGGACACCGGACAGAGATAGGGAAACCGACGAACATCCGCTGGTTGCTGTCAGACCTTCCCACGTACGACCGGAGAGGAAGCCAGCATGAGCTGGACTTGAACTCACAGCGACCGCATTGGTGAGAGGCTCCTTGGTCATTACGCTGTGCTAGCGCGCTAACCAACTAAGCCACGGAGGCCCCTCCCGACTCAAAAGGGGACGCTCTAATTATTAGGTCACCGAAGCGGTCCAGGTGTTTAACTGCATATAATTACATTTTATGCAATGGTTCTTTCTCTGATTTTAAGTGGGCCTTTCTGGGGTGGGGTAGGCCTACATGCTATGGACTGCACTGTCTACAATAAAGATTATTTTAATAATAAAACAAGGTTTGGATTTATAAGGGAGAAGTTCTTTTGAAGCGACAGCAATAGCCTCAAAGAAAAACAGAAGAATGTCTGGAAGCATCTGGATCGTTCGCTAAAGCCAGGCTGCGATTACCAGTCGTTCCATGCATTACCGATCAGGATGGACGAGGCCTACACACTATTCCTGCAGCGCACGCCTGCTAACTATATCCCACTACTTTGCATTTCGCGCCATATGTGTGGTCATGCGCACTACGCCGTCCTCCTGATGGATGTCCGTTCTCCTGGTGGATGTACTTCCGTTCCCCTCGTGGATGTAGGCTGACGAAAACTGTTGAAGCCTACGGCATGCTGATGGAGTTGCCCGCGGAGGGTTTGCATATGTTCGTGATTCTCCGTATTCTCGTAACTAAGCGCCCAAAGTTGAAATGAGCCACCGTTTTTATGAAAGAATACACTGGTAAAAATCGATATGTCACAATACAGTTTTCCTCAGTGCTAACCCGTGGGGGGAGGTGGGAGGAGACATGAGGTCAATATCCTGTGACAAAAACATTTCCAGAATTTGAACAAGGTACGAGTTGTTTATCGGAGAAAACTCTGGAACCTGTCGTTAGTTTCGTATTTTGCAGACGAATCTATGGACGGCGAATGAAGATGTGCCAGTTTGCGCCTATTTCCACGAATAATTTGTGATTTCGCCGACTTGTATAATGCTCTAAAAGTGCACAAGATGACAGAGCGAGAAGAAAAAGCGTCAGCACTTGGCTCTGTAAGTAGTCTCAACCAGTTTAAAGTGACACTTGAACAACAACATTATAATTTTCTTCACGCTGACAGTCTGTGTCACTATAAGCGTGTGCATAGGAAAACATTTTAAATCCACAGTTAAAACTGAAAGAAGCGAATGGAAAAGTCGTTAAGCTGTATTTCATTTCCTAACTCATATGCAAATATTTTTCCCATAGAAAAGCTGATGGCGTTAGTAAAACCCTTCATTCACTTCTTAAAAAAATTGAATGATATTTATAGCATGTAGGTCTAAGTCTTTATCAGCTGATCATTGTTATTATTTGACTCAGGAGCCACAGGGACAGGTGATGGAATGGAGACCTCGCTGCGATGTCCAATCAGTGGATGACAAAAAGAATGCCACGGTGGAGGCGAATTTTCTCAGCCCTAACACCGATCTCAACCTTCCTCCTTCCAACTGGTTACGGAGCTCATCACAAGTGGAGCGTAACCTCAGAGACAGTTGGCTGGGATGGAAACAGACACAACGAGAATTTTCCAGGTCAGCATATTAGCTGATTGTATTATATGAATGCCATGATAAGTGATAAAACATTTACTTGTAGAAATTTACCTTAGGATAATTAATGATGAGGCCAAAAGAAGATTCCATTGGTCCGACTTCATTGGTGTCACAAACGGAGAAATTGAGATTGTACACTTTGACTATTACAAGTCTACGAGACACCTTATTAAATGGTGCAACAGTTAGATTAGTATTCTTTCTTGTTGTTTTTCAGATTGTCTTACAATCAGAATGTTGTGCATTTTCGCCATGTTCTGAAGAGAACAAAAAAGAACACTGTGTTACTTTTGATGAAGGCCACTTGCTTTCCACTGATATGGCATCCATAACATGCGAAAGGGACTTCAATTTTCACTCAGGCCAAAATTAAAATATTATATGTTTGATGTTATGCGACTGACCCTTCAAAAAGGCCCCAAGCGAAATTCTTTTTTTTTTTTTTGTAGATGCCAAATTTTTTTATTTTATTTCATTTAATTACTTGTTTGTTTTTTTGTCGATCATTTGAAGTGTCACTCAGTTTACAGGTGACAGGCCCTCTTTTGCAATGTAAAATTTCCTCTTACACTGTTGAGCAAAGCCGGCCTTGTAGCGTTTCAACTGGTATACTGTATCCGATACCTGTAGACCGAGATACCTGTGAAGTGTTTTCACCTGTATCCATCTGGATAACAGTAATATAGTGTTGCCATATTTTTTTTGGGGGGGGGGGGGGGAGTAGGTCTATACTTTACTTAACTGATGACCAGTCTCCTTGTGTTTCTATAGAGAGACGAGCTATCAAATTAATTACTCATTTAGCGAGATAATCACTGTAAAATGTTCAAGGACATGTTATACACATTGCAGCTGTCAGGGCCTAACGACAGCAAAATTGTGACTTCTTTGTGATCCAATTCTTTTCGCCACACTATACTTTAAAAACACACCTGATCTGGCGAAATATAATTGCTGAGAATTGTATGGTTCTGATGGCACTGGTTTGAAATGTTTACAGACACCGCCGAAACGTGGGCACAGGCCTATATACCTCCATGGACAAGTCGCTCCAGCTATAGCTGAGGTTCTACATGTAGCCCATTTACATAGATCCCATAGTTTACTTACTTTTTTTGGTACAAAAGGGAAGATTTTCTTTTTAAACCTATGTTATCAAAGAATTCTCAACAGAGCCCCTGATATTTTGGCATGGACCATTGTGTTTTCTTTCATTTTACGTGTATCAGAGGCCTCCGAATGAGCCCATTTTATTGGCATGGAAAAGTACATTCAAGAAATCCCAAAATTTACAAAAAAGTTTAGTCAGCTGTGTGGATACCTTTACTCTTGGTTAAAACTCTGTTCTAAGGAGCACGTTGCCAGGAATACATGGGTAGAATTTCCTGAACTGTCACCACCTTCTTCCTCATGTATAAATATTTTGTGTGACTGAGGTCAAAGCTGGTGATCTGAGCTGAGGCTCACTTGGGTGCTTACACTCTTCATACTTTTTGACAATCATGTACATTGAATGATGTATTGAGGACAGAATGAATGTTTGATCCTTGATATGAAGGAAGAATCCCTTAAATGTCACAAAATTTAATTAAAATTAGGAAATTTAGGAAAATGGAAACAGATTTTCCATTTTATTAAACTACATCATGATGTTCTGCTTCACTTGGTCATGCATGTATGTATCAGCTGGACAGGTTTTTCACATGCTCATCCCTGGGTACAGCCCCTGAAAATGCTAGCACAAACTGTTGACTTAAATTGTGCCGTAGTGCTCATAAAAATGTTTCATAAATGTTTACTTGTTAGTTTTATTGTAAAGATTTAGGAGTATTTGTTTTGAGAATTGCCAGATATTGGGTGACATAATTTAGTACTGCGTTCTAATAAATGTTGAGAAAGTTTAATCGTGATCAACCATTTGAACAGGATTCTGTGATTGTTCTTCCCTTCTGCAAACCTACCTACCCTCTTTTATTATAAAGGGCTTGTAACATCAAACAGCATTTTAATTTTGGCCTTTATAAAAATGGTTGCTATTGTATAAGTGAAAAATCTTCAGTATGGAGTTATACAACAACCAAGTAAATGAATGAATAAAAATGTAGTGAAAATGAAGTTTGTGATAATTATTTAAGACGCAAATAGAGTATGTGGAAGTAAGAAATTGATTGTTCTTTTTCACATTTACAGCTTCAACATGGGTAATGAGTTTCCTGAATTTATTGGAGAGGTGGATGTTATTTCTGATGCAGAGGTATGTATGTATCTTCTATCTATTTGAAATTACATGTATGTACTGAAATTAACAGTGATGCACATTTTGCCAACTACATGGGACATGGCATAATAATTTCATATGTAACTATTTATAGTCGGTCTCTTGTACATAGATTGTAATATAAAGGTATGACTTACTTGTTTTCAGAACATCAAGAAGCTGTTGAAAATTCCCTACAACAAGGCACACGTCAGCATGATGGTTCATAGGGTCAGAAAAACCTTGTTACTGGATGATTTTGACATTCACAAACATCTGCTTAGGCAGCAAGAGGTAAGAACCAACAGCTAGGAAGTTGAAAACAGCTATTTGTGAATTTGTGTGTTTTGAGGGAGGAGGACGTGATCTTGTAGTTAGTGCTTGACTTTCAGTCACTGTAACACTCTTTCCATGGGTTCAAATCCAGATCTGGACAGAGAATTTCCAAGTTCCTCCTCTCTTTCTTCTTGCTCGGCCTTGGCCACAGTAAGTGGTCAGTAAAGACCACTTGTCTTCCACCAGTAAGGTTTGAATATCAGTATCAGACATGGGAAAGTTTTTCTGTAAATGGACAAAATTCTGTGGTTTCCACGGGCACATCGGTTTTCTCCACCCGTCATACTGACCACCATCCTGTGTGAAGTGAAAAATTGATGAGTATGGCGTAAATAAGCCAAATAAATAAGTAAATGTTTTTAGACAATGTTTTTTTTTGGTCACTACAAAATGTGGGTTCTAGGTTAATGGAAAAGTAAGTACTTACATGTGAGTAGGATCTTTATCTTCAGCTACAACATGGACTAATTTGGAGAGACATATTCATCAAATCCTTAAAACAGGATGTCCTTATGTTTTCCTAGTTATAATAACTATCAATTAAAGCATGTGAGTGTCTTGTTGTCCTTAAAAAACGTTCCTATAAACTTGTAACTCACCCGTTCATGGCAAATCTACACTCTAAAGGTTTATAGTTTGAATTCAATTTTGGATTTTCAGGCAGACTGGGAATGGATGAGAAAGTTTTATCAGGAAACAGTTATGAGAAACAGAGAAGAAAAAGTAAGTGGACTTGACTCAGTAAGAATTTCGGTGGCAGTTTGGTTGAATGTAATATTTGTCTGAGAGCTGATCTTGATCATTTTTAATTTGAGGATTGCTTCTGATTTGTTGTACATGCATTCATTTTGCATTAAATCTCTTCAGTTTTTTTTTATTCTGCCAGTGTGGCTTTAAACTGTAATCATTTGTTTATTCATTCACTTTTTCTTTTATTCAAGGAATTTTGTGACTTGGGTAAAAAGGTTTTCTCAATATTAGTAAATATTTCAGCGTGAAGATCATTTCAAAAACAAAGTAGTACATCGTCAAATATATGTTAATTACAGATGAAATGTGTGAAGAAAAACAAAAGCCGATATCATCTTCAGAACAGAAACTTGTATTCTAAATTTCTCTATTACAGGTAAGTGCATATGCTTTTATTGTGTTAGTATGTCGAGATTATGTATATTAAAGTGATTATTGTTAGAAGTTACAAGTCATGTGGACGCTACTGTTTTTATATCACCGTTTTTATACCCTTCATTAGGAAGGGCGGTGGCGGGGTGGGGGGGAAGGATATTGGAATCACCCTGTCTGTACGTTTGTGTGTCTGTCGATACAATTTTGTCCTTGTATCTCCTCCCAAACTACTACACTCATTTTGATGAAATAATGCATCTTGCCTGTTATCTGAACTTGTGCATACTTAAGTTTAGTGGCAATCAGCTAATTATTTTCATAACTACAGCCATTGAGGACTTGCATAACAGTGTTTTCCATGTATTCAGATTTTGTCCATGCATCTCCCCCTAATTACTGCACAGATTTTGGTGAAACCATACATCTTGGCTGTCATCTGAACTTGTGCATGCTTAAGTTTAATGGCAATCAGGTAAATATTTTCATAATATTTTCACTGTGTACCAATCTAGTAAATGAATAAATAAATGAACTGAAAGTTCCCACCATTAAAAAAATCCTGTGGAATATCATACCAAGATGGCCACCCAAACAACACAAGCACAATCTTGGCCTGACCAGAAGCTGGGTGCAGATTGATCACAAATGTAGATTTTTTTTATCGTGTGTAAAAAGTTGGGGGGAACTAGGGAGGTAACCTGATGATGTTGTTTCTGGGTATTCACAGTGTGTCAGACACAGACGGTAATGGAGGAGTGAATGGTGAGGAGCGAGAGCAGCCTGCAGCGGAGGATAGAAGTGTGACTGAAGACAGTAAGCTGCAGATTGTACCTGAATCCCAACAACAGGTACAATGAAACAGTGTTTAAAACATACATGTACTGTGGCACGGAAATTCTAAATACTGTGATGAAGCCAAATTGTCTGCAGACCTGTGGTGTGGTGTCACTCTTAAATGCCAATGTAACTCAGAATTTAAGCACTATTGTAACTCAGAACTCAGATATGTTATTAATGTTTTCATCTGCTACATGTTTAAAGATTTTCCATAACCTTTCTGACATTTTCCTGATAAATAGTCTTTTCATTCATCCAAGATGAAGTTCTGCAAGACTAGGTTCCTAAATGAAGAGCTGTGTTTTTGTTTTGTAGTCAGGGGAGCCTGGTTTTCACCGTGAAGTTTTGTGGACGTTTGAGGATATACAGATGTTGATAGGTACAGACTTACCTGTCTTCAGGGCTGGCCATCACCCCTGTGTCAGTGTTAGACTGAGGTTTGTAAATTTTTACTTTGTTTGACCCGATTTATAAACATTCAGGGTCAGGGTCCTTGGTTGAGTCACACCTTAGACCTTAAAAGAGGAAGTTGTAACTTCCTCACTTGGCCTTCAGCATGAAGGGGATAGTGCAACGACTTTTTGACCCGTATTAGTATAATGGCTGGGGCGAGGCGGCTTACTTGCCTTCGGTAAGGCATCTCATTGAAACAGCACTAGATAATAGAGTTGTGGAAATCCGTCCTGTAACAAGGAGGCACAATACATGCACTCTGAGGATTCCTTCGTTGTCATATGACTGAAAAATTGTTAAGTACAACGTTAAAACCCCAAGCACTCACTCACTCACCTATTTATAAACAGTTAGACCCATTTAGACCACTTTTTGTTAGCTTTAGAATGCTC
The DNA here is from genome assembly GCF_032854445.1 of Liolophura sinensis. Lineage (NCBI taxonomy): Eukaryota > Metazoa > Mollusca > Polyplacophora > Chitonida > Chitonidae > Liolophura > Liolophura sinensis. The sequence goes on from NC_088300.1 coordinate 28,417,860, forward strand.
TTAAATCAATAGTTTGAGTTTGTTATTCATTTTAATATGCTAATGGTAGAACCAAAAAAAGACAACTGTGTAATGTGATTTGTAGAGCATTGATTCACTTTCAGCCTTTAATAGTATGAATAATAATTATTCTGCAGAGGTTTCAATATTCAGCACACCCCTAATATAGTGTATGTGATTGCAAAAAATAGTATTATACTCTGTAGGTGGACAGGTGAACATGTTCAAAGATTTTTACTGTGTAAAAAATGTTAGGAAAAAATGTATAAAAGAGTATATGTGTGTACATGTAATTGTAATTTACATGTAATTTTATATGTGTGTACATGTAATTGCAGGGATATGAGTGAGCCTGTGAATGTGCTGACTGGAATGGATTACTGGCTGGACAACCTGATGTGTAATGTGCCCGAGCTGGCCATGTGCTATCACCTGAATGGTATTGTACAGGTAAAGACATGTATATGTGTGCAGCAGACCTGTTCATGCTACAGAAATTTGCATCCACACTGCGAATACTTTATGCTCAAAAACCAATACTTTTATGTTTATTGTTGTAAATTTTACTGAAATTAATTTTTATTTTGGACATAAAAGCAAATCTGTCTCCACCAATTTTCCACAATCCATTTGCAATACAACTGTTCAACCAACCCAGGAAGAAAACAATAATTTCAGTGTAATGGTAACCATGTGTGTATTACAACAAAACAAGTTGTGTCGAAATCAAAATGTTTTCAAGGGCATTATTCAATACCAATTGCATCAAGATTGGATGAAATGTTTGGAGCTGTGAATATAGGGCAATATTCACTTTAAAAATATAAGAATGCGTTACCTCCTAATTTTACATCTGTGTCTATTTCGTTTACAGAATTATGAACTTATTAAAACAGCTGAAATTCCTAATCTTGACAACTCAAAGTTCTCACCACAAGAAGTCACAGACATTGCCAAAAATATTTTATCTTTTCTGAAATCTAATGCGACTAAAGAAGGCCACACCTACTGGCTGTATAAAGGTAAGTGCATGTGACAAAAAACTACAGGTAGTTCAGTTTTGAAAAAGTAGTTCAGGTTTGCACAGTTGGTTTTGTGCAGGCTTGATATATGATTCTTGTTAGCCTTTTCCAGATTAGGATAGTACAAAGTATTTACACGCAATACAGTGTCGTTCTAAAGAATATTTCACTTCTACGATGGCTGCCAGCATTATGGTGGGAGGAAACCCAGCAGAGCCAGGAGAAACCCATGACCATCCATAGGCTGCTGAAGACCTTTCCACATACCCATTACAATGTTGCCTTCCTCAAATACATGAGGAGTTCCATCAAAGCAACAGTACTGTGCTAGGAAATATTACAAGGTAAAGGAAATATATGTGCACAGTGTATGCATTTGCGCATTTTCACTCAGTGGAGGTTGGTGTTGCACCTACATGTATCCCCCATCCCCCTGTAAACATTGGAGGGTACTTTGTATTTGACAATTCACCTGCAAACCCCTAGTTAGGATTTTATAGAAGGGTACAGCACCTAGCACGTACAATTTGAACCCTGCCCCTTCTTTGTCTGGCACAATGTTAATTACTAGGCAGTAGATATTGTCATCCAGCCCATTTTTTTTTTTTTTTTCCACAAGACTACCTTTCCATCATGTCCCTATTGATTTCTAGCTAGGGGTCTTACCTCTCTGTGTTGTGTTCCCCTAGGTGTGGATGATGACGTGGTCAAGCTGTATGACCTGACCACTCTGTGCGCTGATTACATGGAAACTAAGAACGAGAACCCATTCACAGTGCCACTGGGCATGTTATTATACAGAGTGGCTCGCAACATGTGGAAGACCGCAACAAGAAAACATGCCTCCACAATCAGGACACTACTCAACACCTGTGTCATGTTACTGGACCAGGAGAAATATGCGCAGGTGAGTGTAGTCAACTGTGATCAGGACACTGCTCAAGACCTGTGTCTTGTTACGGGACCAGGAGAAGTATGCACAGGTGAGTCTAGTCAGCAGTGATCAGGACACTGCTCAAGACCTGTGTCTTGTTACGGGACCAGGAGAAGTATGCACAGGTGAGTCTAGTCAGCAGTGATCAAGAACACTGGTTATCACCTGTGTCCTGTTACAGGACCAGGAGAGGTATACTCAGGTGAGTCTTGTCAACAGTGATCAGGACACTGCTCATCACCTGTGTCATGTTACAGGACCTGGAGACGTATACTCAGGTGAGTCATGTCAGCAGTGATCAGGACACTGCTCAATACCTGTGTCATACTACTGGACCAGGAAAAGTATACTCAGGTGAGTCAAGTCAGCAGTGATCAGGAACACTGCTCATCACCTGTGTCATGTTACAGGACCAGGAGAAGTATACTCAGGTGAGTCTTGTCAACAGTGATCAGGACACTGCTCATCACCTGTGTCTTGTTACTGGATCAGGAGAAGTATGCTCAGGTGAGTCTAGTCAGCAGAGATCAGGACAGTTCTCATAACCTGTGCAATGTTACTTGACCAGGAGAAGTCTGCTCAGGTGAATCTTGTCATCAGTGATCAGGACACCTCTCATCACCTGTATCATGTTACAGGACCAGGAGAAGTATGCTCAGGTGAGTCTAGTCAGCAGTGATGAGGAACACTTCTCAGCACCTGTGTCATGTTACTGGAGCATGGGAAGTATGCTCAGGTGAGTCTAGTCCGCAGTGATCAGGACACTGCTCATCACCTGTGTCCTGTTACTGGACCAGGAGAAGTCTGCTCAGTTGAGTCTTGTAATCAGTGATCAAGACACTGCTCAATACCTGTGTCATACTACTGGACCAGGAGAAGTGTGTTCAGGTGAGTCTAGTCAACAGTGATCAGGGCACTGTGTCATGTTGTTGGACCACGAAAGGTATACTCAGGCAAGTCTAGTCAACAGTGATCAGCACACTTCTCATCACCTGTGTCATGTTACTGGACCAGGAGAAGTATGCTCAGGTGAGTCTTGTCAGCAGTGATCAAGACACTGCTCAATACCTGTGTCGTGTTACTGGAACAGTAGAAGTGTGCTTAGGTGAGTCTTGTCAGTAGTGATTAGGACACTGCTCAACACCTGTGTCATGTTACTGGACCATGAGAAGTACACTCAGGTGAGTCTTGTCATCAGTGATCAGAACAGTTCTCTACACCTGTGTCATATTACTGGACCAGGAGAAGTATGCTCAGGTGAGTCAAGTCAGCAGTGATGAGGAACACTGCTCAGCACCTGTGTCATGTTACAGGACCAGGAGAAGTATACTCAGGTGAGTCTTGTCAACAGTGATCAGGACACTGCTCATAACATCACCTGTGCCCTGTTACTGGACCATGAGAAGTCTGCTCAGGTGAGTGTAGTCAGCAGTGGTTAGGACACTGCTCAGCACCTGTGTCCTGTTACTGGACCAGGAGAAGTATGCTCAAGTGAGTGTAGTCAGCAGTGATTGAACAGGTAATTCTCCCTTTTGTGGAATACTTTAGGTACACAGACTTGTGAATGTGTATATTGGTTCACATGCATTAAGGACATTAATGCATTTGGATTACCAAAATAACTGATCATTGCTTTTTGATTTTGTTCACACATGTAGGTGTACACTTCGGCCCATTTCCTGCTGGCGGATGTCTACGTACCTGACAGTGTGGTTAGTGATGTATGGGGACTGTCATCTAACAACGATGAATCTGACTCTGAGTGTGAGGATGCAGAACAGGTAAACATTACACTATAACTGAACAGTGTGACCTGCTGACCATTACCTGCTGACTGACCTGTACGTACCCGACATTATGGTTAGTGATGTGTGAGGATGTAGAACAGGTAAACATTACACTATAACTGAACAGCGTGACCTGCTGACCATTACCTGCTGACTGACCTGTACGTACCCGACATTATGGTCAGTGATGTGTGAGGATGTAGAACAGGTAAACATTACTCTATAACTGAACAGTGTGACCTGCTGACCGTTACCTGCTGACTGACCTGTATGTACCCGACATTATGGTCAGTGATGTGTGACGATGTAGAACAGGTAAACATTACACTATAACTGAACAGCGTGACCTGCTGACCATTACCCGCTGACGGACCTGTATGTACCTGACGGCATGGTCAGTGATGCGTGAGGATGTAGAACAGGTAAACATTACACTATAAGTGAGCAGTGTGACCTGCTGACCGTTACCTACTGATGGACCTGTATGTACCTGACAGTGTGGTCAGTGATGTGTGAGGATGTAGAACAGGTAAACATTACACTATAACTGAACAGTGTGCCCTGCTGACCATTACCTGCTGACAGACCTGTATGTACCTGACAGTGTGGTCAGTGATGTGAAGTAGAACAGGTAAACATTACACTATAACTGAACAGTGTGACCTGCTGACCATTAACTGCTGACAGACCTGTATGTACCTGACAGTGTGGTCAGTGATGTGAAGTAGAACAGGTAAACATTACACTATGACTGAACAGTGTGACCTGCTGACAGTTACCTGCTGACGGACCTGTACGTACCTGACAGTGTGGTCAGTGATGTGGAGGATGTAGAACAGGTAAACATTACATATAACGGAACAGTGTGACCTGCTGACCGTTACCTACTGACAGACCTGTATGTACTTGACAGTGTTGTCAGTGATGTGTGATGATGTAGAACAGGTAAACATTACACTATAAGTGAGCAGTGTGACCTGCTGACCGTTACCTGTTGACAGACCTGTATGTACCCGACATTATGGTCAGTGATGTGTGATGATGTAGAACAGGTAAACATTACACTATAAGTGAGCAGTGTGACCTGCTGACCGTTACCTACTGATGGACCTGTACGTACCCGACATTATGGTCAGTGATGTGTGATGATGTAGAACAGGTAAACATTACACTATAAGTGAGCAGTGTGACCTGCTGACCGTTACCTACTGATGGACCTGTATGTACCTGACAGTGTGGTCAGTGATGTGTGATGATGTAGAACAGGTAAAAATTACACTATAAGTGAGCAGTGTGACCTTCTGACCGTTACCTACTGACAGACCTGTATGTACCTGACAGTGTGGTCAGTGATGTGTGACGATGTAGAACAGGTAAACATTACACTATAAGTGAGCAGTGTGACCTGCTGACCATTACCTACTGATGGACCTGTATGTACCTGACAGTGTGGTCAGTGATGTGTGACGATGTAGAACAGGTAAACATTACACTATAAGTGAGCAGTGTGACCTGCTGACCGTTACCTACTGATGGACCTGTATGTACCTGACAGTGTGGTCAGTGATGTGTGAGGATGTAGAACAGGTAAACATTACACTATAAGTGAGCAGTGTGACCTGCTGAATGACCTGCTGATTGACCTGTACATGTATGTACCTGACAGTGTGGTCAGTGATGTGTGACGATGTAGAACAGGTAAACATTACACTATAAGTGAGCAGTGTGACCTGCTGAATGACCTGCTGATTGACCTGTACATGTATGTACCTGACAGTGTGGTCAGTGATATGTGAAGGAATGTGTAATTATTTATTTGTTATTTAGGATGATGACAAACCAGAAACGTCTAAATCAGTGAAGGTACAGTCCTTATCTCAACCGGAACACAGTGAAGAGAAGAAACGAACAGCAGTGGTGAAGTTCAACAGTGCTCTCTTTGGTACTGCTGAGGAAAAATGCAGGGAATGCATCAAGTGTATCATTAAGGTATAAACAATATTGGATGTAGGACGCTAACAGCACATTTAGGCATATGCAAGTGTAGCAAGACAGCTGTAATCTGTAAAAGATGCTGTAAAGAGGCTATTCCCCAGTATTTTTGACCAAAAATTAATCAGTGCATAGCCAGTTGAATTTTGGCTGTTATTTTAGAGTAGCCCAATTAATTACCTTTCTCAAAATGTCAGCCTCATCTTTGCACGTGTTACATTTTAAAATTCAGTAATAAAACTCACCAAATTTATAAAGCTGGTCACATTGACACCTTAGAATAATTGTAACCATGTAAATAGTACAGGTATGAGTCTGACATTTACTGTAAGGTAATCATTTGAGGCAATAATGCTTAAAATTCGATTTGCTTAGTGAACATTTGCTTTGGCCAAAAACCCCTCATATAGTCTCTTTAACTAAAAAATTAACAAATCATTGAAATGGTACTTTCTGTGAAAACAATAACTAAATGAGTTTTCTGTATTCAGTGGGAGGATTATCTTCCCCATCCTTTAATGGTGTTGTGTACATGTATGCTTTATTTTAAAGGGTATCACCTGTCTCAACAAACATATGTCCGCATCAGCAAGCTCCAACCAGGAAGAGACTCAGGCTACCTGTAACCCTGATGAGGCCATCCCTCTCTTCTATGAGCCCTTGTACCCCAAACACAAGACTGACCCGTCCTCAGCTGACCAGAACACTGCATCTCCCTCCACTCCAAATGTGGCTGACAGTCTACTGAGCACCTACCAGAGCAGCAGTCCCACACGGTCACCCTCAGAGCGCTGGCATCTGTTGTCCAAGGTGCTCCTGTACAGAAAAGCCGCCATGGCATACTACTCACTGGCAACCATTACCATGGAGTCCCAGAAGTACGGGACAGCTCTAAAATATATCAAGCTAGCCATTCTGTGCTTTGGTAGGTGGCTTTATGCTTTTTGCTTTGAACAGTTTACTTTTCCTTTACTGTACCCAGTTTTATTATGGGCTGCGCTGTAGATTTTATAAGTACGCCTACAGAAACCAGTACAGAAAGCGTAATGTTGCCATGGCAGTAATTTGGAAATTACCCCTGTGGGGTTGTTGTGTTTATCTGGAGTGACCATGTGCATGTTGCAAGCCATGTGAATTAAGATGTGGAATCTGATCTTCTTGAATATAATTTCATTATGACAGCAGTCATTTGGGTGAATCAATGTACAGTTAGTGTGTAGAATTTGATTCACACATTTACAGATTGAGTGGAAAAAAAATTATTACATGTACCAGTAATTAGACAGATGGCCTAATCTAAATTACTAAGTTTGTAAGACTACATGTGTATTTGGATACATTGAGAATAGTCTGCATGTGTGGGATACAGTGCATGATTGAGGTTGTGTCAGTGTCAAGTGGTTGCTCTTTTACAGGGGCCATGAACACACTATTGCCTGCCAAAGGTAAGGACAACAAGCCCCTGCTGTGTGTCATCCTGGGCACAGTGGCAGACATCCGCCTCATGATTGCTCACAACAGCGCTAACATGGAGACTTTTCAGCATGATTTCCAGCTTCAGGCAGAGGCAGATGTCCAAATCTCAGAGGCTGTGCAGGAAGATCTGCCAGAGTTTGGTAAGTGCTGCATTTATTTGTTTTCTCCCTACTCTGATAGAGCCCAAGCTGGCTCGAACAGAAGTGCTGCTTTGGATCTCCAACTCATTAGCCCGGAATCGGGGAGTATGTACATGAATTTGACATGCGTTTTACGCCGTACTCAAGGAAAACATCATACACTGGATTTGAATCACATTGAGATACTTAGGAGTATGGTTGGTTAGCCAGGCCACAGAGGACCCGCCTTGAGTAATTTGAATGAGATCATATGGAAATGTTGCAGCACTAAAGTAAATCAGGTACCTGATGAAAGGCACTGAACTTTGCAAGGTTTTTTCAACCTTTAACCTGTTACCAGTGTTGTGTATGTGAGTTATTATGAAGTTAAATTTCTTTGGAAACTACTTAAACATTCCCTGCACTCATAGTTAGGAATGAATGAATATTGCTTGCAGCAGCAATATTTTCATACCTATAAGCAAAGCAAAACTTTGTTTAACTAGAACTTAATGTCAGAGTTGCAGTGTTGAATAGCAATTTTCTTTTTAGATGTCAAGTTTTATCATTCAGACAAATTATTTTGACCTCAAGACTGGATGTCTGCTTGTATTGTGCATGTATCAGGAAGATAACACTCTGCCCTGTGTATGTTTTCTTACTAAGTGTTTGTTTATTGTAGATAAGGAGTGGATGTACACGCTAACTGACAGTATAGAGACAAACTTGAGATGTTGTGGGCTGTGTTATGATGAGGCTCGGCAAATAGCCTTGTCGGAAAATATGTCAGACCCTTCCATGCTGCAGTCACTGGCTAAGAGGTTTGGTAATGCCATGAACGAGCTGGGTGTGTTACACATGAACAAAGCCCTGGCCGTGGTCACAGGCACAGGTAAGTCCCTCCTATAGACTTTTACCTTAGACAGGCAGCCTAAGTTAAAGTCTGTCTGTCTTTCGATGGGTCAGTCATATGTTTGGATTCCTATCTTTTAAAATGGGCTCAGCAAATTGCTTGTGTTGGATGACACTGACATTTTACAGGATGTGCTGTTTCAGATTTGTGCTTGTTGAAGTAAAGTACTTGTAATGCCCAAACATATATATATGTACATTGTATCTGCGGTCATTTTATCTTCACAAAGGGGCCTCCGTGGCCTGGTGGTTAGCGTGCTATCGCAGCTTATTGACCAAGGAGCTTTTCACCAATGCAATTGCTGTGAGTTCATGTTCATACTGGCTTACTCTCCAGAGAAATGTACCTGAGAAGGTCTGCCAGCAACCTGCATATGTTCTTGGGTTTCCCCTGGGCTCTACCTGGTTTCCTCCCACTATAATGCTGGCCACTGTCCTAATAGTGAAATATTTTTAAAGATTAAAGAAATATGTTGCCATTATGAAATTTTGATTTCAGCGGAGTGGAGGCCTGTTGAGGAGCAGGAGATTGTGTGGAAGCTGAGTTACAGCTGTTTTGATCAGGGAGTCCAGGCATTTGAATCTGTGGGGGACATAACTAACCAGGCTCTTCTACTGTCCAACATTGGCCAGCTGATGAGGATATGTGCTCAGGCCCATGCTATGGCTATAACAGATGGGGAAAACAAGAGGGAGTTCTGTGCAGGGGAGAGGCACTACTATACAAAGGTAGGCACTTTCATTTATTTATTTATTAATTTATTTGATTGATGTTTTATACTCAAAAATATTTCACTTATACGACAGCGGTCAGCATTATGGTGGGAAGAAAGTGGACAGAGCCCGGGTTAACCCTTTATTATTCCCTGGTTGCTGACAGACCTTCCCATGTCCATGCGCTTTGCTGGCAAACCACAGAGGCCTTGGAGGCCTCCATAGGCAGTTTTAGCTGCCACTGTAAACCAGGTCTGACAAGCTAACTTTGGGAAATTCACTTATATAAGGCATCAAGTACAAAACGGCACAGTTGTATTTCACCTAAAGTGTAGCGTTTGACAGGTGACACATTTTGCTTGATTCTGATTGGTTCATCCATGTTATACATGTAGGATTGCTTAAGAGTTATTTGTGAAAATTAATAAATTTCTTGTCTGAAAAAAAGTGTTGTCATCAGAAGTATCATTTTGAGGCCCTTATGTAATTCTGAAAGTGCACTTTTTACATACCAAACCTCCGGTGAAATACTGTAATCGAATTCGGAAGGTGTAGTTTTTGAAAATTTGCCCTATTTACCTATATTATCTATATGTAGATCGGCCAAGTATTTTCAGTGATGGCATATATGTGTCATGTGTATCTTAAGTTACCTGAAGAAACGAAATGTTTTTGCCAATTTTGATAATACATTTCAATTTGGTATTCACTTCGACACCTTCAACATGGAAATATAGAATCCTTTTTATCCTTTTAAATGGAAAATTAAGGGAGACAACCGTGTGATTTCAAGGGGATCAAGGGGGACAACTTTGCAATTCCACCTTTACTTACTGTTTTTTCCAGGCAATAAACTTTTACCAGAAAGCTCTGACAGTTTTGTCGAGCCGGCCCAAGTTACCTCAGATATGGGATTCTGTGAACTGGGAGTTGTCCACTACATACTTCAACATGGCCATGTTACTTCAGGATCATGCACCAGTGTCATCCATGTCTTTAGAACAGGTAGTTGTCACTTAGGTCTACTTTTCCATTGGAACTATTTTAGTGGTAAATTGATGTGTGTTAAGTAATGACTCTACATGTTACACCAGTTCTTCATGATATAAGTAAGACATCAACATGCATTTACCAATGAGTTTAAGATTAGCAAGACATAAGTCCTAGTGGACATGTGAAACAAACAAATTAGTGCTATTTGGACTAGTGCTATATCTGTACATCACATGTGGGAAATGTTGTGAGTACTATGTCAAAAGTCAGTGGTTTGCCCCAGGCACTATGGCTTCTGACACCCATAAAACTGACGCCCGTTTTCTAAGTGGAGGGACTTTTACTAGCCAAAAATATGATGTTTGAGATTCGTTTGTATTTTGTAATAAAAATTTGTGAAAATTGTGTTGGGGGTGGGAAGCGGGGGGAGTCTTTTGTGGTCTGTCAGATCTTTTTTCCTGTCTGCAAATCAGGAGCAGAGGAGCAAGGACAATCGTGAAACACATGCACGCACAAAAGCACAAACAGGTTCGGTTAATAGACCAAACGCTAGTTGCTATATTCTTCACACAACGTACCAGACTGAAATACAAAATATACACTCTGAAATGCTGTCTGAGCACATCTTAACATAATCAAAACGTTAAAAAAATTTCCGACCAGCAAGAAGAGGGGAGACACCCCTCTTGCACTCAAACCACCACCACACACTGCACCCCCACCCACCAATCTTTCCCACGCTCGTTACTTGTCCGCTCACTCATAGTGCTCATTCCATTCAGAATATAAAATATTTTCAGACTTTTTCCCAGTTATCATTCTTATCCCTGTAAGTGAAAAATGTCTGAGCATGGTGTGAAACACTAATCAAATAAATCAAATTCTGTGCATCCCATTTCTTTTGGGTGATAATTTTCTTCTTAACAAGATGTTGGCAGGAACATATCCAAACTGTTTGTGCAGTAAATTAAAGGTGTGATATATCTGTGAGTTGCAGACAGAGAAGGAGATAACAGAGTTGATGAACAAGGCACTGAGACACTGTGATGTGGAGAGGAATTCCTGTAAAGCTGTTGGTTATCAGTACAGAGCTGCCACCATCAACTACAGACTGGCCTCACTCCACCACAACAGTTATAGGAAACAGGTATTGCTAGTGCTACAACACCAGCTTGACTTTTCTGAATTGATGGCATTGTGGAAAGTTAGAGGTCTTTATTTAAGATAAGTTTTCTGAAAACATACGATGTAACTCAACCACAACAAGTGTCAATATTCAGTTAATGTGTTCATTAACACCATCAGATTTTTACGATATGAGATGCTACCAAGTGTGATCTTATGACCCTATAATCTTTGGAAAGAAGTGGTGAGAGGTTGAAATATTTACGCTGATATGTGCGTGTGACCTATGCAAAGTTGACATCCTGGCATTTTGGTACAAGCCCAGAACTTGATTAAAAATAAATGCTGACTGTAAGCATTTAGAGTTTGCCAGTATCTCAAGTTGAAACTGATGTGCTTGGACAACATGTTTCAGTCAGTACTTTCTGATTACGTTATCATAGCAGTAAAAGACTTGTAAAAGACTAAAGAAAACTATAAATCACGGATGATGTCAACTGGATTTGCAGCAAGAATATCATGTTCAGGCACATGTAAATGATTAAGGACAGCCTGTCCAAATTCTTGCAAAACTGTGTAGTTCAGGCTCAGGTGTTGCTACTTCCCCTTTATTTTAATTTTTTTTTCTTGGCTTGTGCTTAATGGTGTTTTCTAGAATGTTTTGCTCATATTTAATTCTGCCATGCACTTTGTTTGCTTCTGGTTCTCTAGTTGTACAGACAGACGCATTCTTTTGTGACACACATATGGGAAGAAAATGCTATGATTGTCTGTTTATCATATTTGAAATTTTTACAATTTATAGATATGGCTTCAGCATTCTCATAAAGAGTTGAAAATGTTTTACTTAATGTGAAGACCATTGAACTCAAATTTTCAACTTTATTTCAGGCCAACACTGAACAGAAGCGGAAGTATTTGCGCCAGATTGCCTTTAACCATTATGACAAGGCAGCTATGTTCTTTGAACTAACCGAAAGTTTCAGTGACTTACTGAGGGTTCATCTAGAACAAGTGGCCCTCTGTGAATTCTGTTTGGAAGGTAAGAATTGAGGACATTTTGAAAGCAGTTGCCTTGCTTATAGTTTAAATGCTGTTTCTCGCACAACATAATATCACTTGTTGGCTTTATTGTGATGTACATGTAAGTGTAAACATTACTGTTGGGAAGAATGAAATCATGGCTGTACATATTCATATATTGTATGTGAAAATGCAACTTTCAGTGTAGTTTGGTTTATGTGCCCTTGTCCTACATGTAAATAACTGAAAGGTATATAACAGTTTCAACTATTAAAGGTAACAAATATGTGTAGCTGTATACATCTAAATTGCTCTGATTGTCGGTTTGTTGGGTTATCTCTCAGTAGGTCGACCAAATTTTTTACATCCTGTCACTTGATCAGTGTCATTTTCATGTGATTATTAATTAAATATAATAACAACACAGTGTTTTGAATATTTCTAGACTGGTGACGTCTAATAAATTTGCAGTTAACATCACTACACATCCTGCTTAAGCCAGGGTATGCGAAAATTGCTAGATTTTATGCATTTACATGAACAGGTGGAATAAAACCTTAACTGAGGTCAAGAGAGGCCAGATTTCACCTTTTACATGTGACCATTTGTTTCACCTTGTTACTGCTGCTCTGCTTTTACTCTCTTTGCTGTACATGTACTTTTTTACGTTCTCTTGCATGAGTGGCATGAGTGTAAGACAACATTGACTTTTACGCTCGAATTATGAAATAAGGAGAAGTATAGTGAAAGAGGGATCAGATGCTGTCAGTAGCAGTGGCAGTGTACAGTTTGGTTTAAATTTTTTCCAATCATAGGGTTGCAGTGAACACCCATAGTACACAGGTAGCCAATTATCGGTAGTGATTTGCATATCGAAGACCAAGGAAATCTTTTGCCGCATAGCTCAACATTTTGCTCAGGTATTCACAGGGTTGCAGTTGACTCCCAAAGTACATGGATTACCAATTGCAGTTTTGCATTCAAAGACCTCTGTGGTAAAGTTGTGCACTGCACTAGCCCACAGTGTCTTTTATCACCACAATGGTTTACAATTGGTAATGGTTTAATTGGTAACATTTGAAGTCACTGCTCTGCAATCCTTACGCATTCGATAAACAGTCATAGCTGTGACAGTATAATAATTTTGGTCTTTGTTGTTGATTTAATGGAAACGCCTTAGTACTACATGTATATAATTAGAGGATAATATCTGTGTATGACAGTGTCAATCATTCTTTTACAAACTGCTCAATCAGGTGAGCTGCTGGTGTTGTCATATGTTACAGCTATTGCTGAAATTGCATGTTTGTGCATGTAGTAAAGAGTGTAACCTTGTGACATGTACTTGGGCATTGCAGAGTTACAGGACTCAGGACTGAAGTGTAACCTTGTGACATGTACTTGGGCATTGCAGAGTTACAGGGCTCAGGACTGAAATGTAACCTTGTGACATGTACTTGGGTATTGTAGAGTTACAGGGCTCAGGACTGAAGTGTAACCTTGTGACATGTACTTGGGTATTGTAGAGTTACAGGGCTCATAATTGAAGTGTAACCTTGTGACATGCACTTGGGTATTGCAGAGTTACAGGGCTCAGGACTGAAGTGTAACCTTGTGACATGTACTTGTGTATTGCAGAGTTACAGGGCTCAGGATTGAAGTGTAAGATGATGGAGGATATACTGGGGTATCTGCTCTCCTGTAAGACTACTGTCGCTGGCCTGGTCAGGCTGTCCAAGGAGAAGGACTGCCAGGAGAGCTGTGAGCTGGCAGAGTGGGACAAACTCCTCAATATACTCAAATCACGGCTACTCCATATTTTACTCTCTCTCATGAAACAGTACAGTAAGCTGAAGAAAGGGTAAGCAACAGATGAATGTTTATAGAGAGTTTCATTTGTAGGTGTAGCATTAAAGAAAAGAGAAATACATCAAAGAAGAATTCAAATTATTCAGTATATTATTCAAGAGTGAGTGCATGCATTGTTTGTATTTAACAGGACTCCTGTTGATTTTTGAGAACTGGCAAATTTTTTTTCAGGGTCATTGCAGTCATCTGTGTTGGCAGGCTTGTGAACACGATATCTCTCAAAGCAATTTTCATCAAACTTATATACAGTTGCACCTAGTCATGTACAAAAACTTTATTCTTTTCCATTGACACTGAATTATGTTTGCAACTGATGCTTGAGGAGTATTCAGTGCATAGCACATTATTTTCTCGATGAAGTATTTATTCCCTGAGGTGACATAGTACATGTGCATAAAGTAACCTTACTACCTGGTTTTTGGATTATAGGAAAGAAGGCGAGAGCAACAAGCTACAGAAGCTGAACACAATGTATAGTTCAGCGCTACAGGGCTTTGCTGCTGATGACCGATCCGTGGTAGAGAAGTGTGAATGTGCAGAGCAGGTATTATCTCTCATAGAGAACACCTGGATAGGAGAGAATGGCTGATGTGCGGGACACATCATCACAGGACGGTTGTGCGATGGGGAATGTTTGCATTAACTCACATCGTCAATGCTATGGGAAATATTAAGTGATGACTTGATTCCAGATACAAGTGGAGAACTACAACTACAACACACATTATCTGACTGAACTAAGAAGAAATCCCAGGCTTTATGTTTGTGTAACATTCACTCTCGCTGAAGTCATACTAGTCGCTAACTTCAGTATAAAGAAACTACTCTTAGTTCGTCTCATGACGCCTTTTTTGTATGTAGAGGTTAAAGCTTAGTGCCATTCACAATCATTGTTTCAAGTTAAAGAGCCAACATCATTTCCCAAAATATGGACGCAAGGACTGAGTTGATGAACAGTCTATGTGCAGAAGTACGTCTTATAGCAGATCTAATTAGCAACAAATCCATGTAGGGAGTGATAACTAGATATGACTTCAGCGAGATTTAGGGAGGGAGAGGGGAGTAGGGGACACACCTGTTTGATACCAACAGCTGTATCTGTTCAGGGAATCAAAATGGTCCAGTGGGACAGGTCAGTGGATACATAAGCGATTAAAGATTGGACAGTGTTATTATGGCAGAAATGGTCTGAACCACACAAGTTGGACTGGACTACAAGCCTTAGTGAACATCTTCGGGGGAGACTTCCAATGATCGTGAAGTTTGCCAAATTTTAAATGTGATATATCGATCTAGACAGGTTAAATTAACTATTTATTATTAGTTAATCAGTGCTCAAGGTGATTATTATTATGTTTTCTCTTTGATCTCACACATACTCGGCTGGAGATAATTCTGGAACAGTCATACGCTTTAAATGTGTACAATAAAACAAGTGTTCAAAACCCATTTTGTTTTAGTGGACAGTGTTCTGAAATTAGTGAAGTGCTTGATCCATTGTTATTGATGGACAGAAAGATCAGATGTCTGCCTTCGAATCACTGACATTTTCTGCGAATTTAGTTGTTAGAAACAATTAACATTAGCCCTTCGACATGACTGGAGTGGAAGGGTGAAGCCAGTAGCCACTCTGGGATATTAGGGTTACTACAGGCTTTATTTAGCATTGTGTAAAACACAAGTCATTCGATATGACCAGATGCCAGTTCATAAACTACCGTTCCCGCATACCACCGGGAACCTAGCCCAAGTTCAATCTAATGGTGTTTGTCACGTTTGTCGTGGCTTGCGTGACGATTAACACGTTCTACATCTGGAGCCAACTTCACTGACAGTTGATAACTAAGGAAAAAGGAGTTCCAAGACATGACACCGTAGCTAACAGTTTATAGTAAACACTTGACAAAACTACTTGACTTTACGGTCAGGTCTAAAGTCGTCCCACTCGCAAATCGATGGTCCGTCCATGCCGAGACGGCGCACCTTTCGGATGTTGTACAGCTCCTAATGACTTTGACCCTACCATCACGGAAAATGCCCGGGTGACACCAATCTGCACTCTTCTGTTTATGTTGTACTTGGATTATGTTTGACTTTTGTTTTAACCCCGGGGTTGAGGTTTATCAGATATGTGTTGAATGAATGAATGAATGACGATAGGCCTACACTTACTCTACCCACTACATCCCCTTGGTAGTTGCTTCTCCTCGCCAGCGGAACTGTTCACGCGCGAAGTTCTCCAGTTGGCTGCATGGAATTCCTACCGTATCCGTAAACTTTTCTTTACTCCACGATAAACAATGACCAACTATATATAGGTTGATCTAGCAGGTCTGGCTCTTCCGTATGCTATTTGTAAATCGCCACACCTCACCCTGGGAATTTCTGCTCTCCAGTTAATTGGTTTCTGGTAACTGGTTAAAGGTTTTGGAGATTTGTAATTTCGGTGAACTGATGTAGTCTAGAAAAAGCAAAGTTTGGTATTGGAAATAGATGTATTTTATAAATTTGATGAAGTCTACTCAAATGTCTCAATGATTTTGGAAGTTGCAGTTATCCCTTATCGTACATGAATTAAATTATTCTTTGAATCAATCTTACTTAGAATTCATTAAAAACTATTAAAGGGTGTGATGTACTCAATAATAATAAAACCAAACAAATGAAATTAATGACATCAGGTGGAACTCTGGAAAGTATAGTATTGGATTCTAGACTGATTTATGAAACCTATTGCTAGTCTAAACGCCAATAACACCGACGTGTTTATCTGTTACATGTATTGACAACTTCTATTTTTGATTGTGCTATTCAGGTGCTTATAGAAGAACTGTATAGACATCAATTGCTGCGTTAATGTTGACGAGTTAAAATGCTTGTGACGTGAATGACTGAAAAGGTTTCAATGCTGTTCATAAAACCGTCCGTAGAGTATAAGCGTTATTGAGCATAAAAATGTGAAGAAAAAAAAATTAAGGTATATTAAGACCTGGCTTCCATGAGTTCAGTATGTCGTCATTTTTTTTATTTTAATTGTCATTTTTTATAAGAATATGATAATGGATAAGTTTCAAAACAATTCCAGTAAACATGTGTAGGAAGTTCACAGTCCCGTCGTTGTGACTAACAGGTCGTGTTTGGGTCACCCGGAAGCTTGTTTACGAGATCCGGATAAAAACGACAATCCCCGGACACCGTCAAAACAAACAATCTCTTGGACGAACTTTCTCACTTTCCACCAAACAAATCCTGCCCAACGAGATTTAAGCTGGCACAATTTACATAGCTATGCAGTTAGAATATATACTAGTGAAATGATATTTCACTTGAGGCTGACCTGATTGTAGAGAGTATTACTCAAGATCGAGAATTTGGCAGATAAAAAACAATCAAACCTAAACTTTTCCACGACAACTCGACGTGTACTTTGTTTTTGATTTGTTATATGAAACTTTTCGGCCTGTGTGGAAAAACAATAGACAGTATTTATCTTGAGAAAATTGATTTTATGCTCTATGTGTTTTCGAAGAGACAGTTCAATCCTTTTTATTGACTTTTTATGTCACTTCCACTAACGCAATATCGTATATTTGCCAAAATCCTTCTTGGCATTGTAAGAAAGTTACGAGTGAAGTAATGGGATGACGTAATGGCTGGGTCATTGGAGAGATGGATTGTCTCCTGATATCATCAGAATACCATATAATCACTACCAGAGATTAAAGACATCTATTTGGCCCGTTTTTCTGCCAATTTGTTTCACTGCGCTGCATTAGACGGTCTGATAAGCGAAAGGTTTGCATGTAATATACCTTAATATATTGCTACAGTGGGCCAGGAAATTTTGTACCGACTTGGCGTGCTTGGAATGTCGAGCCTCTACGGTGGCGTTTCTGGGATGGAACCGTGCAATTAAGACCTGGGATAGATGAGCTGGCTGTCTTGTTGTCTGCAGTGTCCCTTGTTCAGCGTACGTTGGTACTATATGACGTCATGAATCGATTGTGTTATGTAACTGTGAATTTAACGGGGTTTGATCGGTGGTTTCTGTTGTAACAGGCCTCAGTCGTTACTTAATCATGGTGACTCAGTCTGTCTGGTCACCGTGGCTTTCCCACAGATGAAGATCTCTGTTTTAAATGAGCAAAAGATCGAACAGTGCTTTATCCCTTGTGGTTATTGTTTTTTTGTTGGTTTTTTTGTCTCATGAAGTATGACACAAAGTCATATTGTTTTAGCCTGCAAAGCAGATCTGCCAGTAATTAGAGTGAAATCGACGAGGCACGATACAGTTCATGCTCTGGGGAATTGTCCAGGGCTCTACAAAATTTTCTTTCGAGACGCAGCCACAAGAAATAGTCCAAAAACACAAGTAAAAACTTTGTCAAATACACCATTGCCTGTGCAATAACGTCTTTTGTTTAATTAACTTTTGCTGCCGGGTCTTGCATTTAGGGCCTACTTGTAAATCATTTTACATTGATGTGTAAACCATATCTGTTTTCTTTGGAACTGAGGCGTGCACATAGATCTTAATGCATACCTAAAACAACATGTAAGATGAGTGTTCGGTAATACAAACTTATGTCTGTCGTTGTGTCGGCTTATACACAAAATTGAGTTCTGCCTAAACCGTGGTAAGACAAGACGGAGCGGGCTTAATGAGAGTGTACATTACAAAGACACATTGAGTGGTTTCCAGTGGGACGGCTCTGATGGTCACTTGAGTTTATTCCAAGTGGCCCGTCGCTGACCCCATCCAGGCACGTTCTCGGCTTGCCATCATTTTTAGGCTGACAGACTGGGTCAGTTTTTTTGCCACAATCTATACAGGCCTAGCAGTTTCAGATTTTCTCATCCACACAGGCATGCATTTTATCTTGCAGAAGTGACATCTGTAAGAGCTAACATTTTCCGCTCTCTCAGGGTTGCTTATGAATTATTTGGTGTATACCTTGTAATAAATGTATCTTTGTGATCAGCTGATGGTTGTGGAGCTGATCATTGCCTGGTGGTAGCCCTGGCAATGTCGAAACCACGAAGGGTTTGTGAGAATGTGACGGTCTCCAATAATCGTTAGATTCCATGAAATCATCCAGTTTACAGCTATGAGTGATGACTGTATGTCGCGGTTTGTTTGTCTGTCAGAGTGAAAAGCATAGCTCCGATTTCTTTTCTGTTCTTTTTTGAGTTGTATAGTTGATATGACCTACAACCCTTTTTTTCTAGCCGTTTTAAATTGGCTTCACTTGCTGTTCCACAGTACTGGAGCAAAAACAGGCCTTAAGCGTCGTGATATCAGGCGTGTTGTCTAAAGACTACGGTCATTATATCAGATGAGAATACCAAAAACTCGTTTTTCTTTTCAGTTGGCTTCCTGAAAACTGGAATGAGTCATCCCAAACAAAATGCATAGTAGTGGCTCTCTAATAATATTGGGCTTCCCAGCACACAGAGCCAAATAAATTGGTGTTGAGATCTGTGCATAGGAATTAACTTAAC
The DNA here is from genome assembly GCF_032854445.1 of Liolophura sinensis. Classification (NCBI taxonomy): domain Eukaryota; kingdom Metazoa; phylum Mollusca; class Polyplacophora; order Chitonida; family Chitonidae; genus Liolophura; species Liolophura sinensis. Next base: position 28,437,328 of record NC_088300.1, read on the forward strand.
ATTTCACGTGTGCCCAGTATCTGGCCCCGAGAGCATGGAGCCGTCATTGACTTAATTCAAAATTGAAATCATTATAAACTTGCTATGTTCCTTTCCGCTACTTTAGCTGAAAATTGTTTTACAACATATTAACCAGAATTTAGGTGATAAAGCAATGTTTTATCCTTGTTACGTAAGAAATAAAACTAGTGATTTTAAAGTAATTTGAAATTTTGACTTAAGTCTTCGTGATCCTGCGGACTGGGTGACAGATAATGGTTTCGTTCGTACTCTCCGGTTTCCCCCACTGAAATAGCCTATCCAATTAAAAAAATTATAAATAAAACATAAAATATATATTAATCAGATATTTAGCAGAGCGTTTGGCCACCAACGATGTGATGGATCATGGTGGCGTATCCATACCCAATTGTTAAGATGGCAAATCACGCACAAAGCTCATCGCAGTTCATGGGGAGATATGACATTTTATATATTACCGATCGTTATATCAGAAGTGTGGCCTAAAATAGCAGTTCTTTCTGAAGACAAGTGTTACGGTTTATAATATCCGTACGTCTTTGCCATCATAATGATATGTTTCCTGTTCTTGAGACCATTCATTTGAAGAATTGATGAAGATGGTTTCTGGAATAATTTCAGCCCCGTTTGCTTACAACAACCGTTGTAGTTCCATTTGTTTTGAACAACCATTATAGTTCCATTTGCTTTTAGCAACTTCTATAACTCTATCCAGTTCCAGTGATTCATTACAGCTCCGTTCCAAAGTTACCATGCCAGTTCCATGTGCATCCAATCAGTATTTCGCTTCATCTACTCCAAATCGCAGAGATGTTGGCATCTGTTGAATGTATTTGTCCCAACTACTCCGTAGCAATTCCAACAAATTTTCAAAAAGACAGAAACTACAGGATCAGCCAATTCCGAGAACCAAACAACTGTTTGAGCCAAAGAGGTGTCAATTCCACTTCAACGGTAACAAAACGCGCCTAAGACATGTTAACAGTGATTCAAATATTCTTCCTTGAGTCACTTTATTCCACGAGTATACGGACTTACAGTAAATGATTTTAGAATTGAATACGGTACTAAGATGGTTATCTTTTGACCACTCCCCATTATACATCATATAAGCAACAGATGGGGCGTGTTGTTCGTGAGTGAATTTCCCGAACTTGTCAGAATGCTGAGCCGTTTACGTTATGCTCTTTGGGTGGCTAAGGTAAATGGAAAACTGAGGGTTATTTTAAAGTGTGTTTCCAGTATATTTTGTGTCTTTTATGAATAAATTTATGAGATTCTTAGGTGGCTCCCGTGTGGAGTGTTGGCCACCGTCTGCTAGGTGTGACTCTGCGTCCTAAGACCACACAACTCGGCACCCTCGGGGGGCTCCACTCAGACCTAGGACAGAGAATAACGTTGATACCCAAGGTAGTGGGCAACAGTCCAATCCCCTCTACTTTTTTTACAGCTCCCCGGTAATAAATATTCACAGGTCGTTAGTCGGCCAAAACCCTCGTCTTTAAATCTGCCTGACAGGTTGTGGCGTAAGTCTGATATACTTTATGTCTCTTGGGGAGCGAAGACTGCATCTCAGTTACCAAAAGTCTGTAAAGAATTTCCTTGCAATCCGTCAATTCATCACCCTACCTTTAAAACACAGCACCTCGGTACTGTCTTATCAAGATTGATGCCACTACGAATCTGTATCAACCTCAGAACCTACAAGCTAACTCTTTTAAACGCAAGACTTCCACTTTGCATGTTGCTATAACATTTTATATTATTCGGCGTCAAGATCCCTTCTCACAACCACTATATGTGTTACGTAACATTTTGTTACCGTTTTTGATGAGAAAGATACTTTTTTGTGATTTAAAAATGCTTTTTACTTTTTATCTCCACATAGGTTAAAGAACACATTTCATTATGATATTATCAGGGTATATAACCATTAAAGCCGTAATTGAAATTGTCGTCCGTGTTTAATTCAAACACTCTCAACATGATGTTTTTTCATCTCATTTGTTTATCATCACAGCTGACGAATTAATGACCATTTATCGATGAACTAGAAATCAGGGCGTTGAAATTTATTTCAACATAAAGTCTGCAAATTTTTTTCCTTGTGATTTTTTTCAAGTTGTTTCTAAACCGTATAATTTCAGGTATACATTCATGTCTTTAAAATTATTGTATGACTGCATTAAGCAAAATTAATTTGGATGAATAAAATAAAAAAAAAACGTTCTGAAACAACCACAATTCTGTTTAATGCAGTGTACTTTCGATCATTGATATTTACAAATTAAATTTTAAACATATTATGAAGAAATGTGAACAGGGATCATGGAGTATCTCGTGCATTGCTTACAGCTTGTTATTTGTTTAATGTCTATAAATCGGAAGATAAACTACGCTAGAAATTGGCGTTGTCTGGCAGACAGGTAAAGAGGCAGACGCATGTGTACGAACCGGTGTAATGACAACTTATCGGAAAGAAAATCTTCCCAAGCCCTTGCAGATTACATCGCCTGAGAGCGTTCCTTTGATATAACAGTGTAACCGATTAACCGGAAATTTGACAGCAACATATTATGATGAGAGATAGAACTGTAGGAACCCCAGTTTCTTTCAATACTGGAAGATTAAATCATTGCGAACGAGTAAATGTGGATAAAGAAGATGTATCAGTCTAATGCGCTCCTTGTACCACAACTTGGCTTCTCCCCGGTAAATATCGCTGCTAAGTTGATTTCCACGAGATTTAGAAGCCAGTGAGAACAAGCCAGAACTATCAAGATATACATCAGCCATTCTGTATTAAGTGCGGTGCTACGCAACGACTGAGTGCGTATGCACTAGAAGTAAATGATGTTAAAATACGGGCTAAGATTTTTAACCGTTACTATGGTACGTGTAACAGGAAAACATGTACATGTCGCAGATATAAAATCTATGATTTCAAATCTATGTATTTGGTTACTTATTTACATAATTTTATTAATTTGTTTATTTGATTAATGTGTTTGCTTCGCCACTTCAAACACGCGTTGACGTCAAAAGCTGACGTCGCCTTTTCTCACCAAGTTGAGACAAGAGAAAATTCACAAAGACATTATGTCAAAAATTTGATCGAAGGACTGCATGATTGACAGAAAGAGTGGCATTTATAGCTGCTTGTGGCTGCTAAAAATATAATTCGTACAAAATTGCATGTATCATATGTCAATGAAACTGAAATAAATTAAATGGAAATTCAGGGGTCTGGCCCTTACCCTTATACACAGTGGTCTATATATAGTAATAATAAACAGAGTTTAGCCGTTATACTAAAATGCAGGTGTCATTCGTGCAAAGGTATATTCTTGACTTCTTGATTAATTAATTCTCCCATTAATTACAAATCACATATAGTGGTCCATCAGCCCGATGCGGACAGTGTAGTAAATCTATACTTATGGTGTAATGTCGGGTATCTGAGGCATAATCGATGCTTCAGGGCATAGTACGAACAATAGGGGCTATTAATTCCGACAGCATTGAAGCAATGTTATATTTACCAAAGTATAACGCCAATGTATGAACCAGCGAAAGTCAGTTATTGAAACATATGCATATTCTGGTCAATATTAAAGACCTATTAAAGCCCGCCACAGTCGCAGAATCTGTTGAAAAAAAAAGAATCAAAAGCTGTTGTTGTTGATTATGTCATTTTATCTGTGTAAACTTACAAATTATCATGCTTCACCAAAAAGAGCATTAGGTTAATGGACTAAAGAGATGACTTTCTCAAATTCTCTGCAAGCATCACCAAATAGCGGATTGGCGTACTGTGAAAAGCTCGCCGTACACAATTTCATAGAAGCAGCCACAGGTGCGATGACAGAAGCATAACGAAATGTCCGGGAAGTCCCTAATGTGGTTGAGTATTGTGTGTTTGGAAACTCTATATAATCTATATAGACCAAGAATGTAGTTGTAAACATAGGCAACGGGCTTTACCCATATTTTGACGAAAAAGAGCTAACAAAGGCATTGAAATAAACCCAATATCTGAAAAGGTGTGTCCAATGAGGATTTAGGCGATAAAATATAGCGTCATCATATTTCCATCTTTTTAAAACTTTACCGTTTCCTGCCAATATACCTTTACTTTATTAATGGTCTCTTCGTTGTCGTTTAGTAATTAAGATTAAGTTGTAAATCTCTTATGAAGTAAACTTGCATTTTCGTTGCTCAGAGGTTTGCGTGCATGCGCTCTGGTGACTCTTGGAACAACGGTAATTGCAAAGGTTGACAGCGTGTAAGCAAATACTTCTTAGTGATTTCACAACTGTCAGTGACTGAAGATTGCCACTGACATCCAGCTGTGACTTTGGCATTCCTGATATAAAAATGTAAAGAGAAAATCGTAAAAAATACACTCAGTTTCTAAAATCCCTTTATGGTTTTGGCGGAGCAAGCACTTATTGGCCCTTCAGTATTAATGGTGACTTGCGGCGTGTGACTTGGGGGGAAAATTACCAAGCGGTAAACATAAAGAAGTAATTAAGTGGTTGTTTGAACACGGTGAATGAAGGGACCGTGCCGGCGTCTCGAGTCTCCTGAGTCCAGTGCCACACCCGTGAATAACAACTTATGGCAACCACAGAAACTTGTCACCATCTCACTGAGGACGGCAAAAAATACCAGAAAGTCTGCAACGCCAAGTGTCAACAAACACATAAAGCTATCTTACAACGGCAATCAATTGGTGTTCAAATCCCTTAGATATGTACCTTCCTTCTAGAATGCCCCATAATAACTTCTCTATACCGAGTGACATGAAAGGGTGATGTTACCTCGCTTTTGACACGAGAGACAACTTTAGCATGTCAGGTTGACTCAACTGCTCTTAGGCACCATGATCGAGTAATTCAGGGGTTGTGAAAAAAAAAAGGCCGCTGAGATCGAGCTGAAATCTGGCCTGGGTATGTAAGCCTCGCTAAACATTTACCTGTGTGTCAACTGACCGAGAAAAATTAGATTTTGCATTAGGGAGATATAAATAATTCAGGTATTCTGAAGAGGAATTCCTGGGATTATTTCTAAAGGAACGGGTCACGGTAAGGGGTCAATCCCCTCTCTATCTTTTCTACCCGACCCGGTAAATAGAGACTGTCCTCAGAAACACTGAAGTCTATGAATGAAACCTGTCTATGGTGCACGACACGACAACTTAATCGGTATGCACAATCTCTGTGTGCTTTGTTTTATACAGATCATTCATGGGTTTTATCTCCTGGTCTTAATCGCTGACGACCAGGCTAAACCATGTTCGTGTTGGACTGAATGCAATCCGAGCAGAAAGCACGCAGTATTTTCTAAGAGGAATTTTTTGACACCTGTACAAAGCTCCAGCTGCTTACGGCCAAAACAAACACGACGTATTACGGAGAAGCCCCTCTATTTAGTGCAAGTACTGTATACACATGAAAACCAGGATGAAATTTTTACACAAAAAATCGAGCTGAGTCACTTTGCTCACTATTATGGTGTTGAGACGTAACATGCTGTGCTTCATTATAGTTACACGGCCCCATATACTTAAAGTATATAAAGTATAATAGTTCGACAGGCTTTATATACAGGCATGTTTCCAGAGAGTAAGAGCCTCCGTGGTTAAGTTGGTTACCGCGCTAGCGCGGTGTGAGTTCAAGTCCAGCTCATGCTGGCTTCCTCTCCGGCCGTGCGTGGAAAAGCATGCAGCAACCTGCGGATGGTCCTGGTTTTACCCCGGGCTCTGCCCGCCCCCCCCCCCCCCCTCCCACCATAATGCTGAAATATAGTGAAATATTCTTGAGTACGGAGTAAAACACCAATCAAACAAATAAATAAATAAATTCCAATGAGTAAATGGTCACTGGGACAACAAAGTACGGACATGCCAATGCGTTGTCAACAGCTACACACAAAGAGAGATCAAAAAGGATAATAATACTATTCTTTGCAAATTAGTGTAAAATCAAACAATATAATACAGTTCATTATGTACATTAAACATAGCATTCTTAAATAATGTAATTTAAATAATTTTTCAAAGATGTTTCTATATCATTCGAGCCAGCCATTATCTCATTTAAAGGAGAAAATTTGGGGCCGCAACCTTACATCACGAATATCCAGTATGATATCTATGTATGTGAGTGACTGATTATATTTTATTATTTTTAAAAGCCATACTCAAGAAATTTTCACTTTTTTCGGCTAATTTTATTGGCAGAACAAACCTCTGATCTTGGACATCTTGAAAAAAAAAACCGGGTATACAGTACACGTACTTAAAACTGACGAGTGAGTAACAGTTTTCTTATCAGAATGAACTTTCGTCTGAGTGCGTTGGGGACACGCGATATGATGATCACGTAACGCGTCACCGATGGTCATTCTGCCCGATTTCCGGTCCCTCCTCTGGCGGTAACAGACACCAATTGATCTCCAGTATACTGACTCACAGTTCACGCCTGTTATCAGATAACGCGAGGATATATGTGTATGCATACTAAACCACTTCGCCACAAAAGTTCAACGCACTTCATGACTATTGCAGTAAAAGAAACGGAAATCGTAACTGCAAATATTATTTTTCTTCGCGTTACATGCAGTCATTCTCTAAAACATATCCGTAGGAAATTCTTAAGTATTTAACATTATGATAACGGTGCCGTATATATGCCTATGTCGTGAATGGGCAGTGTCCGGAAATCATGCCTATGGGTGGAACAATGGAACTGCCCTTTCCGGTTTACTAGATAACCGTCATTGTACACTAGACACATCCTGTCATTAGATATGCAGCATGGAGAAAGCTGTCGCCTTTGTCTCATGTCTTTGTGCTTTGTCAAAACTCTCCACGCCTTGCTAAATCATCACGCGGTTCACCAGATTTCGTGTCTGTACATAGGCCTACCCGGTATATACCATTTCATATGAATGGAATTGAAGATATTTTATTGTACTGAACAATGGGATAGGGAACAACTTCCATCAACCATTCCATAAGATTACAGGTTTCCGAAATAAGCATATGTTAACTTAAGGTCAGCAATATTACACTTAAATTATCAGCAGGTCCAACGGTTAGGCCTAAATTCTGTACAAAAATCATTTGACTTTGACCCTTAGACTGTACAAATATTCGACTGTACAAATATGTGTTTGGGGAAAAACAACAACAACAACAACCAAAAAAAAAAAAAACAATTTAACTCCGTGTAAAGAAATAAGCTTGTTATAAGATATGATCATTTCAATTTTCTACCAAAAGTATGACAGGAAATCAGTACAATATTGAATCAGGTAGGTCCTTGCAAACAACTTACTATTATCAATAACATTGAAAGGGCCTCCGTGAAAGTGGATAATTTCAACAATGCCAAGTCTCAGAGAAACATTCCGAGAATTTGTAGATTTCAAAGATAGACTACATATATATTGGAATAAGATTGTCATATCTATCAGCCGGACAGGTCGATGACGCTGACTGTCGACTTGCGGATGCATGAAAGATCTCGTCAAACACTCTGTCATTTGTAGCTCATGACTATGCCCTTCAAAGATTTCTCAAAACCCAGGGATCAAAAGCATTCTTATCACAACTGTACACCTGTAAAAATGTCCCCTAGATTTTCTCCAGATGTATTAAAGATGTGTTCTGACGACGACAGAGTGTATAGGCCCCTATTGATATGACCAAAGATTTTGCCGCTATCGTCAACCTGTCATCACCAGCTCAGTCTTATCACTGTTCTTATCCTCTCAGTAAAACATTTAAAGGCAAAGCAGAAAAAGGTATACTAAATGTTGATAAGGTCTTCACCTAAGGTCGTTAGGTCAACTGGCAATCATATTAAATAACATACGGTATAACTGTTATCTTCAAACAGTTAGATGTTACCGTCATTGGAGAAAAAGAAAACATTCTGGCAAATTAGGCTGATGCTTGGAGAACTATTTGCGCGTAGATGTTTTGATTCATTACTACACCACTCGTAACTAATGCAGAAGCTGCGAAACAGATTTTCATATTTAAAGCTCATATCGTCGCTGCTCTTTCTCACATTTTCAGAGAATTTTGCAAACATTTGAGTCAATGCGTCCCGTCAGAAAACATCAGTTGGTTGCTTATATGTATGCCTATTTTTTATTGCCTTAATGGCGTCGCTGCTTTAAATTAACATTGAAGAGAAACTGAAGAGAAAAAAGAACAAAAATGCACAGGTAGCTCGAGTACAAGTGTCACGGGAGCGTAGTGACAAGTCACGTTCAAGGTTGTAAAGACAGAATCATAACGAGATAGCCATCTTCTTAAAGCATCGTTAGCGGTGTTCAAGTGTAGAGGTCAACATGAAAGAGGTGTTAAGTAGGACGTTGACAAGATGGTAGAGCTGTTAAGGGTGACAGGGACCGTTAAGTTGATGACAGTCGGAAATGGCCACTGATTACGTGTTGTAGGCCTACGTACTTGAAACTGTGAAGTGGTGAAAACTTGACAGTTACCTGATAATGCGCACCTGTGTGATAAGCCTGTATCGGATATAGGTTCATACAGATCGAGACTAGGGCCACCACGTGCTGGCCTCCACCCAGGCCCCCTACACCATCCCAAACACCTCAAGCACACTTCAACATATCAGCATGAGTTATGTGGAACACTTAACAAAGTTACTGAGACAAAGTTGAAAATGACTTTTAAGATTGAAGCTTTGCTTAATATTAACTTAACGGACAGAGAGATATATGACCTATTCTTTCATAAGAAAATAAAGGTACAACACAGAAAGTACACAGAGAGCTATAGCCCTTGTTGCCCGCGACTAGCAGGCACTGGCCAATGGCGTTGTGTGTTCGAATCCAGCTCTGGCTATTTTGACTGCGGCTTTGAGTCAAGAAGCTTTTCAGGTGTCTTGCAAGCTGTCCTATGTAAAACATGTCCTGTGTACACATATCCTATATAATTTAAACCCCTAAAAACACTAACCTATATATCCTACATATACCTAGCCAATATAAACCTGGCCTATATGTCATATACAAACATATTTATGTAAACGTGCAGTATGAAAACATGTTCTGTGTGACCAAATTCTTCACAACTATAGCTTAATATATAAACCTGTAGAAGCTATATAAATCTAAAGATTGCATTATAAAGTCTGGCCAAAGTAATCATAACATATGTACACGTAAATCTACCCAACTTGCTACAGCTGAGTGAGCCGTGCGAAGACCTTCATGACACATCAGTCAGACCTAAGACCTAAGTCAGACTTATTTTTAATTTGCGTTGTTATTCTTCAGAGTGGATTAGAACTTCTAATCTTCAATTTTGTCATTAAAGTCTAAAACAAGTATAAATATTTGAATAAAAATTCACAAAAAGCAATGTTTTACATTTAGCACAGTGAACTGTTCTGAACTTAAGACTAAGTCTGACATAATCCAAAGACAGCTTCGTGAATTTGGGGCCTGAAGTTGACCTTGGTAACGCAGGCTAACGAAATAGAGATCGTAGTGGACGAATGTATCTTTGTGATGTATTTAAGACATATTTTCTCCTGTAATTCAACATCTCAGACCTTCGCTCGCAAGATTAATGGCTTCCACCGGAAATTCCCTAGCCCATGGCCAACGATGTCAAGTGATCGAATTAAGTTAATCTCACAGGTTAGGCTGCTACTGCACGTCAGGAGGTTTGTCAGCTACCTGTCAAAGATCGGTGGATTCCCTCGGGCCATGCACCGATTGATATCACCACCTTGCCATCATCAGTGAAAAACGTTCCTAAACACGTCGTTCAAACTCATTCAAATTAATAGTTGTGATTAACGAGTTTGTTTAATTATTGAAACGATATAACTAAGGCTGTATGCGTGGGAACGGGTGCCGGTCAGGTCTAAAACCTCCCGCTGGTAGCAAGCGAAATAAGAAGAGCTAATACAAAAATATAAAACACTCCAATCCCTAAATAGAACCTCTTTAAACCACGTGTCGTCTTTCATTGAAATGTTTCTTGTCACAAACGTTCTTACAGCAAGCTCTGAAAAACGCCTAAATATAAGCCTAATCTTCACAGGCTACAGTATAAGGCGGTATACCGGAAGTGGTTTCCTCAAGTACAATGTTGCCAATTCATAGATTTACGCGCGCAATTATTAATGTATGTACAGATTGTTAATAACGCCGTCACTGGTTTTTGGAAGGTTGTCCCTCGATATCCTGGCAATTTGTGTCAGGAACTGTTAACAATCACATTTCGCTATTTAACTCTCGCGTGATGCAAGCTGCCAGCATTTCTTGCTCTGGTCCACACAGGAAGTAGGGCAGACAAGAAACATTTTGTGCCTTAACAATGTTTCCGCTCACCAAAACGTGCTTAAAATAACTCTGATATGTATAAAACATTAATTTTTGATGAATGCAAGAAGCAAAGTTATATAAGGGTTCATCATGATGCATAAAAGTGTAACACCATTGCATCTGACGTCAGGGGTATGATACCACGCTTTTCAGTTTCAAAAATCAAACATATACATGTATAAATACAGTAAAAAACAGATTATAAGTTAAACATGATTATCAAAAGCTTTCTCCCATATTTATGACAAAACTTGTCCCTTAAGAAAAAAATTTGGAACTTGGCCTTCCTTTTCTTTCATATAAAACAAATATGAATTCTTCCAATGAACGTGCATTATTTGCTTTGTAGCGTAGTATAGAAAAGTTTTGGGTAGCACCTGACTCACAATCGTCTATATTTACAAGAGTAGATAACACACATTGTCAAAACTTAACGTTTCAGCCGACCAGGGTGTAGATTACTCCCTTCCCAGTGTACATTTGTAAAGGACTGGCACCATTTATTTGTTTACGTTTGAGGACGTGGCTTTCCACGGTAGTGATAATATCTGTTGTTCTTAGAGCTACAATGGTTGTTACCATCGATCAGATGTCTCCACTCGTCTGTCTGGGATTTTAAAGAAACGGTGTTTAATTTCTGAGCGGTGACTGGCAACAGTGGCGCAATCATCAGAGTCATCGTTAGGGGATGTAGTGAAATAAGCTATAGATGTTTAGCCATCGGCCAAAATATACAGTCAATGAGCGCTACATATACAGTTTACGGAGTAGACTTGCCGGGAAACAGAGGAAGTACATTATGAGAGCACATCTGGCGCAAAGCAGGTCGTGTTTACCGAGCACACAATTGCGTATAACAGGCTCGATCACGACTGGCAGGACCAGATGTCGGTCGTCGAGACATGTATTGTGACAGCGCAGGACGTAATCGCCGCTTCGCCTGTTTCTGATCGACCACTTAGTAATCGTGATTGTTTGGTAAAAACACGTGTTGAGCTCAGCTTGTATCCATATCGATGGAAACCTGATAAAAGCCTATGTTCCATAGTCTGACACTTTCACCTAGGTAGCCCGACAAGTGAGACAGCCGATAAGAACTGAAATATGGATTAAAGTTGATGTACGTAACATGGAAACGCCATTCAAAACATGTAGACTAAATGCAGAACTAGACAGTCAGAGCATGTAGCATGACTGCAGTGCATGGTATTCAGGGCATCTAACATGAATGTGCTACACGACATTAAGGATGTATTAACATGACTACCGGAACTGGCATTCTCTACATGTAGCATGACTGTGGTACCTGATATTCAAGATATATAGATTGGTTGCGATACCTGACATTCAGGGCATGTAGCATGACTGCCGCAGCTGGCATTCTGGACATGTAGCATGACTGCGGTACCTGGAGTGTATGACTTGTAGCATGACTGCCGCAGCTGGCATTCTGGACATGTAGCATGTCTGCGGTACCTGAAATTCAGGGCATGTAGCATGACAGCAGTACCTGATATGTGTGCCGCAACTATGCAGGACATATGCTATGACAGAGGTATCTGTTATGCATGGCATATGCTATGACGGAGGTATCTGTTATTCAGGACATATGTTATGACGGAGGTATCTGTCATGCAGGACATATGCTATGACGGAAGTATCCGTTATACAGGGCATATGCTATGACGGAGTTATCTGTTATACAGGACATATGCTATGACGGAGGTATATGTTATGCAGGACATATGCTATGACGAAGGTACATGTTATGCAGGACATATGCTATGACAGAGGTATCTGTTTTGCAGGGCATATGCTATGACGGAGGTATCTGTTATGCAGGACATATGCTATGACAGGGGTATATGTTATGCAGGACATATGCTATGACGGAGGTATATGTTATGCAGGACATATGCTATGACAGAGGTATATATATTTGATTGGTGTTTTACGCAGTACTCAAGAATATTTCACTTACACGACGGCGGCCAGCATGATGGTGGGAGGAAACCCGGCAGCACCCAGGGGAAACCGACGACCATCCGCAGGTTGCTGCCAGACTTTCCCATGACGGTCGGAGAGGAAGCTGGACTTGAACTCAACATGAGCTGGACTTGAACTCACAGCGACCGCATTGGCGAGAGGCTCCTAGGTCATTACGCTGTGCTAACGCGCTAACCAAATGAACCACAAAGGTCCCCTATGCTATGAAGGAGGTATCTGTCATGCAGAGCATGTGGTATAACGGCAGTACTTTCCATCTACGGTAAAATCTTTCGACTTTAACCCACGTCTGCTGTCTTCTAGAAACAACACAGCTGGGAAATGGAAAACTCGGACAAAAGATCAAATAAATATTCACGAGGATTCACGAGAATGAATTTAGCATTAATGTAAAAGGCGTAATGCACTTAAACCAGGGGTGTGGTGGATTTTACATATTAAAAGCGTTGCTAGATCCAATATTCAATTTTTGCTTGTTCTGCAATAGCCCAGCTGTGATTTCATGTGTAAAGTGGTAGCAAATCTGGCGGGCTAAACCAACTTATTCCCGTTGACTGATATACAAGCTGGTATGATCGCCGTGCCTCTAAGCGAGGGTATCTATGAGATTTATACTCTATTATAAATATTACATGAATATTAAAAACTTGCCCGGGTCAAATTTGCAACCCATCTTACACGAAAGGCACACTTTAGGGAAGAGTGACAAGTTTTACGAGTGTAAGAGCTGAGTTTAATACGCCATATGGTGAAGTGTCGGGTCGTGTCAGTACAGCACTGAAGTGTGGTTAGTCCGGTTACCGTTCTATACACAACCTCGAGTATAAGGATCATATACTATATAAATGGCCCTCAAAATAAAAACTATATCACGCTCCCGTGTGAAGCAATATAAACCCGGTGTGTTAAAAACGCGGTTGGCACTTGTGCCTTTGAAAGGAGCTTTTTCGATTCGGGTAGTCAGCCGATGATCCCAGCCGTGAATGACCGAGTTAAACAAGTCGAGGAAGAATGGCACTGTTTAGTTTGACACTCGTTCAACCAGATATCATTTCATTGATAAACAGTGTTATATTTTAAAGCACCTTAAGAACGTCTATCGCTCGACACCTTGGGTTCAGAGCCTTATCGGAGTACACTTATTATAGGACAGCCACCGTCCTTAACTTCTTGTCTTACGCCTCAGAAACCTCGGACAGGCTGCTGTAAGGCGATACCTGGGGGCAAACAGACCTCTTTACGTCAGAGGCTCGATTGACGATCTCCACTGACAGCTTATACATGCCCCTATTCCCATCCCGTTGTGTAGCCTGACACCGGATTACTACGTGCCTGCCGACTGTTACGATCCCCCCGTGATGCGACTTAAAGCCTCGACTTAAGGGATGTATGCACCCTACTTCACTGTGGTGTGAGAACTGGTAAAGAAAACACGTGTAAATTACAGCCGTTCGACAAATATGTTATAATGAAAAGACGTTATTACAGAAAATAAACCGACACTCCACGTCAACTACAAGACGTAAATATTATTAAACTAAAACTCATAAATCACGTGCAACCCAGGCACCTGTTTTACGAAACTTCCTACTAGGTTCAGTAAATTGCTTTAGTGAGTTGTTTTTGGTTTTTTTGTGGCATAAATAAACGATAATAGAAGGCCTCGAGCATATGTGGCATATATAAACATTTATGTTTTAAACGAGTAATATATGAGATATTCTATAATTGACAGTTGAAATGAAGTTGGTATACTTTTAGGTTGAAGTCTGGGGTATGAGCGTAGTAGTTGACCGAAAAAACAGAGGAAAGTGTATCTGATATATACGATAAAGTATAGTACGAGCACGACTTAATCAAATGAAATATTTAAATACTTGCTGGCCAATACTGGGGGATAGAAGGAGGATGCCACGCCCTCAACATCATGATTTTAATTCTAACACACATTTTGTGTCCTGTATTTTTGTACCTCTTTGATTTCCAAATCAGGCATACGCCTGGCGTCTCGTTTTACTTTTTCACCGAAATTTGCGCACATCTGGCATAAAAATCTGGAATGTTACGTCCTCTTTCATACCACATTGTTTTCTTTCTGGCACAGGCCTGGCGTCCTGTCTCTAATACGAGCTTCATTTCGAAATCGGTCTTACATCGGGCTAGATTCATACATGTCACATTTGACATGTGACATGTCACATTTGTTAAGGTCTGCTGGATTCGAACTTATAGCTGGTCTCTCACTGACATCAACCTAGCCAAGTAAACACGTTAGCATATCCCGTGTCGTGCCCAAATATGGAATCACCAATGCCGATCACGGTATCACAACCAAAGAACTGTTGGCAAGCGATAACGGTGCATGGCATTATAAATAATTCGTCACTGCCTTCATAACACCACTAAGCAGGGCAACGGTGTAATCAATACACGTTCTTTTCCCCTATCTATCAGCGTACGTCGCATTTCTACATATCATAAAAAGACTATATCATGGAAAGTAAAGCCAGAGCAGCGGCTACAGCGCAAATGGTCACGCGTACCTTTAAAATACGGCAATTTGTCAATTTAGCTCTTTTAGGGTTTTATTGACATACCCTCCATAACCGTGCAACTGTCAAACGTATAGCATACAAAGTTTGAATTAAAAATGTAAACGACAACAAATGCAGTAGCTTCCAGCATATATACCATACCGATTTGACGATTTATTAAAATATTTGTCGAAAACATTTCCAGACATCTT
This sequence comes from Liolophura sinensis, assembly GCF_032854445.1. Classification (NCBI taxonomy): domain Eukaryota; kingdom Metazoa; phylum Mollusca; class Polyplacophora; order Chitonida; family Chitonidae; genus Liolophura; species Liolophura sinensis. The sequence continues at coordinate 28,452,482 of NC_088300.1, forward strand.
AAAATCAAGCCTGCCATATAAGTCAGACATCACAAATCATTTCCTATCATTGCATGGAAATCATTTTAATATTTCTCGTTGAAAAGAATTCCGCTATAAGAGCGACAAATATCAGAAATGATACCGTATTGAAGATATTGCACTTATCCTTCCGTTCCTTAAGAGGAGGTCTGGAGGATTGAAGTACAGTCCAGAAAACTATGCATTGTAAAACATTTGAGGAGGATCAGTTTTCTTCGAATATTATGGAGAAAGAATTCGAGATATGTCAAGTTAACGTTAATTTAGATATTTGCAATTCATTTCGACATATCAGCCAAAGAAAAAACTCATGTCTATACACAATTGTTTTATGTGATATGTGTGGGACATAATTTATTCTAGATAGAGCTAGCTTTATACGAATTCAGACATCTTGACAAGATCTCCAGAAATGTCGAAATGAATTCAAGATATCTGAAATACATAGGCCTATTTCCACATATCTGGAAATTTTTTTTAGATTTCTCAAATAACTGGCCTGTAGCTAGGAACTCATGGCTTTATACACATATCTCACATCTGCATGCATTCACCCATTTATTATGAACGACATATATGTGCCAAACCTTGCTCATGGACTTGCATCAAGAATCAGAGAAGGGAAGTTATTTTCCAGTTATTTTTTTTTTAATATAACTTTCAACTGGCTCAATAAGAGTATCCTCTGTAACGAAACAGGTCTAAAATGTGCAGCCTCATCAACCATAAATGAATGACCACCAGTAAGTTACAATTTGTGCGCGTATTTGTATTATAAAGGCAACCCACAGATGAATGAGGACGCCTCTGTACACAGTGTGACGCCTAAAAGTAACAGTGGTTACCTATACAACGTGGAAGAGACGTTGGAAATCCGGTGTGAAGTGACGCTGGAAATCCGATGTGAAGTGACGCGGAGTTTTGTAATCCGCTCAGAACAATGCAATGGGTGTTTCACCGGACGGGAATGCTCGGCTCAATACTACTTTAATTTCTTGTACAAACTCTCGACATTACGTTAGTCAACTGTTAGTTTTCACTGACATGATGTGACTACTGTCGCCCGGATTAGAGTTCGGACGACTGGCAGACGACGAGCCCACTTTGCTCTGATCCCTTCCTCCATTGTGCCTGATCCTGCCTCCTTACTCACCTGAAGCTCCAAGTTAGAGAAGGGTGTCGTCATTTCATGACATGTCATTGCTATCACTCACAGGAAATCAAGCAATAATGGACAAACTTTAGTTCTCTTCAAAAATGGATCCGTCATTCACAATCAACTTGAACTGAAATGTTTTTCATACAATATACATATTAATTTATTTTATTCAATGGTTTTTTGTACTGGGCAAAATTGCATGCATGTGGAAATGAAGGCAACACGGCATACATGTATCTTGTAGAAAAATTTACACGTCAAAAAAAGTTTGCAATGCCGCCACATTTATACTCTCCCCTGTATAACAGTTTACGTTGTAAGCGGCGTGTTTGTAACTAACCTATATACCGTGTTCATTCAAGCCATAAATTTAAGATTAGTTCTACTGTTGTTGAAATCATTGTCTATTTCGTATAACACCTTCCAGTGTGCACGTATATATCAAATGTCCTGTATTAGGAACCGTCCAAGCGATGTGCCTGCAAAACGTTCAGTGTATAATTGGAAACTGTGGTTGTGTATCGCGTATTATGGGACTATAAGGTAGCAATACTGTTGGCAGGTCACATTTATTGCCAAAATAACTTCAGCAAAGTCCACGAGCTCAAAGATAGAGGACTTAGCTGATTACAACTACTGAGAAAATTAATTTCCGTTGAGTGAACCTTATCAGAATCTTGCGTGAGGTATTATTAACATAAATACTGGCTTATAAGCAGTCTCAGGGATGGACGTATACTTTAACCTGATATATTTATCCCGTTTATTTCTATCACGCCCCACTTGAGGACATCCTTCCCAATAGATGTATGGAGAATCTGTATTGGCAGCTCAAAGGCACAACACGACTTTAACCCTCGACAGCCTTTCCGGCCTATTAAAATGTTTATAAGGACGTATTTCATTGTTAATACTCCCATGCTCGGGTCTAGCAGGACTATGATTTATGAATGGAAGACAACCAAATCTTTATGTCATACTACAAATCGCTAGTACAACATCAACGTTTCAAACTTGCGGACAGTACTTACCCGTTTTTTTTTTTCAACTCAACTTTTTTCGACTTCTATATACGTTTTATGTTATTCGCATCCACTATATGTCTTTATTAATGCTGTCATGTTTAATATGATTTCGGCAATTGCCTCAAACAAACTTTAGGCGGCGTACATATGGTGAGATAAGTCGTATCGATTTTCACAGGGTTTGTAGAATCCCACAGAGTTACAGAATTCCACAAATCGCTCAGAGTGAACGCTGAAAGCCGCGTGAAATTGTCGTTGAATTCGTCTCATCGAACCCAAACTGGACATGATATTTCATGCTATCGTAACTGCATTCATCTTCTCGAATTGGACGAGTCGTCGCGACAAATCGCATCTTGTGAATGGATCATAATACGACACCGCTTTCTGTCTCCATTCGATGGCTTTATATCAATGCACGTAAATGTATGTAACATTCAATGAATTTCTGAAATATCTGCATTTCTCTATTTTCCTTTTCTTTATAATTTATTACGGCTGATTACCACTGCTATTTTCATTTTGGCTTTTATTATTGATTGCAATAGCTTTTCTTTGTTTTATTGACTGCGGTTGGCGACATGCACTTTCCATCATAATTAGCGACTATCTCTGTATTCGTCACATTCCATTGTTGCCTTCACGTACAACTGTTGACTTTTGACATCATCTTCACATCCCATTGCCCACTACTGAATCAGCCTTCACAGTCCATTCTTCAGTGTTGAATGTATGAATGTAACTATCAGTTGGTTTTTACGCCATATGGCGACGAGGAGTCAATGGGTTTGTGTGTGTATGTACTGTGTCTTCGTGTGGCAACGTAAGTCTATGAAGCCAAGTCACATTATATAGACACCGGGGCTACCAAGTCTTGTTTCCTTGCTCTAACATCTCATTGCTGAGCCTCAAGCGATGAAGCAACAAGCACCATTTTCAAAACCTTTGGTATGTTTCATGTTAACATCGTCTTTTTACTTCAGTGTTGTCTACTGACATCGTCTTCATATTCCATTATTTACAACTGACATTGTCTTCCTATTCCATTGTTTACAATTGACATCGTCTTCACATTCCAATGTTTGCAGTTGACATCATCTTCACAACCCATATCCCAACCTCGCTCTTTCATTTAAGATGTCATGTCTTCATTTCCATATTAGACACTGATACCACGATTCACAGCCGTGTGGATGTGAATGTCGTTGTATTTACTAATATATCTATACATGCAGGTTACCATCAGGGTCGTGATATTCGCAGAAGATCGTCAAATGGACGTTTGTATTGGTAGCTATATTATGAAGTTCTAAACAGGCCATATTGTACTAGGTCAACCCCAAATTTGGCATGATTTATACTCTATACTTCCACTGAACATGGAGTCAATACCATAAATAATGTTCTTGTGTGACTGTTACACCGTAATGTAATACACAGATTCACGCCATGATATCGACTCCAAATATCAAGTTCCAAATGTAATCATGATTCCAAAGGTGTTAGATCTCCAAGGTGATTCAAAGTGATCAGGACTACAAATGTGATCAATACTCCACATGCATCTGATCAGGTTCCACAGGTAATCAGGATTCCAACCTTATCCAAGGTGATCAACATTTCTATCAGGATTCCAAATGTGATGAAGATTCTTAATGTGATGAAGATTTCAGATTTGATGAAGACTTCACATATAATCAGGGTTTCAAATATGATCATGACTAAATGTGAATGATGACTCGTGATCTGGATTCCAGTTGTGATCAAGACTACAAATGTGGTTAAAATAACGTGATCATGATGCCAAATCAGAACTGATTCTGCGCTCTGTGCAAAATTAGGAAGGGAAGTTATGTCATTTCGGATTCCATCAGGGTAAACGTTGTGTTCAGGATTCTGATCGAGCATCAGCTGTGTGCAGTATCACGACGGAACATTAGTTCTCTGTAGTACCAAGATGGACATTAACTGTGTGAAGTAGCAAGTTGGAGCATTAGCTGTGTGCGGTATGATGTGTTCAATATCATGATAGAACATTACTCGTGTGCAGTATGCTGTGTTCAGTATCATGATAGAGCATTAGCTGTGTGCAGTATGATGTGTTCAATATCATGATAGAACATTACTCGTGTGCAGTATGCTGTGTGTAGTATCATGATAGAACATTAGCTGTGTGCAGTATGCTGTGATTAGTATCATGATAGAACATTAACTGTGTGCAGTATGCTGTGTTCAGTATCATGATAGAACATTAGCTGTGTGCAATGAAGGAACATTTACAGTGTCTATAGGAACATGATAGAGTATTTACCGTATAGGATCATGTAAGGGCCATTCTTAGTTGGACTGATCAGTAGCATGGAAAACAGATGAAAAAAATGTTTTAAATAAACGAGACATTATCACGAGTTTGCGATTTGTCTAGCTGTACGTTATCTTTGCGAGACGAATCCATACTAAATCCTGTGCAAAGCGGTTTTGACTACTTAGTACCTCAACAGGTCTGCGTAACCAAAGATACGCAGACAGCGTACAGAAAGGAACCCACTTAACATCAATTACCCGCAATCGAAGAACAAACAACACGCATTTTCATTCTGGCAACAAATCAAGATTTATTTCCTTGCACAGGGAATCATTTGCAGTACGGTTCGTATTGGTTTTTATTACAAACGACTGAGATACAAAATGGCGATATGGAAGCGGTTAGGATACATAACTAGGACTAGAACCATTGCTAGGCATTTAGTGCTGGGACACACATCACCTTTTGTCGGCAACTACTACAGGGTCTCTACCCCGACTAGAGGCTGAACTATGTAGACAAGGACTAGTCACAGCAAGGCCAAGCTTTACCGGGTACACCACTGACGACTAGCCTTTATTATAAATAGGGGTTTCCATTCAAATGTACATTTGGTACTTGGCCACTATAACAACAAATATATAAATTATATTGGCGACAAGGACTACTACATGAAATTATGAGTCTATTTGTTCTAGTAAAAGCCAGTTGGATAAATAGTATTCGACCCGAAATGTTCACCTCACGCGCCATATACATATACTGACAAATACTTATACGTATAGAGCTCTCTTCTAAGGGTTTATCTACAACACAAAGTAGTGTCTGCTGGCATTCAGGAAACAGTGGACGTCCGACCGATCTCCTGTACTAGAAATGCCGACACCAAACGCATCAGCTTTCAAGCGATAGAAAGAATTGACGACTAAATCGGTCTTTTCTGTTAATAAAGGAATGGCCTTATGACAAGACAATGGATTCGGCAAAAAAAAAAAAAAAAAAAAAGACTTCCTGCAAGAGGACTAGTGGAACAGTTTACGTGGTTATTGGGGGGGGGGGTGGTTAGTGTAAATTGTTATGTTGTCTACGACAAACCGTTCGGGCAGTATTGGTAGCATCGCAAGTCTATATTTGCAACAGTATAAAAACCATATAAACCAGCCCAACCTACACGTAGTGTATTGCTACATATAAACGTGCATATGGTTCTGGTGTAATCTGCAACAGAAAGACTATAAATTGGGCCACAACTTGGTTTCTTAGTTGCGATATCATTCCAAATTTAACCCACCTTTTTGGAGGGATATGTAAATCTTAAGAAGAATCTCTACCGAGCATAAAAGTTACAAAGCATGTGGAGTGGCACCATTTCCACAACTGAAGGGGTCTTTTTCGTGTATTATGAGGGAAAAAGGGCCAATTATTTAAAGGGACTAATACAAGACATGTGCTGTCAATATGTTACTCCAGATAATGTAAATGCACGTTAATACATATATATTCATCTATCGTCTGGTAAAATACGCCAAATATATAAAGATGGTACAAAACAAGAACACCACGCGTATAAGCCGTTTGCGAAGTATAGTTAGGGCTATTTAAACACCATGGCCCCAGTATGATATCTACATTTACATAGATACAGCCAATATTTTGGCCGATCCTATGAACATTACAAGGTTAAGCATCGAGGCTCAACAACACATGATGTTACACAATGACTGCACACTTACAAAAGAAGACCACCACAGAGAATGCACCATACGATATAAAGATTTTGAAAAATTTGAAAAGTATTATTGATAAATTTGGTAGAACAAATACACAGAAAGCTAAGGCGATACAAACAACAATGTTTTATCAAGGCGTGAGAGAAATTCGTAATCAAATCGGTGACCATGTGGGCCATACGGATTCCATATGACTGGAGGCCATAACGTAATCATAATGGTAATTACATGCCGGATGGTCGTTTAACTATTAGTATAACCAGCTCTTAAACTCATCTCAGCCCATAGGTATGTTTCAGAACTACCAAGACCGCACTTAGTATTAACTCTACTGAAATTTTTGGAACTACAGTGCGTGTATGGTTCTTCAACTATGTTTCTTTAAACAAAATTGTCAAAATTGTGTACGGCTTGCAAGCTCAATTAATAGCGTCATTCTGATATAACCATCACAGAGTACAGAAACATTTATAATATAATTGTAAATACACATCATCGGTTAGTGAACATCAACGTTCTATAAGGTTAAGTATTGGAGTAAATGCTATTATTGGTAGCCCGTATGACAGATACAGCTATGTACACCCTCATACGGAATACTTACAAATCGCTCACACACAGCTTATTATCAACGTGATTGTCCATAGTGTGAATCTGCAAATTCACAAATACCATCTTCCGCTAGGACAACCCATGACTCAAGAAACAATAACAACGACATACAAGTAAAGTAAACTCTGCATCCGAGCAAATCTTTGGCATATCTGAATTAAGTGCGTCAGTGCTATTGGGAAATGAAAGTCATTACAACTAGCTTCTCCAACCGTCAGTTAAATAATGATAACATGATAATGAAAATGTTGTGAGCAAAAACTAAGACGGTGGATACTAAAAACAAAATACATCAAAAAGCGATCGGGAAACAGGCAACAAAACAGCAGGGTTTGGGTGGATAACCTAGAACATGGAATCGTCCTTTTAACATCAGTCCGAGTCACCACAACGATTCGTCCCCTACCGTCCGCCATCAACCAGTCACAGGAGAGTAATCAGCACATTGGACAGAATATAATACATCGTGAGCAGCATTTTTTACACCTTTGCCCTTTCGGCCTATACAAAAATAAATCTATATGCATCTGAATACTTGATCTCCTGAAGCAAATCGATGGCCTTGCCTTCTGCTGGCCGAACTCCTACAGTACCTCTGGGACGAACGAAGAACACCACCAAATATTAAATAATTAAAGAAAGGAAATTGAGCTTTGCATCAGCCCGCTGATAGCATTCACAGCCCAAACAAATGTGACCTTTCACGGAAATGGACGAATACATGGCCAAGGGACACAGGCAAGACACGGTGAATTTACTAGCCACACACTTTCAAAGTGTTTTTGTCGAACACAAAAAAATCTACATAGCTAAACAAAACTGGAGGACAAATGTCTGATATGCTGAAATAATAGGGAGCTAGCTATCCAATACTGAATGAAATTCCACAGGAGCTTCTGCACGAATGCGTGTCCATAGTGTGAAGCCTTGTGTGAGTCTTTTACCACTACTATGAGCTTGTCGTGGACACTATCGTCGCCCTAGCAGTTCCTACACCACTCCAAACCCAGGCGTTTCAGAAATCCAGTCGCAAATATCGTACCACTTCTGGTACCACTTGCCAATGTACATGACCTTGTTCTGGATGACCTTGTCTCTGGGTGTAAATAGCATGTTTTTCCACACGTCTTCCCCCTTAATGAAGTACATGGAGTAATCTTTGTAGGAATAATACACAGAGTCCAAGTTTGCCGGCAAGCCGAGCTCGCCCTCGTAGGCTGGGTACTCGTCCTGGATGCGAACTTTCCGTACACAGCATCCATAGTCCTCGTCAACAGCCTTCGGGTCAAAGACGTATACCTATGGAGAGAAAACCAAATATTCAAGTCTTTATATCTAAATACTTAGTCGAATAGGGGAAGTTAAGTATGGCCTCCTCTCACAACCTTGCACCATGGGAATAGGCTAAGAGCAGTATTACAAGCTAGAAAATATGAACTGACATACTGCAAACATAACAATGTGACCATACTCTGGTATATACCGTACTCTTATACTTTAAAATGCAAGAATGTATGAATATTAACATAAAGTGACAAAACTGAAAATTTCCCTTCCCGTAACAGAAAGGATAATTCCTGTACACCACAAATTTGTGCAGAATTCAACACACACCCATTCTCCTTTGAAGAAGTAGATATTCTTGTCCCTCATATCGAAGAAGACCGAGTCAACGTTAACAGGAATCGCCTCCGAAGATGAGTTCTTGGCTGGGAAATCCGCCCTGATCGAATGGGGAAACCCATCCACAACTTCGCCTTTGTCGCTATCAAACTTGAAGTATTCTTCACCTATAAGGAACAAGAGTCAATTTCCACATTTGTCAACCAAAAGTATTTGGGCATAATTTAAGGACAACGTGTTCTGATACATTATTTGTATTTTATTCAAGAATAAAATCATTATTACCTTAACTAGAAAGACTAAACAATCAAACAACAAAGTGTACAAGATCGGAAATTTGTTTGAAACATAAAAAAAGAGCATACCTTTGAAGAAAAATGCTTCGTTTATGACAGAGGATGTTCGATGGGAGTAATACCAGACGTGCACGTAGGCATCCAGGTTTCCTGGTAACTGTTTCCACTTATCCGGGATAAATTGTGGATCCCCGAAGCGGGTTCTATTGGCGTGGTTCTCGTACATCCAGAAACGGTTCCCACGGAAGAAGAAGGTGTTGTAAATAAACTGGCTATTTGCCCTTTTCCGTACCCAGTCAAAGACAACATTGAAGGAACCTTTGCAGACACCTAAACAGAAGGCAATTAGAATAGTGGTTATACAAACATGAAAGAGAAGTAATATATGACTAGTACGCGGGATCGTAGCGGAAACTTCAAGATATACCACAGCAGCGGCGTGGGTGTTTAGTTAGCACAGAAAAACATGTCAAGAATATAGCGCCCGTCGTCACTAATGTATTATCCTACAGAGCAAGGCCAACGACAGAAAGATCGTTGTAAACAACCAAGTCAAAAAACAGTTACACGGGATTATCACTATTGTACATACGAACTGTGCTGAGAGAGATACCATGGCGCTCGAAGAGATTGATCACTTAAATTAACGTCATGGCTTTGAGGAAAGTTTTGTTTACTTTCAGTTTCATTTTTACAAATGAATAAACCAGCGAATTTCTCAGATTTCTAGTGGCCCAATAAGGCAAAACACGTCCCATTATTCCATTTCAATTCTGTTAACTATGGTCAACCCACCGTACAATTTCTGGATTTCCTTGCGATCCTCCCATCCTAACTCAAAGTTTGGCTTAGGTGAAAAGTGCTTGTGGTAGATGGCGTACATAATGGAATAGGATTTGTTGGTGTGAGCCAGGCCTAACACGTGACCTATTTCATGAACAGCAACCTTTAGCAGGTAGAGGCCGTCTTCTGTGTAAGTGTTGATGGATTTGTAGTTTTCCTCGTCATCAAAGTGGACATTGCCAGCATGCCAAGAGTGTGCCACTTCTCCACCACTGCCGTCGAACCTCTTTGGGCAATTCTGATGCGTGCCTGATGAACAAATGGAGATGCTTTTTACACTCATACCGATAATATAATATGTAATAATAACAATTTTAATCCGATTACACTGTATATAAACAAAACAAAAACCGTCAAAAATGATGCATGGGATAGTTTAAAAATGATTTGAAATATATCTGGGTCAAAATATGTGAACCTGTCATTAAAAATGTAATAAAAAAACTTAAAAAAATAAATAAATTTCAGCCTGTGTCCACTTAATACAGTGAGGTCTTAATGCAATCGCCCTGACACTCATTCTCACTGATCGTGTGCCTTGGTGACCGTGGCAAACGGTCGACATGGCTCATGTGGCCGTGTCTGGTGCCTAACAGTCCTTGAAGACCACTTGTCATTCACCAATATGGTATCTAAACAGAGGCCCACGGACAGTACGAATCTGCAAATTCCATGTCCAAGGCAGGGTTTGAACCAGCGCCTCGTTCTTTCCATTAAATTGAAAAACAAACGTGATCGGTTTTAAGTGAAAAATTCTTGAGAATGGCGTTAAACAACAATGAAATAAATCAATCGCTGGACCCTAAGCGGTTTTAACTAAAATCAAGCGACACGATTCAGCCTCTACAAAAATAGCAAACTTAAAGGCAAAATATAATCTGTACATAGTGAGACATATTACTGCGGTACAATGTACTACAGGGATGTTAGGCCTAGATCAAAGGTACGAAAATAACAAATTTGTAGAGGGAAATCTTCAGGTAAAATGGCATTAATGCTATAAAAACATTAAGGACGGTAACACTGGTAAACATTCTCTACATGGTGATGCAAAAGTCATTGAACAGTTAGAATAAAACCCTACGCACGACGAGAGGTCGTGTTTATCAGCTAATATATGAGACCACTTGTCAAATACCTGTCGTCACTGCTTTGGTTTTACCTATATTGGAGTCTTTTATATATTAAAGAGGGTAATTTTCTCTATCAGTAATTACCTCTTTGTTGCTTTTTAGAAAGCTGTTTTAGAAATAATTTTTTGTTTATTTTTGACCAAGGCTATACGGTTCATATCCTAATATCTGACACCACGATAAGAGCGTTACCAAAACTATACCATGTTCTAACCGAACACAAACCTTTAACAAAGGAAATCATAAAGGTATATATTGTAGCGCAGTTGTAGATTTTTATGTACTGAATTCTTGAAAATTCATCACACGTGTTCAGTTTAAAATTTGGGACGCTGCACAAAATGTATAGCAGAGACATGAAGAGCTGTTACATTATTCCCACTATCCCATTACTCTCACTAAGTTTTAACCGGTTGAAATGCTCAGGCAAGGAATGCAGCCTTTTACCAGAACGTGCTTTCACTTACCTCTACCAAAGGCTATTTCTATGTCGATCTCTCGGATATCACTGAGAGTGTCCTCTTTAAACTTGAGCGGGATCACCTCACTCCACATCCGGAAGGCCAAGTGGATCGTGGCTCGCTGGTCGTTCACCGGAATGCGCGTGCTGTAGCCAGAGTTCAACAGACGCCATTTTAAAATCTTCTTTTTGAACATTTGCGCTGCTCCTGTCCTGTTGTTGACCACTATAGACCTCTTCTGCCTTTCTTGATCCGTGACGGGTTTATAGATAATGGGGTCTTCGTGGGAGTACTGATCCAAATACTCCTGCAGCATTTCCTGCCTCCGCTCTAATGTCGTCTTCACTTTTCTCGGCGCTATAACCTGCATCAGCTTGGAATCGCCAGTGGACCTTCGCCATAACCGCGTGTTTTTCACCTCCTCTGAAGTAGCTTCCACTGGGGTGCCTCGGACGCTTCTCTTGCTCCTAGTCGAGTCATTCCTCCCCTCGTCCGTTAACGGACCTGGGTCATGCATGTCGGGGTTGACAAGTTCTGTCTCACTGTCTTTATTGCCACACCGAGAGTTGCTCATGAACCGTAACGTGTCGTCGTCGAGAACTCCCGTTAAGTTAAGTTGATATTTATTCTGGTAGCGGATGATGCCCTCCCGTAACTGGGTGTTGTTACAGATCACCTCCTGTCCCTCTTCTTCTGTCACCACCGCCCCGGGGACAACTCCCATCCGAGAGTCCGACCCATGCGACTCCGATATTACCCCAGGGAACGGGGCCTGGCGCTTCCGACGACGAATTTTACATTTCAGATAGCCATATTTTTCCAACTGTTGCTGTAAAAGTAGAACAATCAGTTCAGCGATCGATTTTTTAACGACTGCAAAGACTGCAAATTGAATGCCTATAAATTAATAAATTAAATACCGAGCAAAATGATTTCACTCCAAAAAGAAGAGGAAGAAAGGATAATTCACTCAAATTGCCTGCTGTATAAGCTGGACTTAATGACAATCGTAATGTGTTACAACGAACAAAGGAACAAACAGTGGACGTCCGTTAATTGGAAATTGTGTCTGTAACACAAACGGAAGCCAAAATCACGCCAGCTTTAATTTGACACCATTTCCCACCAACGACTGCAATGACTTTAAGCATCTGTAAGAGAGTAAATGATTGACACATTCTTTTAAACATAATGAATTCTTGGCTAACTCGACGGTCATCGGGGGGGGGGGGGGGGGGAAATGAGTGAAAAATAAACCCACATAAAACTGAAGAATCAATGTAAGCCGGATTCAATTTTAGAACATTTTCTGTACATTTTGTTTAGTATTTGAACCGAATACCGTCATTATATTTATTATTTATTTATGTTATTTATTTATTTATTACTTTTCATAACGCCGAAAACGCAATTAATTTTAAATTTTTCGACACCTGCCAGAATTTTGGGTGCAGGAAACCGAAGAGAAAGTAGAAAATCACACAGAAGTAAAACTTCAGCCGAATTAGACATAGTTGGATTCGAGCCTACGACTTCATTGGTAAGGAACTGATCAGCTGAGGTGAGAACAATGTTTTAGCGTTATAAGCCAGAAAAGACCTCAAGAATCATCAACTACAGCGTGTATGGTGCCTAGTACAAGCCTGATTGGAATCCAGATATGGGTGGTCCAACGGAATAACACGCATTAGCCCTAGTCAGTGACCCGAACTCAGAAGTGTGAGTGGTGCCAATAAAGGTGATATCCTGATAACATAGCCCGACCTGAGTACAGTCGGCCGTTACAAGGTCGTTACTCGTTAGATTAGCACATTCCCAGTCTCGATACAAAGCAGACGATTGTCAACAGGAATTTAAAACAACAACGCAGGAATATGTGGACGGACACGTGAATGTCAACCTAGTGCTTTTGTTGTTGTCGCGGGCAACATGCTATCACCTCGAGCGTACGGTAATTACCTGCATCTGGATTAGGTTTGGCCCGAAACCCTGTGACATGTCGTGCCTCTAAGATGCATGGAGGCGATTCGGCATCCAGCACAACTGAACTTCTGATATAAAATTTACACTGAGACATTTTAACAGCAACTTTCATGATTTTTGTGAAAAAAGGGAAAAGGATATTTCAGTTCTGGGAGAGACTTACCATGGCATCATGAGAGTTCCTAACGGTGTAGACTCTGGCGTTTTGGAACACACTTTGGTCTTGGTGGATTCTTCCGCGGAAAAACTGTTCCGCCTGGAGGGGGACGATGGCTAAACACAAACAGGACAAGTAGTACACAATGTGTAGCAGCTGTATGGCCATTCTTGCCGGGGATTTATTGGCGATGGCTATAGTCTGAATCAGTGGGAATGTACAAATAGCATTAGGGACTTGTTGTATCCCCTGTTGGTCGTCTGTTAGCCCTGACTGTATACGGACCGCAGCACGAAAGAGTTCCTTTTAAACAGTTTTCCTAGTTCCTCCAAACAGCACAAGGGAAGGTCTCCTATCTCCGTACTAACCCCACAATGCAGTTCGTTTATATTTTAACGTGAGTGAAATCTGATAATAGGAAATTGAGTTCTGTCAGTCCAAAGACGATGAGTTTTCTCTGTGGCATTCTATAGCGGCACACCGCCCAGTTTCCAGTGGTGTTGTGCAATGGTAGACTCTAAGTACAGGAACCAGAACCGAGTTGTGGCGAGCACTGGATGGTTAATCCTTTCTTCCTGAAATGGAATATGATAAGAAAATCAACAAACGATTACGAAACCCTGAGAAACGTCTACACCAAGACTCTTATCGTAAGGTTCTACTACTACTACTACGCCAAGGTACTCCCCCAATAAGTAAACATCTTATAAGGACGGTAGTAATTCAGTTGTCAACCAATTTACGTAGGGAGATCTTTGACCGATCGAGAGCTCTCGGAAGTCAACAACCGCCATTTCCCCAGGGATGAAAGTGGCAAATTTCCGCTGTCGAACCGTTCGTTCAGCCCATATGAAGTAGAAGTTTCTGGTCTGACGTCGCGTCGGCCGGACGAGGCCTGGACCATTCAGGGATTGCCTGCGCTGACAGTCTTCCCAGCAGATTCCAGTGATATAATAACTAGGCGTTAAGAATCCACATGACACATGTGTTGCGAGTAATAAGATTAAATTGTGTCAGACAGTTGTCATTGCCAATAGCACCGGTCGGGACTAGTAAAGTAGGACGTATACGCGCCACGGAAAAAGTTGAAGGAATTATTTTTAAACGTGCTTGATATATGTTTAATTTATACTGGACATGGCGGATACACCTACACATAGCACCATGAGATTACATCGTTACAACAAACCATAAAGCTAAAGTTTATGCACAGCCAGTACTATATGTAGTTCCCCGTTATCACCCAATTACACTGCAAATACATAGACAGGTAACATAACCTGAATTACACTTATCATAGCATCTAAGAATTAAAGGATACGTAAATCAACTGGAGGGTGGGTATCTGGTTGTACGTGACAAACTGTGCGTTAAAAACTGTATCATGGTACAGCAGACGTAGTACAACAACCGTCCATCAGTGTTACATACAAACCAAATACGACTCCTATTACATTACAATATTAAAGTTTACCAAACATTGACCCAGCAAGAATATACGCCGACTGCTACAACAACCACGGAGACGGCCATTAGTGCAACCCATGAGTTTAACAACCACTGATCTAATCGGATTATACGTTAATTTCCACAAAAACCAAGGAGAAGGCAAATAGCAAACTTACTGCGCAACCAGCTCACTGCTACAAAACCACGGACGAGGCAAATAGCAAACTTATTGTACAGTTTAACAACCACGGATCTACGAGAATATAAGCAGACTGATATAACAACCAATGAGAAGCCAAACATGTATCTTACTGTACAACCGCAGAGTTTAACAATCACAAGAATATAAGCACAATCCTGCAACAACCACAAATATGGCAAATAATATCCAGCTTAATATATCACCTCATACAAGCAGATGACAAATAATAGCGAGCTTACAGTACAACCTCAAATGAGAAGACTGCTTTAACAATCGTGGAGACGGCAAATAATAGCGAGCTGTACAACGTCAAAGTTTAACAGCCACTTGCTCGGCGGGTATATACTACTAAGCAGACGGTTACAACAACCACGGAGAAAGCAGACAGCCAGCTTATTGCACCAACCCCATGGATACTAAAGCTATTATAGGGGGCTGTGTGCATGTCAGAGGCACACGCCTACACCGACCCGTGCCAGCCCGAAGTAATCAGGGCCTGATTGGCTTTTGATCGTCGTCAGAAAGCATACGACCAGTCTGGGAATGTGTGTCAAATCTCAGCCGACTGAGATACGGAAATCAGTGTCCCTTTCATATCGCGGGAAGGATCAGTCTACAGAGAGTGGGTGGTGCTATTACCTTAACATTCTCTTCAAGAGAAGGACTCATAAACATCCAGATATGGATCCTGATGTCCATGTATAATACAAAACTGTCACTCGAGACATTATTTATTACGACACAGAATGTCCCTTATTAAATTTCGGTGACTTTGTGGGGGAATGAATGGAGTATCTAAATGTTTGGACATCCTCAAAGAGCGAGGGAGACACAAAATGTGAGGCGACCTGCTCCGGCAAAGCGGATTCAGAACCTCTATTAACCGTTACACAAAACCTAGCACAGTTGTGGTTGAGTTGACGCTCGCACTATACCAAGGCTGCAATAAGGCATAATCGCCATGCAACATTATTGTTATTTCTTAAGGTTGGCCCAAAAGAGTTTACCTATAGAGAAGAAAAAACCTCCATTGCTGTATCGGAAATAGCATTGTATTGTCGATGTGTACAGGGCAATACACTTTCAGAGTGCACACATTGCACTACTGACACACATTCAAGGCAACAAAAGGTGAACAATTCATAAAAGTCACGATTTACTAATACGCATAAAGTGTTATCCACAAATGGAAACAGGAAACTAAACTCGCCTTATCAAACGATCTGTTGTGAGTATTCAGCAAAGTGAGAAATGGAAAAGGAGAGTATATTCAGTGCAAAAATCTTACGTGGTCTTGAAGACGACCATGGTGAATCCGCACCAATCTTCCGCACACAAAGACAGAGGTACATGAACAAAGCTATCTGAGCAACCACCTAGGGATTGGTACATGGTTGGTGGAGAACACAGCCAGCGACGACCACATTGAAGACTGCCCTAAAAATAACGTGTATATATGTGAGTTGTCTAGCTCTATGGCTGGGAGCTGACATATGATGCACAGATCTCGGTGCTCCACTGCCTGCTGTCTCTATAGTACAAATCACAAAGATTCCGTCTGGCAGCCAGTGCTCTGGTTGTCCATGGGTGTGATCACACCTCGTTTTCCGTGTCGTGTGGAGCAGCGACAAAAAATAGACCCAAAACAACATCCACACTCTTCCGTTAACCACATAAATGCCCTTAAGTCGCTTCCTCGTTCACAACAGAAGAAGAAGATGATGAAAAAAGAAGAAAAAACAAAGGGCTGGGTTGGCGGCTTCCATTCCGTGAGATGATCACTCCCACTTCTACATCCGTTTTCAACTCCCAAACCCTACTGATGGCACCTTTCGACGGACATTCAGATACAAAAGTTCTCCAGATTTTGGCCTATATATTTCCCGTATAAGTGAGAAATACGAGCTAGTTATACATCTTCTCAGTGTTATCAAATCAGCGTGAAGTCTCGATGGGTAGAAGTCATCGAGTGGCTGCCGCCTGACTGGTGAACAGAGACTAAGTATAGAGGAGGGGAGGAGAAAGAGAGAGAGAGGGGTGAAGTCTAGAGAGAATTGCTGGGGTCAGTCCAGAACAGAGAGAAAGAGAGATGTAGAGAGCACTCTCTAGCGTCATCCAATCGCAGATACCAAGCTACCTCTATCTCAAGCTACCTCTATCTCCAATACACTTTGTCCAAAATAGACCCCTGTTTCGTCTACAGACCTCTTGTACGCTCAATTCCTCTGAGGTAGTGCCTACTTACCGTTGTTGAGATCGTCTCTTAACTGTGAAAGCTTGGCCTGGGGTAAGGGACTTGTCTATCGTTCGGTCTAGCCATGTGTACCGATCTTTCCAAGGAGCAACTCACAATAACACTCCAGATCAAGCAGCTGTGTTTGGTTCAACACATGGAATTTGAAATGTCACCTTGTAACGGTGCGCCACGGCTGAATCCGACTCCGTCCACGCAATATTGCGCTGGCTCAGTTCTCGGAAAACTGAACTCCGTCAAAAGTTTAAGTGAGCAAAGTGTAAATCCAAAAATTTCAACGATAAAATTCACGTTTAGTTGGCAAACTGGGTTGGTTTCGATACCATCTGCACCCAGAGCCCATAAAATGCCTTTTGTAGGTTAGCTCTATCTTGTCTCTATGGATCACTGACTGCGCACATACACCCCGGCAAAATTTATAGCAAAGTTACACCGCTTGAATGATCCCTTGTGAATGAGTTTTAGAGAGGAACAAATGAAAAGAACGATAGTCCTATACATCCCCACAATTTAACCTCTATTTACATGAATTACAGAGGAGAACGGCTCAGGGGGAGGCGAGGCGGTCTCCCGTGCAGTATCAGTGCGTTGTATTAGAACACACCCCTACCCGGAGCGCAACCGTACCTGCTCTACACAATCGTAAATCTGGACAACCTGTGCAGATCCAACCCCCTGTGCAACCACCTTACTTTCATTGACGGTTGTAGAATTCACGTCATCTGTTAGCACTAAAAGTCCCATAATGTAAACGTAACATTTGCTGGCAGGTACTTCAGCATTCCTCCGTAAAACTTCTACAAGCCCACAATATGCACAAGATTTGACCATATTTTCACAGTCATTGGCATTTCTCACGAGACCACACAATATCAACAGCCTATATATTATAACGTCTGTCCAGGCCAAGATGGTCGGCCAGACTGAAGCTGTTAGACAACCTTTCGTGTCAGCCTGTTCTCGTTTCGCTAATAGGATGCAGTTGTACCATGCAGGACGACAAGTCAGTCCCAGATTTCTTTTGTATATATAACTAATATCTAAACAATAATACACCGATATAACTGTACCGGTCCATGTGTGAGTTTTTACCTGTATGGCAAGTCCACCCCATGTATACGAGACTCGTAGATGTCCGCATACACATCGGCGAACTAGCCCAGAAAGATTTATACAAGAAATAGACGAATCCCTGGGTTTTGAGATAACCGAGATTGTTATTTCAAAAAACGAAAAGAAGTCATCCATGAAGATGATGATGATGACAATGAATAAAACGATTAATGGGATACAGGCAACGAGCATGTGTATCTAGGTAACCGATGTATGTAATGTATAGTCAACAGTACTTGGTACCCCCCATACAACATAAGTTTAGTAATGCAAAAACAAAAAAAAAACACCTGAATCCGGGTCAGCGCCATAAAAAATGTTACATGAAGGGAGGATTTACGTAGCGAGATCTTTGACCCTTATGGAGTTCAAAAAGCCATTACGGTATGATTTATATACGTAACAGGTATATTCAATACCCGACTACTAGACCCTCTCTACCGACCATTTTCCATCGGAGTTTGTTATATAAAACAATGACTTCTGAGGATAAGCCCGCTAAATACCAGAAGCTTTTGTTCTATTCCTAATAAAAAGTAGTTCTCTCTTCGTTTTACAACAGTTATACATAACCATTCAAGCGACATTCCGTTTAAGCCATTTCTCTATTTTATTTATCAAACTATATGGCGGTCTCCACTTAGAAGTACATATAATACAATACAGCTACTTTATATAAAGACTGTATGATGAATTAATAAGTGGATCATAAATACTTACAAGAGTTCAGAACACAATGCAGATTGCGGTTAGTGAACAATAGCGCTGCGTTTTCAAGAGGACAACTTGCCATAATAGTTATAGAAATATGTGTGAAATGTTTATGCATGGGTTAGAAATATATCCGTGTCTAAACCCCTTCCCCTTGCACTAAAGTTGCATTATAGTGAATGACCTACCTGTGAGTTGGCCAGGTGCCAGATTGGGTTATACTGCCATACAAATAAACTAAAAGAATTGTTACTCTTACATCTGAAATTGGATGTAAAGGCTGTAGCGATCTTCTCGGGAGAGACGTTTTACATGACGACCTGACCACTAAAAGGAATATATAAAAACCAGTGATGAGGAATGCGAACTTATACAGAAGGCGAAATAGCTTTGTAATGATCTGTCGACAATGGGCGGAAGCAAGATTTTCCTTGGTGAATGAAACTGATTATTGTACCATTGGGGCGCTGTGACGAATTTTTTGGCAGTCACGATTAAGTGTACATGATGGGCGGGGGGACCGATTTAAACTATTGCCCACACAACCTAATGTTACAGCTATGATCACACTTCCAGTGTGTGGGATCAAACTGTAGTGTCATACCAGATGATAGCTCTCGTGTATACTATAGCTTCAGATCTACACGAATTAAAAATACGCCAGGCACTTTCGTCGCTTATTTTGTACACACGCACATAACCCAAATGTAGTATAATATTCAAATGCAAGCAATACGGTACCTGATGGATTAGTTCAACCATTTTAGCCATATCAGTGTGTGAGGTCAATGGATACACACAAAAAGACTACTGGGGGAATAGAGCTAAGTGTTGTATTCATCTACAAGGCTAACGTTTGTGTAAGTGTATATGGAAGGAGGCGACTTAGAGAATAGGGTATACGTGCAAGTTGCGCGTGACTGCATGTTTAAGAAAAAAAAAAGAACACGAAAAAAATAATATGAGAGAGAAGAAAGAAACACAAAAGGCACACTTCAACTGCATGCATACATCCCAGTGTGATTGTATCCTATGTTCAATAGTTATATAAGTTGTTACTATATCATCGGCTATAAATATGAAAGCATACCGGTGAAAAAGTTTTACCTGAATGTACAGGGGGCAACTTTCAAGTAAGATAGAGGTGAATTCTGTGCTTGGGATGGGAGAGGAACTACAGGGGGTTGGGGAATAGTGATCTAAATGGGCTGAATAATATACACAGATGTACACTTATACTGCAATGATATTGTTGTGCGCAGCTATGCATGTTAATGATTCATAAAAAGTGCATGGACCTTAATTTTAGCACCCTATATATACTTTCCTGATACAGCACGCAATTTTACTATGGACTTACTTCGGTACACGTTTCGACGGTAAATAGGTGCTAGTTGAATACTTTCACCAGGAGAATAATATTTACGAGTGAAGATAAGCTGTGTTTGCGATTTTGACTGTCATTAAGATCGTGTTCAAACTGGACAATCTTCACCAGTGAACATCATTCTAATCTTATTTGAATGCTACACCATCTCCTATAAATGCCCCCGTGGCTGTAGTATTCTTCAGAACAGTTTCGTAATATCGATCAATCGTTCAATTAAATCGATTTTTAAAGAACACATTTTAAAATTCTGATGTGTTCCAGACATATGTACGTACAAATTGCAATTTGATGACAATACGCGTACCCCGATGATTATATAGTTTGTACATTCATGCCCAAGATTAATTAATTAATTAACAACAGGATGTGTTACAACTGATTGACCACAGTATATTAACAGAACTTAACCTGATACCGACAAGACTGGGTTACAACCGATCTCGACATTGGCAAGAGTTTGCAAAGGCAATTTTGAGCAATACTCAAAATCTTCTCCAATCCCTATAGTGTAAGCTAGGATTTGTTACAGTTAACCTCTAACAGTGATATTAGTTTCTTGCAGTACGTTTGATACAGTATAAATGTTTTACTACCACTAATCTCGTCAAGTAAGATTATAGGATATTGTTACAAATGATCTCTTACAGTAACAAAGTATCCGTGATAAAAATTTTTAACATCCTGAAAGTCTTCGCGCTTCCTTACATTATACCATTGACGTGCGTTACAGCTGACTTCAACCAGTTAAAATATATCGCTATATAACCGGTCCATACCTCACTAGTTGTCATAAATTAACAGTTAATAGTGGCCAGACAAGTTTTGTTTCCACAGAAGTTTAAGTGTAACATGTCCATCAACGCGGATAGTGTCGTCTATCTTCACTATATACCGATGACCAAACTCAGATGCAGATACACCCGTGGTGGACACCTATAAACAGACAGAAGATCCTAACACTTATCCTCCTTACCTGTGCGTCCGGGAGGGTGGAGAGGAGAACAGCTAGCTACCCGGCGGAGCGGCTGAGAACCAGTGAGGGGCGCGGGGTTTTATAGAGGTAGGGAGAGCCGTCATGGATGCCAGGTAATCGTCACAGGAGGGACAAGTGTGGACACAGGGTTGTCTAACATGATCACTAGGAAGCTCCTCGGGAGTGGACGGTACGCCTTCCCCTAAATGAGAGGGGCAAGACGAGATAAAGTCTCCGCCTGAATGACATGTCAGCAGCTCCCTCTGTACAGAGTACCCACGTGGCGTATAGTACTGTCCTGGCGCACATCTAGCTGGCGCTGAATACACCGCATTTCTATGTACACCTACCTATACGTACATCTCTCTGTACCTTCACAATCGTGTATACGCTATGAACACGCTATCTAACTTTGTATCTGCTCCAATCTACAGCGCTACGCATATTTTAACAGAGGGGAAACTAGCACCGATGTATTGCCATCAATATTAATTACCTTCACCGGCTTTTTTTCCCCCCAAATGTCAATTAGGCTATAAATAAAATGGATGTATATACAAGTCTGAAGTACACACACTATAAGAGTTACTGACTGGAAACTCAAATGGAAAAGTATATGATCAGATTAGCTAGATCACAGACAGCTTTAGCTTGTACATAAGTGATGTAACAGTTAACACGTTTAAACTGTGGTCCACAACAGTATAAACCCTGGGAAAGCTAGGTATATAACAGCAGACAGATGAACCACAGCTGACTTCCCTATGTCCCGTAATTTGGAATTTGAGTTAAGGTCACGGCCACCATTATTGTGTCATTTACTTCCATTAAGTGCCCACTGCGCTCTGCCCCGCATTGCCGAATGTACACCGGTCACAGTGAATTCAAAACAGAGACCAATACCAGCTGAGACAACAGGAACATGTGTTAGTATATGTGTCCGAGTCAATGAGACCCCAAAAGCCTGGAGCCAGGACCACGTAACGATAGTTTAAAATCAACACTTTGATAATTGAGTACAGATTGCAGGGTCGAATGTACTACACCGGAGAAACGCGCGACCATCTATGGCCAGTGCTGATAATAAACACACATGTAGAGGATACAGATTTAACTATAAATGCAGTCACCTGAAGACACGTTCCGCGTTCTGCCTTGTACGAACGTGTTCAGAATGAATATTATGTGGAATGACATATCCTTCATCCCTACCAAAAACGTACATATAGCACGTGGTTTCGTGTCACTGGTTCGCGTCATCATTTTACCGCACGGACCGCTGAACACAACCGGGTACCTTAAGGGGCCTGCTCATGCTTGACCTGTTTTTTTTTTCCAGTACAGTAGAGAATGGGTCAAACCTATCATAGCAATCCTCACAAAAAAACATCTCCCAAAAACTTACTGATGTAGTACATATGCCTCGGCACATAAACTCCGCAAAGACAAGGGTTGTCCGTTTTACCCGCGGCTTTATCGCTGAACCTTTGGATAATAAATGCCGCTGTGGGAATGAAACTTATTTGATTTCTTAATGATGGCAATTATGAAGATGAGTTCTCCAGTTGAGTGTCACATCTCCCGTTTTCATCAGCAATGATACGGTCCAGAGTAGTACATACCTATTGTTATTATAATTTACTAAAAGGATTGTCAAAAACATTCATATCTTTCTCATTGACTTCAATTTATATATTTTTTCGTTCACTTATGAATTTATCTTAAATACAGAACGCTTTTTACATTTTATCCAACGTGCAAATATTTTTTTTCACGCATTCTTTGTTATATCCATGAAATCAGGCTTACGCTATCTCAAGACGATAATATAAAACACTATATAAGAATATCTCCGCTACTAAATCCAATTCTGCACCAGTCCTATAAACCAACAATACCCAAACACTCGTTAAAACAGATCAAGAAAGACGTTTGAGTCAATCAGTCGCCAAAATGAAAACTAACTGCACATAAATACAAATACTCATAAATAGCATATACTACCCATCATCCAATGTTCTAATGTTCTAATTGTGGTATCACAAAACTTATATCAAGAATTGTAACTCACACTCATTATGCTCAATCGTTTGACCTTCACACTGAATAATCCGATAAGGAGCAGACAATACCCTGACAACTGCGCTCCAAAACAAAGCCTTCAGATGTGGCGGTCAATATGTAGCAGCCAACCGCGACATAACGCTATTAAGTACCATCTATACATCTGTAACCTATAACTACTAAGTATATACCCAATCGTTACGTGTACATTTGTGACGCAGACCTACAATGAAGTACCTATTTGTGACCAGTACCTGCTAAGTACCTACCTTTACCCGCCCCGTAACTGTAGCTGAGAAAATACCCATCTCCAGCCATGGCCTCTGTTTACCAAATCCTTATCGTCAGCGATGACCTCTATCTACCAAATCCTCATCTCCAGGCATTACCTTTATCTACCAAATCCTCATCTCCAGCCATGACCTCTATCTACCAAATCCTCATCTCCAGCCATGACCTTTATCTACCAAATCCTCCTCTTCAGCCATGGCCTCTATCTGCCAAATCGTCATCGCCAGCCATTGACCTCTATCCAACGTCAGCCATGACCTCCACATTTACCACATCTCCATAGTCAGCCATGACCTCTATATATCAAATCCTAAACGTCAGCTTCATAGCTTATATCTACCAAATCTTTATCATCAGCCATAACCTCTATATACCAAATCCTCATCTCCAGCCACGACCTCTATATCTACCAAATATTCACATTCAGTCATAACCTCTATCTACCAAATCCTCATCTCCAGATAATGACCTTTATAAACCAAATCTTCAAGCCAGCCATGACCTCTCTCTTCCAAAATCCTCATCACCAGCCACTGACAACTATCTACCAAATCTTCAACGTCAGCCATGACCTCTATCTACCAACTTATTATCGCGAACCAGAACATTATCTAACACGTTCTCATCGCCAGCCATAACCTCTATCTCAGTGGCTTGAAAACTAAGGCAGACTTGACTTCTACAAAGGGATGTAAATCATGCAAATCACTGAACCACTTATACAAATGGAAGATATGATGCTTCATCATACTTTACCTCGAATAATTACTCGTTCCACAACTTACTGGATTTACATCCTTTTAAGGAAAACATATGAACACTACTTACAACAAACTTTGAGAGATTTTACACCAAAACAATATTACGGATGTTCCAGCTTGCCAAATTCTATACTAATACAATGTCAACTGGTCTCAACACGGCAGAATGGTAAGCACTGAACTTTCCAACTCTGTACATGCTCAGCTCAAGGCAAACTGTGGTACATGGTAAGCTGTGGATGCTCTCCAAACCCTATTAGTTTGGAAAGTTTGAACATTTTTCACAACTGGAGTATACTTACCGTTAAATTAAGCCCAATTAACTTTTAACGGTATTTTACGGATGTCGTGTAATCATAAAATAAATATATACCTCACCAAGTTTACAATGGTACCGAGCTACCAGAAATTCACCACTACGGATATGTGAACACTGTGGAGCGTATATTCCCAAAAATTAATACTGAGCAGTTACTTCCGCATCCGCATTGTTGCCTTCTCTTCTACGTTACCAGGAAATCCCTTTATAATTGGCGTAAACACCGAACGGAGACCACAACAAGATGAGGTAAAAGAAAGTTTTTGGCTGTTTCCATCACACGTATTTGTAAACAAGTGGGTGAGGGTTATATAGTCTGGATCCAGACAAGAGGTTCAGAAGACAGACTGAGTTCCCCGCCAAAAACAGGGGCAACATAGCCTACGGGAAACGGTGCAAGATCGCCAGAGTTGGCAGGGCTTCAGCATTATACGGGCGGCTCTAGACAGGGTTAATGCGCCAGGAATACAAGACTGAGAGAGACAAAGATCAGACACCTGTAACAGGGCTGCTTCGCACAGAACACCAGGTTATAAATCATGCCTCAATGGTCACTGTTTGTGTGAGGCCTTCACGTTTCTGCTTTCTGATACACTTCGTTCTAAAAAGTCCCACCCAGAAATACCCAAGCGCCCGTTAAAAGACGTGAGATATGATGACAATACTGTCATAAATATCGATGTGAAAAATTACCCACACCAAAATATGATGATATGATGAAAACAGAAATATGTCGTGTCAAACGAGCAACTTATGAATTTAAAATGTACGGCTTTAAAATAACGTGCAATAAAAGCCAACAACTAAAATAATATATATTCAAATCATGCCAGTGTTATACCATGAAAAACATCAACACGTCCTTGACGGTATACATCGTGATATTCATGAAGTATCTATATTTAATTTCATGAACTTTACTGTTATTATTCAACACCAGAAGGAGCTCTGAAATTATCGTCATACAGGTTTCTAAATGAAATATTGTTTCCGCAAAAGGTCGGCGCATGTTTTGTTAGCAGTAAGTACGAGTAATTCTCACAGCACACATCTCCAATGTAGCTTTCCACCGTTTCGCATAGCGTTTGTCTACATTCCTCATATCTTGTCTAGACTACTCCTGCAGTGTATATAATAAGAAGGGCAGAGCATCCCTCCCGACGGGAGCTTGTAAACATCTAAGTAGTCTGCTAGTGAGTCCAAACTGATCTATCTTCCCTCTTGTTTTCAGCGTGCATGTGGTCCAAAATTTCTGTGAGCGCTTCAGCACCAAAGGCACAACGAGAACTTTATACTGAGGTAGCAATTAAAGAAGACAGCAGAGATAGTGTCTGATACCAATATACAAGCAGGTAATAACTTCAACATATCACTGCATATGGTTATTTAGTAAACTAGGTAACCAATATGATCCTGAGCTTTGCTCGTTGATTTGTTTCACCTATTATTGTCAGTGGATCTTTACAGGTTAAGGATATGTTGGCAGTGCGAAAAGTTTGCTTCGACTACCAACAGGTGGTCTGTGCACCGAGCCAGCCAAGTCAGACGTTTCGGGGTGCGATAGGGGAAAAATCATCATTGATTAAAAGGTAGAGTAAAAAACCGAAAGCTCGAAAAAAAAAACTGATTTAATACATCAGAGAAACGTGGAACCTTGATTTGTCTATGTCACGCCGTACACAGTGCTAGAAATAACCGCAACATAGACATAATCCACGCCCTGTCCCATTCTTTCAATGCAAAGCACTTTTTTTCCACATCAAGCATAAACACTGCAAAGCCAGGTAATTTCACAGTGAGCGGTGAACTAGAGTGTAGGTAAACACAAAATGCCATTTGCCCACTTTACGTAAAGACGGTGAACTGGTAACTCCACAAGACACAAATGCAGCATGTCACATTAATGGAATGGGTACCCAACGGAAGATTCATCAGACGGCTCTTGCAAAAAGAAAAAAACCAAGACCACTGAATGCGTGTCACTTGTGTCATCCAGCCGAGAAGGATATAAGTTTTCAAGTGTTGAAATACCTAATACTGACATCATTTATGAAGGACAAAATGTATGTGGCTGTCATTCGCTAATTATCAGATAGTTTCTGTGAATAGTAGACTGATGTGAAGCCCTGTGTTTCCATAGGCGACATCCCGGCTTTTGCCGTGCAAGAGTCACGTGAAGTGACAGATGTATGGGGTTGTGAAATTTGTCGCGTCACTTCAGGAATGTATAAATTATAGCAAACGTCAAACAGTATAGAAACTCACACCCATGCCACTCCGTCCCTCCCAAAATGTACACAGTATTATTTCTGCGTAGGTTATTAGAGTGTAACTACATTATTTGCAGCGCTTCATGTTTTGACACTTTGCAGTCTTGCAGTCAACAAGCGTAACACTTGCTTGCATACCGAACCTTCACATAAAACCTTAAGGCCACGACATTGTGCACAGAATGCCGTAAAACACGTGTTTGTGTTGGACTCTCCAATATACAAGAATGATTCTGAAAACTCCACCGAATAGTTGCACAAACGAGATCTCATTTGTCTTCCGCATTTTGTATGGTAATCTTCTACACCTGGGGCCTCACAGCAGAGACCTCTTTATATATGAATGGATTTTGAAGTGTATTATGTGAGTTTAACTTTGCTTCGTGACGAATAGTACTCGAAGCTATTCCAAATCAAGAAACGTACAGATATGATCATCAGAGCTAAGGAAAATTTACAAGTACATCTGAATCTGTAAAATTAATTACAGAAGTGTAAAACATGTGTCCCATGTTGACTTGACAGCAGAAGAGAGACCAACACAAACCATCCAACGTGAATCACCGGTAAAACCAGTTTTTGTGCAATAAACTCAGCAGTTGTAGACATAAACCATAACAAAAACATCGTCATAGTTTATGGCTGATAATTCACGTGTGAAAATTTCTTCTTCAGAACCACTGATGTTTTATCATGGATTGTAGTAATACATCAGATAGCGGTTTAAATCGAGCACTAGCACAACACAGGCAGTGGAAAAGTGGAAAGTCATTATGGAGGAAACATGACCAGTCGTATTAACTTTTACCTTGTATTGTTTCACGAGCTTGTACCGTAAGTTAAGCAAACCGTGTTGAACCTATTCTCGGGAAGCAAACTTTAGTTGTACCTTGATAGGTAAAAAAATAACAACTAAGAACGAATTCAAGAAGAAACATGCCTTGCCGTCTCGTTTGGTTTTGAGTTTACCTATTTCTCAAGCAGTGATAAGAAGAAGCGCCTTGGGCAAAGGGCCAAACAGAGCGGGAAGGCACGTGTTCTTCAAGATCCACCCAGAAGTCAGGGATACACAAGGCCTGCAAGTCAGCATCACCGGGTTGCCTGTGTACGACCATAATGGACAACCTCTGTGGTGACGTCATAGCTGAAAGAGTTCCAGTTGCCTCGTGAGCACGTGGGACCTATAGTGACCCTCTGTGGGAGGAAAGGTCACTACAAGGGGCACTACGAGTTCCCGGCTTGACGCGTGTGAGGTCCACAGGCAACAACACACAACAAACCGGCTGGGAATCTACGGAGCTGCCTCAAGATAGCGAGAAATCTACCAGATGAATTTCTATCCTCTGTCTGAATCTGTATATCAGAACATCTTTAAGGGGTTACAGCAGGGCAACCACTGAGTCAAAACACATGGTCAGCAAAACTCCCGTAATATTCCGAAGACTCTACGGCAGGCTATACGCTATCAGCAACTATAAACTACATTTTAAAAAAATCCTTCCTCGTTATTAGTTTAATGCGTCTACCTGAAGTCATGCATTTAATCAGCAAACGTATTAGCTGCTTAACCCCGTCTTAAATATCAAACTAATTTTATGAACATTACGTCTGCCAAATCAATATACACCATGACTAAACAAGTTCATGAACAGCTCTAAATCCAGATTATACCGTCTCTTTGTAACTGGACAGACTGCGTCAAACGAACACAATAAACGTTATCTTTTCGGAAGCAAAGCGTCCGTCATTCTCACACTTCAGACGCCAGCTTTATTCGTGCGGCCCAGATGCGAGACTGAGAACAAACATACACATTGCCGTGTTCTGCAGGATTCTTATCTCTGGACAGTTTACCTTGTTGGCCAGTGTCCAATGCTAAAACCAAACACGTAAAAATGGAAATTGATGGCGTAGAACAAAACGTTTCCGTTACTGTGTTCCTGCATTGGTGGAATATGACAAAAACGCTTTCATTACAATACGTGTTCCTGCATTGACGAAGTACAACAAAAACGTTTCGGTTACTATGTGTTTCTGCAATGACGGTATACGACAAAACGTTTCGGTTACTACACCTGTTAATGCATTGATGGTGTGCGACAAAAAACATTTCCGTCGACTAATTTCACCGCTTACGTATTCTACAAATGTCATTGTTAAAACAATACGAGTGCTTACCCGTAAACAGAGGAGGTATTTTAAATAAGCGTCGTGCAAGCATTCGGAAAAAGCAACAATGTGACTATTATTTCGCACACAAGGTAAATCACCTGCATCCTATACATAATCTGAGATGTATTTTTTTACCCAAAGTATTATCAGTACATGTATTTGTTCTGAACACACAATTTTTGTAACACACTTTCAGCATTTTTTTTAGTGTACGCGTGCGTGTGCTGTGTGTTTTGGATATAAAAGTTCATATGTCATCAGTACTATGTAACTCTGGATGAACTCCTCTGCGTAGGTCTCACGGAAGTCGCAGGGAGTAACCATCCCAAAGAGGGCATAAAGATACTGCGGCGACCAAGTTTCCTGAGAACAAGGAGGATGAACAGATTAAGTGGGATAATTACAAGTAGATGTGGCTCCCTGGACAGACGAGCGGGTTTCGGGCGTTGATGGTAGTACAACAAACCTCAGCAAGACCAACCTAATCCTACCTGCTGTCCTCGAGACGAGATTTGCCCGATAGCAGCTGATAGGATGGACTCCGACGCCTCGCTGATATACGACCGACTCTGGTGCGTACGTGCTCTGTGGCATCAGGTTAAACCAATAAAGAGATGCTGACCGATATAACTTTTACATTTTAATAATTAATTGTTAGCAACACCATCAACTGTCACACAAATCATATGGTCAATAAACACAAAAGGTTCAGCGAAAGCAGATGCATGTTAAAGATAACTGAATTCAGAAACTCTGAAAACCATGTTTTACCAAATATATATCACGGGGTAAAAGTATAAAACATAGCATCTTGGCAAGAGATGTATAGCTATCTTTCACATATCCCTCAGAAAATCTTAGAACTCAATATCTATGTATATATATATGTCTATTTTTTATGCGTGAGTAAACGGCCAAGAAATCCCTACATCAGTTATGTAATATTAACCCGCTTGAACCACAACCTGCACAATTATCCTTCCATCGTCATAAAAAACGGACATAATAAAGACTTGTCACTTACGTCTCACTTTGCACGCTGCGCTCATCGCACACATCCCGACAAAATCAACGCGGTACGGTAGTAACATTGCCTAGGTGGAGTAAAGCCAAAATCACTCATTCATGTGACACAGAAAGTACATCCTGATTCACAGAAAATAACAGATATCCCTAACCATCCTCTCGAATCAAGTTTCTGTAACTGTGAAACAGGCATAGTATAGATTATTGGTATATCATTTTAAATTCTTGACATGGTTAATGCAAATTTAACGGAACGAATTTCCAACCAAAAAACAATATATGCATGTAAAATAAAATATAATTATAAAGCAAAATATTCTTTCTTTCGGGAGATACGTCCCTCAAAAGTTCACGATCACACACACAAGCAACAGTTTGTCTACATCACCTTCTTTGTAAATACACAGTTTGATGTCACTCAAATTAATTTCTTGTCGGGGCTATGTTAAGAGCCTGCCCAAAGACAAGAGACGCCCTGCGTCTACGTGAAACCATCCTGAACGCCATCAGTAGTTGGGTGTGTCGTTCACCTTAAATATGCTTGTTTGCATTTCAACACCATTATCTGCACTCTTTTGATGACGTTCTCTGAACGCAAACTTAACCCATGCACGCTAAAGCTAGGAAGCTACCTGAAGGTTTACCATACCTTCACAAAAATATCAGAATTAATCGATCTAGACCTAAATATTCCTGCAAATTCATACAGCATACAAAGTCTAATCTGAAAACCTTACACGCTTGTGATATATCACACCAAGAACCAATGTTACACACGACCTACCTTCACTATGTCGTCGACTGACGTCTACACATTTCAAATCACAAGTCATGCGATCCACTGTAAAATCCGAGAAGTTGAACTCCGAAATGAACAACAAACAGGTTTGAGAGGCAAACCAATGTTTTCACATATACGTTAAACACCGACACGACAGACTTCAAGACGTGAATTCTATACACGTACTTTAACAGCTCGCAGTTGCAATATTGGCCAGGCTTAGTCGTAGCTGTCGCCACCCTTTCTAACTAGGGTTTAAATTTCCACCCCGAGGCCTAAACAGTCTTCTCGGGTTTCAGCACATTACATGAACAAACGTCGTCCGCGTTAAAGACAGAGGACTGTTTTGTTTTCGGCAACGGTCGTTCGTGGAATAATACAGCATATTCAGGATACCGACTAAAGGAACCACCAGGGCAACCACCGTGCAACCCGAACACAAAGTCACCAGGCTTCCCATCAAACAGGCAAACGCCGATGGCATTTTCAAATAATCAAACAGTTTTGATTAAGTAACAAATGAACTTACCTCACAGTGGAGAGTTCTGTGCAGTTTTATCATTGGTGTTGGTGTTCGTATCTAAAGCAATAATCCCGTCTTATATATATATATGTATGTGCCTACAGTGTCTTTTTTTCTCTAGCGTTCCAATGTAAATGACAAGAGACGTGTACTTCTGGAATTCACCCAAAGGCAAGACCGCCAACCTATAAACGTTTGCTTAATTCCAGCGAATACACAAGAGGCAGGCACAGGTCCGTGTTCGGAATCCGACCAGGTCAACGGCGTAATCCGGAGGCTCCAGTTAAATGACAATGGTGAAAGCAGTCCAGACACGTAACAATGAGACGGGGAAAACTGCGATCTGTGAACACCGGCACAAGTTGTGGGGGACACCATAAACTCTTGAGGACTTGAGCCCATATAAACGGCAAAGCCACTACAACAGTTTATCACTCACCCATAAACGCCGATATGCAATCGACATTCCGAGGCTATAGCATTACAGTCCTGTGTAAATATTGCAAACCAAGAGTCCTAACAATTTATCGACAGACAAGAAACAGATTTTTGCTTAAACTCAACATTGGATATGGCCGAACGATTGGCCGCGGAGAAAGCTGCTCTAAAGAAGCTCAAACCTGCCTTCCCCCCGCTGGTCTGTGAGGCGTATTCTAGACTAATGGCACCTACTTTTCATAGAGACGTTGAGAGAAAGACAGAGGTCAATTGAGAAACATGGCACTCGAGGCTAAACAAGCTGGCAGCATGTATAAACCGATGCCTTTAGGAGCAGTCCGTATCGTGATCCCACACAGACGGCAGTAAAAGCAACTGGGGGAGTCGCACCAGAGCTTTCACTAAAAATGTTTAATTCATTTACATAATTTCGGTGGTTATTTTGACTGCCAACATTCCTTTACTGTGTTAATAAACATACAAAGTCTATAAACACAACACAACAGAATGCACCCCCCCCCTTAAAAACCAACCGCCCTTCCACCCATCCTCCCTTCGCTCGGCACAGATCCGAGAATACATAAATATAGAGCAAGGTACAAAAGAATACACGCATCTCGTCGGAGCTACACGATTCTTTTTCAAAGAGTACATCTGACAGGGTACACACAGCGTAACTTACACGTAACCACCATGGTAGTTACGTGCGAATAATGTCACATTTGCTTTGAAAAACCGAACTCTATATTGTAGCAATTGCGCCTCTATCATGCACCAACTGTGTGTAAATAAGGTCAAAGAACCTGGTATTCTTCAAGCAATGATGCTACCAAAAAAAATGCATTACACACCCATCTTTTACAAAATAGGCTTTTACTTTGAAGTGCAGTTCTTGAGTAATTTTTAGACTGGGATTGTTTGTTATTTTCGTTCTACTTATGGGATAAGTATAGCAACCACGAACACAATATACTAAAGAGTATGATACTAGCTGATGATGAGATTCACACATATCAATTCCTTGAAACAACGGGAACTCCGAACACCCACGTAAATCGTACGGACCTATACAGATGTGTTGAGCAGCTTGGACTAGTGAATATAGTAAAACACTTAAGTGGCACAGAGAGTAAAGCCAAAGCAGATTACAGTGACGATCGGCAATTGTTCACAAGTAACCGGTGAAATATGGTCTCTTGTCCAAAACCCCAATTAGGGTTTTATTCTATTTTAACTGTAAATGCTTAAATACTAGTAGTAGCAAATTTGCAAACTCCACACACAATCATCTTATAACAGATCATCAGGTAGGGTCGTATTCAATACTGTTAACACCAGGTGGAACGATGAAGAAAAGCCTTCTACACCAGCATAATATTCGTTAACCTCACATTTAAAAGCTAAGTTACAACTTTAAAATTCAGATTTTTAAAAGTTTATACCTCCAATATAGACAAGCAAGGAAGAATCAACGGTGCTGATCGCTGCCAAGGTCAGTCTTCACAGCAGTAGTTTAAGTCAAGCTATATCAAATTAATCCATGAATTTTTCACAACCATCAAGAAACCTCGTAAATACATTCTTCGTAATTCTCGTAAATCCCCCTACGACATTTTAACCTAGGAGTCGTTTCCGAAAAAGAAAAAAGGTTACGAAGAAAATGACTGAATGTTTTTGTGAAAGTGACCCTTGGTTCCGAAGAAGTCGCAAGTAATAATTTTTTCATGACATTTGAAAGATGGAGTACAGCCTTTAAGGCGGTGGAATGCATATCAGCTTGTCACTGGGCAGAGGTGATGCGAGTCCATGGATGTCACAAATGTGTAGACGAGATCAGTATCAGACTACATTAAATATCTTGAAGCAGACCTGCATGACTGTATCATCTGGCGGCAACACCTCACTCTCGCACAATTTTCACGCCGACAAAAAAAGCTATACGCGACAAACTTAAGTGTTATTTGGAACTCCAATAAATGTGGCACAGAACTGGTTAGGAATATCTAACACTTAAAGCCATGCAGCAGTCAGTTATCAAGAGACATCAACGCCAAGGCTGAATTGGTTCTAAATGCACCCTAACAGGATATCGACTCTAACGAGATCATTGACGTCAGTCTTAATGGACTGATCGGTACTGAATCATCAACCGTAACATGGAAAACCATTACACCCATAGAGTGTCAGGCATTTATGGAAACCTTCAATGATAGAGAGCCTTCAACAAAAGTACTAGTACGTAACGCCTGGCTAATTCAACGTCAGGAACAATGGAATCTCGAAAACCTCAAATTCTTACTAGCAAGGAAACAAACTACCAACGAACGACTAAAATGTTTGAGAACATTTGTTACATAAACCACAAATTAGCAAACTGATTGTAACGGGTATTTTTTTTTTTACATCAAAATCAGTTTCCAAAGCATCCAAGATCATCGGATCTTCGTTTATAAAATAATCTCACAGTAAAGAAAAAAATTTGACTCCCGTGCAAACCATCCCAAGTCGGTGTTGGCGATGTCAACCGAAATGTACAATGCGCATGTGCGTCACAGAAGGTACACGTGTCGGCTTGCAAACTGCTGTAAGCGATTGATGCTCGATCTTGCTAGGATCAGCCAACCTCCAGTGACATTTCCAGTCAGGGTTGGGCTAATAGGGCCAATAACCTTTACATAACGACAGCAGCCGGTGTTATCAAGATATCAAAACACATGCCATTACTGCTGTAATAGACGTGTGTTCCTGATGTAGTCAAGCGCCGATTCTGATCGAAACATTGGCACCTTGTGTTAAGGCTCACGTTCAACGAATTACGCCTGATAAAATATCTTCTGTTACGTACGAGACTTATATCATGGCCACAAGTTTCAATGATAAACGTTTACTCTATGGGGTCTCTGGAAATGTCAAACCATGCAATTAGAGCTAAAACGTGTAGAACACCTTGTTATAAAATATAGGTGAATGTCACGGGAAGACATCATCCGCATCACCCGCCATGACCTCCAAATCGCTGAGGTCAAATAGAGTCCAACACCCGAATCACAATCAGAAGTAGAGGACAAGAAAAATCAGTAACTTAAAGTTTATTAACATTTTGAAAATACACCATCGTATCCCAAACCGCTATAACGCAAATGAAATGTCCATGTCAAAATGTAACTGTTGACATTAAGGTACAATCTGGTCAGTATCACCAAAATTAAAACAACTGGGTTAATTCAATATTACACAGGAGTAGAGATGGTAATACATGGGTAAATGTATCAGCGTCCATCTGAAATGTCTCCTAAAGTAGAATTATATGCCTTCTTAACACATATCAAATAGCTTTTAAGTGAATATGGAAGTCGAAAGATTCCCTTTCTGACAAAAAAAAAACATACCCACGACAATTTCTGACGTTTTCATATAAAAAACGGGGACAAAAGTATATAAATAACCCATAATTATATGTTTTAACCCTATATAACTTCCATAAACAACACATTCAAAACGTATAATCACTCGAACACGCGTTGGGTGAACAAAAATCTTGTAAACGTCAATATCACAAAAAAGCTATACGTCTAGTCTTAGTTGTCTGCGCGTTTGACTCAACCTACACAATGCAAAAAGTGTGTCAGGTCCAATTGATAGCTGTGCTCTTTTTCCAACAGTTTTAGTAGGAAGTTTGCGTGTAAAGCCGTCGGAGGCCTTATTTCCCACAGAGGACAGGAAATGTAGAACAGTAGGGTATGGGTATGAATGTCACTTATCTGATTCTATACACACTGCTGCAATACACTCTAGTTACATTTGTCGGAATTAAGCCATTGCCCTCTCCTAGTCCCTTAGACGCACATCTGGAGCCGGGATCTAAGATCTTGCTTTGACGGGTAACTACCTACACGGCCATTCTAGACTCAGAACTCAGCCTTCTCAAAACTTTTCAGAGATAGCGGAGTTCTCAAAGCTTGACATCTTTGCTCTGGTTCCACCCACAAGGTGACAAGTGTGTGGGAGTGACTCGGTGACAGTCCACAAGATTCCCGTTACTCCACCCAGTCATTACGCAGAACATTGCACAACCAGAAAAGACAAAAGTCTATTACATACAGTAGGAGGGATGGGATAAAAGGACAGATGGGTTGTCCTGATAACTGAAGCCCCCATCTGACAGCCACATACAGCTATTTACATACATTGTATAAATACGTGATTTACCTTTAATAATCTTGGACTAGATCCAAGTTATTCATTCATCAACCAAAATGTCGTGAGATTTTTTTTTTACTTTTGGCAAGGACAGTTCAATCTTAAACAAATAGCTTTCATGGATTTTCCATGTATTTTGCTAGTTAGATATTTACATTCTGTAACACCTAAAAACATAGCTTACATAATCAATAACATTATTATTTTCAAGTCTGTTTTTATGTATTCTACAGCTAACCATTAAATCCACTTTCTGTGGTTAATCTATGCCAGCATAGAAGAAAGCTTTTCATAAATTATATTTCATCCATAAAGTAACTTCACTACCCACCCTTTTCTAACAGCTACATGTATATTCATGAAATAACATAATGCAAAAACTTACATACACACATGCACACAACATTAGATAGCATCACTTTATGACACTAGAAAGTTACCTCTCAAATCACTATTACATGGATGAGAGAAATGATATGGTGTCTTCTTCTTTACTAAGACAAATGACATAAACTACAGGTATATAAAATTTTTCGTGAACTGATGAAGCATAACAAATATTGTAAGTATACAAATTCATTTACAAAGAAAACATTCTGCGAAGTTCATCCATGGCTTTTAGTAAGTGACAAACTTAAGGAAGACAGCCCCTATTTTACCTTTTGCTACTGTTTCTTTGAGAAAATAAATATCACATACATTCAAAATTAAGCTATAAAATCTGTAAAGATGTCATCTTAAAACAGAAGTTAAGAGCTTAAAATTTAATTTCACACTGTAAATTAGGAACATGAATGTATTCTTCTTGAGTGATTATCTATGATTTTGTCTCACAACTGTCATTATGTTTAACAATGCTAAATGCTAAGAGTATTCAAAGAAGTGAACATATATGTGTTCCTCAGAAAAAAACCCCAATAAATGAAGAGTGTTTAAGACTCCTTATTACATAGCACATTTGTTAAAATAATGACTTGCCCTATGTTTATCAATGACAAAAGCATAAGAAAACCAGGAACGAATGCTGAATTGTAAATTGATTATAAATCTGAGCATGCCAACTAAAAGGACATTGAACACAGAGAAAAACAAACAGTTATTTACCTGTAAATGAACGAGGCAGAGTGGTGATGAATATTGTCCTCCGTATAGATAATGGGTATGTGGTTTTAGGAAATTCTGATATAACAGGTATGTTCGTTGATCGATTTGATCAAAGTCAAGTCAGGTCATTTATCATAGCACTAAACCTGTTGTGCAGGTACTATGAACGATGCTGGATCAGATTCCCCTCTGGATGAGCCACGGCTCCCCTGTCCTCCGAGGGTGGCTGAAAGTGAAAAATAGATCTCATTATCTCCATAGGTCAAAATATGACATAGAGTAGAAGCCATGCCTCACTACAGGCAAACTATCTCACATCCATGTGTAATAGCAGACACATACATAGTTGTCAATGTAAGGATCACTCTCTCGGTCATAAACATAACCTGGCATTGAATACCTTTCCAACCATTTGCCTGGTCATTTTTCTGTCCAACTATCCTGGAAAGTATCCCACTTCATCCATTTCCCAGCTCTGCAAAACAGGTAAATGGTGAGCATAAGAGGCCTAAATTCTGCACTCTTGAGCTTGGACATGAACTTCACAGAACCACTCAAACATCCACAGATGGCTTCAGCACATCCCAAGCTCTTCTAAAATACGACCACTGTCTAATCACATTAACCACGAAAACAAAAAACAGAAGAATAATTGAATGAATTTGACAAAATGTCTTACATTTGAGAGAGATTGTTGATCTGCAAAGGCTCCTGTATGACTAACAGTCATATAGCGTGTCCCAAGGTCTTTATGACTAAGATGTGCCATATGTGAGCAATACCAACCTACAGGGAAAGCCCGAGTGACATTTCAGTGCGACGCTTTCAAGCAGAGCCAAGATGTTGGGAGAACAGGGGAGAAGAATGTTTAACTCTAATCTGGTGTCTGCATCATATCTGCTTTGCAACAAGTATTCCCTTGTGTACCACAATACATGTACAAAACTTTGAGATTCATTTTGTACAAGAAAAAAAGAAAAAATGAAATGTCCTTATTACTTACATCCAGATATAGCGCAACAATTAAGACTGACACCCTACTTCTTTATACATTGTAGCCATTGAAGGATTGCAAACCTTTTGGTGAAAACAAGAACATATTTTGTAAAACTACATTGTCAATGTGCAGGTCTAAACATATCCACAACTGTCACTTGATGCCGACAGCTAAAAATTTATAAGCATTTATAACAGTCAAGAAATAGTACATGTAAGTATTTTTGGCACACATCAATAGAACAAAAAGACATCAATAGCTGTTGTTAAAGAGATAACAAATCCCCTGCCCATGCTCATTTTTCCATTTCTCCTTAAGACATTTTGCAAAGCTCCAATTTTAGACCTGTTTACTACTGTTCCAGCCAGCACAGAAACAATCCCTAATGGCAAAACAAAGGGTATTGGTTTACCCATGAGGTTAGACTGGCTGTCATCTGGAGCTAATCAAGCTGGCAGAACAGTTCCTACACAGCCAGTCTAATTCTCCTTGTCAGACTGTGATAATTACTTCAACAAAACAAAAACTACAGTGGGAAAACCTAACTAAGTCAGACACCCAAAATCTCTTACACACAGAGATCTTGCTTTAAAACAAAAGCAGTCTGCGAGATGGCACAGCTTTGGTGGAGACCTGGCAGAACTCCTCGCATGCTGTACTTCTTCTAAAAAACACAGAGCTGCACACATACACATATATACAAGTATGTTTAGATTTTAATCTGACAACGTCTTGCATTAAGTAAAACACAGCTTCACTAACCCGGTTGTACAGTTTTTACATGCAGGTCTTCTGCATGTAAATAATTCTGGCTAAGCTGTGGTTTAAAGCGAAAAGAACAACATGATTTCATGATGAAAAGACCATTTTCTGAGCTGCTTCTGCTGATGATGGATAGGGCCTCAGAGTCTAGTATTCACATAGCTCAGTGACATCAAAACCAGGGGGGTGGGGCCTCCGTGGCTCAGTTGGTTAGCGTGTTAGCACAGCGTAATGACCCACGAGTCTCTCACCAATGCAGTCGCTGCGAGTTCAAGTCCAGCTCATGCTGGCTTCCTATCCAGCCGTACAAGGGAAGGTCTGCCAGCAACCTGCAGATGGTCGTGGGCTTCCCCCGGGCTCTGCCCGGTTTCCACCCACCACAATGCTGGCTGCCGTCGTATAAGTGAAATATTCTTGAGTAGGGCGTAAAATACCAATCAAATAAATAAATCAAATCAAAACCAGGGTACACTAGAGCCCAGTGTCACTAGAGCCCTGTGACACCAAAGAGTGTCA
The DNA here is from genome assembly GCF_032854445.1 of Liolophura sinensis. Taxonomy (NCBI): domain Eukaryota; kingdom Metazoa; phylum Mollusca; class Polyplacophora; order Chitonida; family Chitonidae; genus Liolophura; species Liolophura sinensis. Next base: position 28,492,146 of record NC_088300.1, read on the forward strand.
TACAGTTCAAAGTTTGTAACCCATGTGACATAGCTTGCATTGCCACTGATGTGAGTAATTCTTTAAAAAAAATCGTGATTCCTACTGATTGCTGTAAATTTACCATACATGCATATCGCTGTGTAAACTATATGTGCACACCATTGACTGTGCACATTCACATGTACAGAACAAAGGGACAAAACTAGTATAAACACCACGTAACACAATGCATGTCTGTGTACAATGCAAATCTATGTGTATAGTAATATATGTGTATGTCCAGGAAAAAAGTGCATATCCATACATGTATGTATGTCTAGTAGTACAAGACAGGTATATATCCATGTGTATAGTGCATGGCCATTGGTGTGGTACATGTCCACGTCCAAACAGCGCATGTAGGTGTCTAGTGACCAAATGAAACAGAGAACATCTAAGAAGCAGTACATCACATGCACAGTACAGTGAGTAAAAACTGCATAACTCATGCAGAGATTTCTCGTGTTCTAACCAGACATACATATATCTGACAATGAAAATCACTTTAAACCCGTGCACCTTATATGCAGTACACATATATTACAACTACCAGGCTTTCAGAACAGCTGTAAAAACCATCCTAAACAAAAATCACGTCACATGGCCCTATCTGGAAATTTAGGATAGGTTGAATGTAATTCACTCATATTTTATTTGTTCTGTTCACAATTTGCTTTCCTTTTACCAGGTGAATCACCTCTTAAGATGGAATCTACAGGTAATTACCTTGTGAACTTTACATTTAACCACACAAATCAGGCCTTGAAACACACACCTGGCAGAAAATTTTCACATTTACAAAAAATATTCATATAACAATACCAACATTCCTCACTTAAAAAAATGAAAAAAAAAAAAAAAAAAAAAAAAAAAATGACGTGTTAACCAACACTTTTTCATTCATTCTTTAATATATCCGTGGAATTTGCCTTTGAAGCTTGAAAGGTCTTTAAATCATGTAACAATTCTGACATCAGGTGACCATATACACTGCACAGGAAGGACACCAATATAAAAAGGACAAACTCTCTCCATTGAGAAATGATCAATCTCTGCTTATATCTTTATATCGTCACATCTGTTTTATCTTTACTTGATCAACCAATGATATCCATCACAGTTGACACCTGTCATAAACCTGTTACATCAAGCACATTTCTCAATCTACAGTTCATCAAGTAACACCGATCTTGTTTATATCCAGCACTGACATCCTTCACTCTTGGTGTATGGATCAGGTTTTGCTTGCTGATTGTTTGTTTGCTTTTTTGGGCCACTAATTAATATTCACAGTTTTTATCTACACGTTGGGGAGGCTGGTGTCCAAGTGGTTTGTCGTTAGCATTAATGCAAGACGCTGACCGGAAATTTGTGGATTTTCCCACTCTCATTGTTCTTGGAGGCCTTAAATAAAAGGGCAACGACACTCTTAAGGCTGTCTGCACAATGGTCATTAAAATATCACTTATCTTCCACTGATATATCTTAATTTGGAAAGTTTGTCAGTAGCTTGGTTTAGCCTGGACACTTTTGTTTCCTCCACCCATAAATAATATATATATATATGTATATGTATACTTTGGATTTATTGTCGTACTTAACAATTATCAGGCACACGACAAGTTATTAGGTGTGTCTACATATACTGTGTCTTCTTGTGGCAGGACAAGTCCATGCCACCAAAGTGCTGTAGTCACTGAAATATCATGCCGAAGACACTCCAGTCACATTATACTGACACCAGGCCAGCCACTCACGTTTCCTTGAGTTAACCTCTCAGTGCTGTACCACATAATGTCTTGAGTGAGTGAGTGAGTGAGTGAGTGCTTGGGGTTAACGTCTTACTCAAGAATTTTTCAGTCATATGACAATGAAGGAATCCTTAGTGTGTATGTAATATGCCTCCTTGTTGCAGGACGGATTTCCACCCCTCTTTTATCTAGTGCTGCTATTATACTGATACGGGTCAACCAGTCGATGCACTACCCCCTTCATGCTGAACGCCATGCGAGGAAGTTACAACTTCCTCTTTTAAAGTCTTAGGTGTGACTCGACCCAGGGTTGATCCTGGATCTACCACATGATGTCTTGAGTATTCTTTATTATAGCTTTAAACATCAATCAAATAAATACATTTAACCCCTGCTTATGGAATCAATCTCTTCAAGCTCTTCAAGACTGATATCCACATCTACATCCTGAAAGTTCCATTCCAACTTTTCTTTCTTGGTATTACCTCGCTTGACACTTGATTTATTTATTTGTTTGGTTGGTGGTCAACAACATGTGCAAAAAATTTTCAACTTAAATACACAACCACATTTCAGGTTGATGGATGGAGGAAATTGGAGTGAACAACTCAGAGCTTTGTCAAGATATCTCTGACAAAGAAAATTAATGACTTGGAGTTAGATGTGAAACACAATCAGCCTACAAACTTACCTTGAAACAGAACAAGACATCAAACATTTCATTCCAAGTTAATACAGGTCATGTAATATTTCACAAGGAATAAAACTGCTATAAATAAATGAAGGTAATATCTGTGGTGTGTCACTGATACTGCAATATTCTCCATAAAAGACAGGTTATCTAATTGCAGACAATGGCTGGGTTAAATTAGTACAGTAAATCAAAGAACAATCCAGATTCTGGCTTATCTCCACACAGGCCACAATATAGACTGAAGCCAAATACACACAAATGGAACATCTCCAGTCCATGTCTCAACTAAATTACACCTCTATGTTTTGATATATGAAGTCTTGTGAAATTGTCGTCATATAGGGTAACCCAGATTTCAAAAGGTCAACCCATTATCCTGGCCGAACCAAAATCTTCCCAAAACCCAGCTTTCATTACTACATCCCATACAAAAGAAACCCCTAAAGTTAACAGTCTAACTGTCCTGACAAAGGCCAAGGCACGGCAAAATCAATATATCAAAGGCCGTTTAATTTAATTGGGGCATCCAAATGGTGGTAAGACAAGAAAGATGAATAGATGTTTAAGAGTAGAAACAGGAATTTCCCTTCGTCTTATCAGATGAAACATTGCTGCCTGCAAAGCTGTAGTTTGATCGGGTCAGCAGAGTCAATAAAATACATGCTTTACAAGGCAGGTCAAGTCATACAATGACTAATTGGGATGCTCTGGAAGGGCCGCTGGCAACTATCCCAAACAGACAGCCCCGGATGAGAGCAATCCAGAAGGCGTTCAATCAGGGCTGTTACCAATTGAATGCCTGCACTCTTACAACAACACATATATTCACTATGACAAATGGCTTTGAACTGAAGAGATCCTTGAAGTTAGACAAGATCTGGGGGAAGCAACACTGTCTAGACAGCAATGAGTGAAACCAATGGAAGCTAATTGACCTTAGGTTACTGGCCAGAGCAAGATTGGTGCCAGACATTATTGATCATAGATTTTACTGACTAATATATTGGACAATATTTATTTCATTATCATAGTATACTGCTGCGGCCATTTCAGTGCCTTCTTGGCCTGCAGAGGGTTGCAGTTGCTACAGGAAGCAGTTGAAGCTAAATGGATGTATGTGTATTTCCAGAAAGTGCCAGGTTTTGGTCATAAAGTACTTACATTAAATATGACTTGATACAGACTCTCCGGGGTTGGTTTAAGTGCAGTTCCATACACAGAAATCTTGTGTTTCTTCAATTCCTCCTCAGTGCTTGGCCCTATGGCAACCACCTGTAATTACATGGATAAACAGATCTGTTTAGAGTTGTTTAGAGTTTCCACACTGATTCCCAGGTTTATGCAGTGAAACCATATTGGACTCCCATCATGTTTAGACTATTGCTACGAGCTACTTGAGGCATTGGGCCTTACTTTGAGACAGATTGTCTGGAGATGATGTATCAATCATCTTCACAGGCTCCAGTCACTTTACTGAGGGGGAAAAAAGCATCCAACACAACCATGGTTCTACATGTCCCATTAGGAGCGAGGCCAGGCTCTGATTCAATATTTGGGAATGCAATAACCCCATATGACAGAAGAAACAGTCAATTAATATAATGACTACAGGCAAATGACAACTCGCAACCTGCCAAAACATCAAGATAATTGTATAGGATTTGGCACTCTTTTTTTTAGCATTAATGCACCAGGTTTTTTTTACAGTGGTGTAAAGACCAAAAACACAAGCATGAGTGGCACAGACAGCTCATAAATATAGTTGATCAGGAAAGATTATTAGCATTCCATCTTTTGAAAGGATCACAAACCATTACATTAACGCTGAAAACAGAGCTAAGCGAAATATTTTGTTTTTCTCCTCACATCTCAGCGGTCTATACTCCCATAAGACAGATCATTCTAATCAATGCAATACAAGTTAATCAGACATTCCAATATGCAGTCAAATTTCACTCTGTGATACCCATGAGGATTTGTAATAGTGATCGAGCAATGTGTTGTCCCTCCTTTATTGACAGATTTGTGTCTGGTGTGAGACACCAACGGGAGACAATCCTCTTCCATGAGTCGAAGAACAGGACTCAACCCCTCAACCATGCTAATTCATTCAATACAGACAGATGATTAAGGTTTCAGGAGTGCCTGGTGATGAGACATTGTTTCTTCCTGACAACAATACCAGACAACTGAGTAAGCATACATAACAAGCATTCTTCCTATTCAAAACTGATAGTAATACAAGATAAACATCACCCATAAGACCTCTCTTTAGACCTTGAGCTCTACATTTATACTATTCAACCCTCAACTGATAACAATTCAAACACAGAACAGCTCATTCATGGATTGGTTCACCTCAATGAGCAATTCTGTTCAGACAATTACAAGTTTGTAACACCACCTAACAGTCTGAATCATACCAATGACAATGGCAAACAAGCCACAAGCCAGCCGTAATTTATGCAAGAATTCAGCCTACATAAAACTCACACTTACTTATGTCTCCTGTTCACAATGCCACACTCCAGTGTTTTAATTCTCAGTGACTTTGAGACTGCAATAATCACAGCACAAAGCTAATATTTACATGAAACAAGTCTTACAGTTCATGATGACAGCATCATTAACATACATAATCCGACATTTTAGGCATCATAACCACTTAAAGTCTTTCCACGTCTAATAACCTCATACCAGACTACAAAACTGAATAAAAAGCTGTTCAAGATACATATACTCTCTACACAAAAGCTGACGTCTGTGCAAAAATACCACATAAAAATAAGACACTACAGGAGATGCCACTCTCTGATAGGAAATAATGATGGTTAATTGTATTGGATGATATCAGTATTTGATCGTAATTCTCACATGCCAAACATAGTTTGATATTAAGTGGATAGATACATGAACAGCATGGTTTGTACAGGTATACTTCAGATAATGTCCACCATTATACATACACACTGGGCCATATAGCTTGTAGCTATCTGATCCCGAGGAATTTGCTATAATTCATCACCTAAAGTTCACATTCATGAAACCTTTGTTTTTTCAATTACCCTAGTAGACTCATTTTAAAGACAGCAATGACATGTGTCCCAAAACAAACATATAACTAAAAGTAATCACTGACTTTTCTACCGATCCCAGCGGATTTTTTTTCACTCCAGTAGCATATAACCTACCCTACATGGACTGAAACAATTCATCTGCATGTACACATACAGAACATCTGTATCAAGGAACAAATTCAACACATGCATGACTCAAGTCCTACGTGGGAAGGCCTAACATAATGCCTGTATTATTTATATATTCTTGAGTACAGCGTAACACATCAATCGAATAAATAAATAAGTACACATCCATGAGAGTTTTTTTTGTAAAGTACAGAACTGCTCTTACTAAATCAATTTTAAGACTTCTTCAAATGAAACATTACTGTCCTGGCACTGTTTCAATGAAAAGTTAACACACCGAGCAATTTTCTGTCAAATATAATGTATCTGACATAAATTTCCTCTATCACTAAGTTGCTTGTTTTGCCTGATTTTGCCACTTTCATTCAAAGGTGTTCTGGGGTTTGTCTAGAAGGTAGGATGATATCCTACTGGAAAACTTTAAATTTCAGCCTCAAAAGTAATATTTTATTACTTTTTTTTTGCCTGTAAATTTGTACTTCTATGGGCGCTTCTTAGAGAAAATTACCAGAGATGTTAAAAGAAAAAAAACATTTACCCATTAACTTGACTCTTTTAGTGTCATACTTTTGACACTTTCAGTTTTGTATGACACTGAGCTCAGTCAAAATCAAGTTTATAATAATGACAAGACACTTATACACTAATGACTAGCTGTGGTTTGAAAGGGAAAAACAAGTGAAATGATTATCAAATAATGCATAATAAAAATGGGATAGTTGAGAATACCCTGAGAGACGCTACCTTTAAGAAATGGGTCTGAGTGTTACACACATTAAAGTATTTCTCATTCTTCTAAATATTTCTCATCGTAAACTAAAAATCATCATCTAATTGTGGACCAACTGGTTCAGACCTCTACTTTAATGGTGACAAGCAAAAGATATAAATCCACATCTTTTGTGTCTAAAACTGGAGCATTCTGTGACAAAAGCTGACTGATGAAGTGTTATAAATGGGCCGAGGAAGACAGCTGGTCTATTTCCAGGAGAACAGACCACTTTAATCCACCACTGGAATGTTGTTCTTCATGTCGGAATCGCACCACTGCTCCAATGTGTACAACACAAGATTATGCTCTTCTGTGTTCTTTTCAAAAGTATATGGAGAATAAATGAGATAAATCTAACAAGATGAAGCTAAATTTTAGACAGCATACATTAGGCTGGCACTCTTATTTTTCAACCTTCTGTCTTTTTTGCCTGCAGAATCCCTTGGTGTAATCTATTAACAATGAATGATACAGACAAAAATGCACTAACTGGGTAGGGGAAATTACAAAGTCACAATTCATGATGTTTAAGATAAACATTTCAACGCCAAGGCTAAGCTTCTGATTTGTGCCAAAAAGTAAAGCGGTATAATGTAAAACTGCTAATAGACTACACACATTTTCAGACCTAATTCGTCAAATATTTCGCATATGAAAGTGCATTCACTGCAACTGATACACATTTTTCACAAGATTTTAGAGACAAAACTACCTTGGTTAGGTTAGCCAGTTTCAGGGCTTCATAAAAAGTATCATTTTATCAACCTACAGAGAGTAATGCCTTCAGAATATGCTTGAATAAACACCTTGTAAACATGCAAAAAGGTTGAAGAATAGCAGTAGCTCTAAGATTACTCAGATATTGCAAGCTCAGTATAAAAGCATAAAACAAATCAATACACCACATAAAAGTGTGGATCTATGACACTCAAAGACTGATATGTAAGCTATAGTGACACTGTACGTGGAGATCAGTTTAAAACTGAACATGGAAATTCCATTAGCAATTGCAGACAAAAGTATGGTAATGCCAAGACTATGAAGCTGAATAACAAGCTTGAAACTGATATTAAATGTACCTGCCCACAAAAGTACACCTTTAACAGCTATAAGGATATAATCCTTCAGAACCACTTTGCTGATATTTAGCATCCTGCCAATTTAAACTATCCATTACCTGATCGAAGGACAAATCAATACTAAAAAAATAAAATGCATTTAGATGGCTATATTAACCAGAGCTACCTATATATTCCCATACACTGTAAATGGAAAAGCAAAGAAAAATCCTACCAGGCTGGAGAACTTTCAAGAGGAAAGTCCTGGAGAAGTCTCAGAGTCAGGTTATGAGGTGAACTGGATCTCTTCAGATACAGTATCCCAATGAGGCTTCCCCTGGACCCCTAGCAACTTTTGAAGACCACCGATATGAAAAATAACCATGAAGTCACCATAGATCATGGCGAGTTAGCCAAGGAAAGTTCAATTTGGACCCCCAGAACACTGACCCTTTGCTCCAGACAACTGGCTCCTGGAGACTGGATGACATTGCATCTTTTAACATAATGCCATTATTTGACATCCAGGCAACAAAAAGGCCACGTTACGAGTTTGTAAACACCAATCAGAGGAGCTCTATTTGAATTCTGCGAAAGCCTTCACCCAGGGCCCTGATTTCAACTCAAAAGTTTCAGGTCAGGACTGGTTAACCAGGTTTAGAGAGCGCATTACCTGTGCCGATTATTATATACATCTTCAATCGAGGCTGCACAAAAAGAAATGAAATTGTGGACGTCAATAGGCTGTTAGTGTAAGATGTAAGGAGACGATGCCCGGGAGTATTGATCGGGCCGTTGTGCATCAGTTACACCACAAGAACCCGAAGCACCGATAAGACAGTGCTTAGCTTACACTTAATCAGCTTTAGGCCATATGAAATACAGCAATAAATTCCTGTGAGCATTCAACGGCCACGATTCCCTGGATTCCCAGACCAATCGACTAGCACTTTCTGGGTCAACCGCACTGGATTTGGGTACTTACATACTCCTTCCAAACACTGCGCCACCAGGAAGTTTTCCAAAAGTCTATAACTTAATCTACACCCTTGGACCACATCCCGCGCTTGTCTAGGTCAAATTGCCTGCTACAAAAACACTCTATATTGGAGCTGGAATCATACCAAAGCTACCCAGGGATGCTTACAAATGTACACAATCGAGGATTGACCAAGAAACCAGTGCTATAAGCTTGGTCATTAAGGGCATGTGATTAAAGCATTGCCCACTACATGACTCTGATCCAGTTCTTAGAATTGAGATGTCCAGAGTCCAGAGAAAGTAACCCAACATCCTTGATTCCACTCTATCTTCAAAAGGCACATGACAGTCATGCTTTGTAACGCTGTTCTACTCTTTCACCGGGTACATATGCACCATTTAATAATAACTAACATGACTAAAGAGATGTAGATGGATCAAACACCTCCAAAACTGATGGGCCAATTGAAGCACATATGTACTGTTACAGAAAATGCTTTTTAAACAGACTGACAGAATATGGATAGCAGTTAGCATAAACAGAATTCCACATACAGTTTCTATAATATGACATTAATGTGACACCTGAAGTGTGTGGACAACTAAAGAACCAGAACAGCTTTAAAGAACAAAAATTCTTCTCCCCCCAAAACAGGAAACATTATACTAAGTCAAGAACATAAATAATATGTACGTATATTCATACTATTTTGTAAACAAAAAAACATTTTTTTTTTGTTACATTATCATGTAACATGATAATGAGAATGAAACAGCTGCAAAATTCACTGCCCACAACATATGTACTTCTAGCAGTAGTAACATGTATTCTTTCAATGTTTCTTTCCCGTTATCAAAATCTATATTGAGTTGATGTACTGTACATGTCAACAGGACGGTGAAGTCCTGGAGCAATTTACTGTATTTTGTCAGCAGATCCAGAGAATGGCTGGGGTTCTGTTTTGAAAAACACAGCTCCATGTGACAAACGTCAATGTTTAACTCAAGTTAAGAAGACACAAGTAACATATCACAGTATGCCCCGAAAAAACAATCTTAAGGATATGTTAATGAACATATTAAAGGCAAATAATAAATAATAATGTATACAAGGTAGGCAACTAATTTGTGGATGAAATTCTGTAGGCCATAACAGTAGTGTTGAATCCACAAGCAAAATTATTAGACATATCTAATACAAGGCAGGTGCCAAGTACATGACATACCACCGGTTCCACATAGAATAGATAGTGTAGTCTAGCATGGTCACATCAAGGTTGTTTGGAACTTACAAGGACAATCTTCTAACATGTACTGACTGTAAAGATTTTAGAATCCAAGATGCCGGCCAAGCATACATGTTTAATTACCATCCCCCATGTTAATTGGTGACAAGCTGAGGCCCATATCACTGAGGTTTGGAACGTTTAAGATACAAGGCTAAACACCAGCTTGTGTGGCCGAAGACATAGTTGATGCAGTTGGCTAAGGGATCACCCTGATTCCCAAATATCCCTCGACTTTGTCTACAGTGAATGCTTTGACAAACCATAATAAAACTAAAATGTTCACTAGAGTAAATGACCTTGGGTGCTTCATAAATGCTTTTCAACCCATACAAAAATATGAGGAGTTATTTAAAAAAGGCATACACAGGTTTGAACAACGAGAAGGCAGTTGTCTTTATCCATTCACATGGAAGGTAAATTTTAAAAACCTAAATGCATACTGTATAAATTTTATGCACATGGGATAAAACATCATTTCACTTAACATTACTTTATACGCAAGCAATTTTCCACTCAACAAGGCAATAATGTAATTATAAAATAAGATTTATAATAAACTCCTTTTGATAGGATTTAATGCTGAAGGGAGTTATATTCCTGTGACAAGAACTCATATTAACATGACACCGCTCAGCAACTCAAAGAGCTGTATTCATAACACAGCCCTATGTGAACTAGTCAGGAACAATGTAATGCATCACACCAAACAGTTCTTTATTTCATCCTATAGCCATATGAGTGAATAAAGACAACTGCCCTCTTGTTGTTCAAATCTATATATGCCCTTTTTTCTTCTCCCTCATTCAAAGTTATACGTTCCGTAAACAATTGTATTCTTAATGAGCCAGTTAACATTGTAATTATCTCCACATCTCGCAAGGCCTGATGGTTGTTTTCCTTCAAATCTTTATGCTCACTGAAGCATTGCAGAATTTGCCTTTCAAAACACCTGGAACCTTGAACAATTGACATTCACTGTAAAGTCCTGAATTGGTTTCAGTAAACAACTGCAAGAGGCAGTATACAACAATTATATATGTAGATCACAGTGAAAGTTTCCCCAATGCAAAAACAATGCAAGTTATCAAGTCAGGCTGATGTCAGTGCATCATTAATCACATGTGGACGTGCCTCAGCCAACCATTTATGAGAAGGTACAAGTTTGCACGTAGGCAGCTCTAAATCTCCACTAAATCTTAAGAGTTAAGACAATGCAGGACAATCACTTGTCACAAGGCTGATTTCACAAGAGAAATTTCCACACAGAAGTAATCCATCATTTTGGCAAACATCACCTGTTTAATTTACATGAGCAACAAATAAATATTTTATTACTGCCAGGCAAAAAAAACAAAAAAAAAAACAGAAAAAAAGAGCAGTTCAACTGAACTTACATCTATAAGAAGATCATCCCAGAGTGTCAAATATCATCAGCTTTTAGCTTGCCATTTTGTGCAGCAGACCTGATAGAAAAATTCTTTGACATGAATTCAAATTCAAATGATCACTTATCTGGCAAAGTGTCAGAATTTTCAAAGGTGCATCTTCAAACGTATCAACCACCATAACAGGGCTGCAATATTACCAAACTGATGTTAAGACATAATCATCAATTCATTCAAACATATCAAAGAACTTGTTAAAAGTTCTTAAACCTTCCACACTTGCATGGATGCATGCAAATCAAGTATTCGGCAATTCATATGATTATTTCTGAATATATCCAATACAAAAGGTTCTAATACATTTACAGAGATACTGCCTGAACAAAAACGTCTGGGCACATGGGAACTGGGTGAAAGACATTACTACACATCTACATGTACATTGCCTAAAAAAAGCATGGCATATAGCACATAAAACATTTTTGTTGTTGTTGTGATTTTTTGTTTTCTACATCACATTTCATTCTAGAAATTGTGCATATCTGTTGACATTAGCTTGCCACTTAAATACAATGTATAAAAGTATGTTAACCTATAGTCATGACAGTATGGAGTTAAAATAAGTCTTTAATGTATATCTTTGGGTACCAAGCTAGAAAGAGTTAATAACTAAAAACCATTAAAAGAGATAATCCTAAAAAGTTTCATCATTCATATTAAAAACCTGTTCTAAATGATAAATGTGAGTGTCCCATACACATGCTGTCCACTGATAAGGGGCGGAAAAAAAAACAAGTTAACAAAATATGGAAGACAGCCATGTCCTAAATAGTTCAAAACGATGACAGCTCATTCGTAATGTCCTAATGAACATTTGATAAAATGATAACTTCTTTCTTCACATCTTGTGTGTCATAAATTAACGCTTTATGCTGAACACAGTCTGGGTATATACATGTATAAGGTAGACAACTCACTTTAATTCAACTGAGCCTCTAGCTGGGAATCCAAATTCTACTGTGTAAAAATGATGCTGATGCTACATGTAATGGTAAATCCATGAGATTTGTCTCATCAACTAACTAATTACTGGAATGTCTAACAAAACTTCAGAGGAAGTACTATTTTATTGTTTTTTCTTGGGTTTTTTGGGCAAATAATCTCATTTATTATAAGTACCTCAAGTCCTTAAAATTCATTTTAATGTTTGGCAAACAAATGTTAACTTTAATTTGAATGATAAATGCAAAAAAAACTTGTGAAAATAATATCAAAATTGGAAAATAAAATAACTTCATTTATCACTGTCAGCTGCCCATTGGCCATGACAAATTCACTCTTATATCAACTTGTACTATAAAACAATGTCTGTTTGCCTGTTTTTTTTCTTTGTTTTTTTTTTCATTAGTGCTTACTGTTTAAATTAACAATATGTACACTTCACTTCTATATAAAGGGCAGTCTGTTTCATGCTTGGAGGGCAGTGAAGCACAAGGAGTATAAACTACTGGTTTTTGGCGAGTCACTGAAAAAACCAGAGAACTAGATTAACTTGTCAGATCCTCACCCTCAGAGGAAGAGATTGCACACATTTAACTACGCATAGAATACAGCCTGGACAGCTCTGTTCTCTGCTTGCCCTAATTCCTCAACCTCTTCGCGTGTGAAAGAACAACTTTCAGTGCAATTTTTCTGACAAAACTATATTGGCTGGATGTGCCAATGTCAGAGCTTCACAAAAAGTATCATTTTATTAATTATACACCTTGCACACATGTGAAAGGGTAGAAGAATTACAGTAATGATAATACTCAGGAACAGTGGGGAATCTTAGGAGTTACCCTGCCTGCCTGATTTCAATTGAAAGAACAGCATCTTCACCGCTATGTCAAAACCACACCAAGTATATACAGCGGGTGGATGAGGATTGATTGACTGATCAGTTATTGTTTGATGCTGTGCTCAAGAATTTTTTTACTGATATGGCGTCAGTCAGGTTTATTATTGAAGGAGCGCACAGACTAGGAAAACTACTAGGTCAGTATGTCTTTGATCTACAGCTTGGTAGACTGTACAATCATGTATATAGACAGGTAAATGGACTATTCACCTGCAGCTGATAACTTCGAAAACTCTATCCACCAAGAACTAATATATGCATAACAAGGATTTACGTTAATTAATTAGCAGCATAGCGTCTTCAATCATATTTATCCTGAACAGCTAGTATATGGTCCACTTAATATCAAGCTACTAATACTTTTATGTCACGTAGGATTATACATGATAGCCTCAAAGATAGTAATGAAATACGCAGATAATATATTCAGGCACAAGGTCTATTGTTTACTGTGAGTACATAGACAATTATATGGAAATGTATATCATAAAGAATAATATATTTATCAAGGCATTATTTTTTTCCATGATGGATAAAAAATACTTTTAAAATTTGCAGACTTTGGCTGTATTTGTTTATGACCCATTTTCACTGTTTTTTAACTAAAGATCATTAAATAACAGGAATGAGCATGGTGTTTTTATTATTGATCAAAAGTATGTTTCACCAGCAGAATGGAGGCCATAGCTATCCGCATTGGACCTCATTTCAACCAAGTAACTTCATCAAAGGCTAAAGAAAGAATACAAAGTGGCTGGACAATACTTTGGACTACGACATTGTTACAGTGAAATGCCAATGTGAAAGGACATTGTGTAAAAGTAAAAGGATCACACTCGCCAAAGTTAAAAAAAAAAACATACAAATAGCTGAAAAGTATTTGATTTATCTGATACAATTATAAACCTTCAATAGATCATGTTTTTGCCTGATGGCAGAACCAGGTTAGTTCTAAGACAAAACTGATTTGATCTCGCATCACTATTTACTAGTCAAGCATAAAACATTCCGTCCCTCAGAATTCAACAATAGAATGACAATCCTAAGATTATCTCTGAGATTTAATACAAAGAATTACCAAGAGCACAAAACAAGTTATTGCAAATATGTGAGCAATGTTCTAGAAGTTTACATTGTGGTTATAGCCAGAAGATGCATTAATAATGATTTGATTACCAGTATTTTACAGTTATTTACACATATGTATATACATTTTTTTATATATTTATTTGATTGGTTTTTAGGGCTGTGCCTAAGAATTCTTCATTTCTATGAAGGCAGACAGTTGTATGGGTGGAGGCAACCAGAGAGCCTGCATTAAATTATCAACCTATACTAATTACATTACAAACCTCCTGAGGTAAAGTCACTGCTGAAGGCACGTAAACATTTTATTATAATGATCAAAAGACCATAATTTACAAAACAATATCCCGTGTTAATCCCAGACAATACTCAACTAGGATTTCCATGTGGTAATTACAATCAAGTACCAATAGCTGTGCTAGTTAAGTAACAGAGAAACATTTAATACAAACATGATTTCCACCACATATGCACAAATAAGCAAATTTACATTTACTCTTATATGCATATTTCAAATTTATCTGTCACTGACTGAAAACACAATGCCTACAGCAATGCATATAGAAGACAAAGATACAAAGAAAAACAGTACATCTGTATTAAAGTGCATTATTGTAACGTGTACAACATTAGACATATATGTACCTAGAGTACAGGTAATAAGTCCATCATAAACTGAAGCGTCTAAAACTGAAATATACCTGGCAATACAGCTAGTCTATTACCTTATCTGAAGTCCCCCAAATTAATAAAATAGCTTAATAAATTAACATATGAGACAAAGGAAGACAATTTATAGCATGTAATTTTGTTCTTTGATCTTAATTTGAATACTCAAACGTAGAGTTTACGAAACGTTGTCAAATTAAGTAAATACCCTTGTGCAAAAACCTAATGAGTTTGGCTTTTATGTCATATTCTTCATTACTCAGCAGGTTAAGAACAACGGTGGTGAGTTTATGAAAAAAAAAATAATATACAAATATTAAATGTGGCATGACAGTGTCATATGAAAAGGCCTGGGGTATTCCGTACTGTTTGAAGTGGGGTCTCCGCAGACGGGCACCATCTCCACGAGTCGCCCAGAGAAGGTGTAAGACCCTTCAGGCTTCATGGTATGAAGCAGCAAATGATTTAAGCCTCACACAAATGGGGCAAAGTTTTCATGGTAAATTTGTAACAAATTGATATGCCTTGCTAAATAGGCAATGGATCTAGCTGATTTTTTAACCTAATCTGAAGGGCCACAGAATTACAATATCTGAAGCAGTTATTGCACAGATATCAACAACCAATTGGAATCAAGGAAACTTTTAAATATGTAATCTTATTACACAACCTCAGATTTCACAAAATGCACCTGAACACAAAATTTAAGTTAGCAAATATATGTAGGAGTTTTTGCACAGAAAGTAACGACAATGGTCATTAAGAGAATTCAGTATAAAAATATTCACAAATCCAGCTGTTTTTCATCCAACTTCACCTGATATCATACAAAGTGAACCTACACATATCTGATCACAATCAGGAAATATATGGAGAAGTTATTGCACAGAAATGAAAGCCTGACAGAGGGATACATCCAAAGCAATCTCTGGACACATTTTATGAAAAATTAGACAAAAGAAAAATGGCTGAATAAAATGTTATCATAATTCATGTACAATAGCAATTATGAGCCTGTCTAATATATCCCGATACAAAGCAAATTCTCATTATATTCTTTGACACATGGCAACCTTGTAACATTAACATGTTACACTTTTCTTGCAAATGTAACTGGAATTGTGTGATATGGGTCACCTTAAGTATCATTCATTACATCCAAGACTACTAATAGGTGAACAGTGGATCTCTCATCTTCCAAATTCAATTACATACAGAGGAAATTCCTCCTGATGAACGCTTCGTTTATGTGCACAGAATATTAATTCATGACTTCTCTCAGAACATTATCTATATGAACAGAATAAACTTGAAATATATCAATGTCTCAGGCATTTCCATTTTTCTTAAGAACTATTAACTCGAATTTGTAATTATACTGGAAAAGGAAAAACTGAATAGCCAGCGACAAGGTACATTCTGGTAATTCTTGATATACTGATATTCATGCATGTTTTGATATGTGAAATTGATGCAATTATGAATATTAATGATGAAGGGCAAAATATCAATATTATTTCCTGTAATTATCTGCACGCAAAGACACAAAACAATGCAATGAACACAGCAATCACTCTTTCGGAATGATAATACATGTACTCACAACTAAACAAACTGATTAAATAGAAAGACTTCAAAAAAGTCACTAGTTTTCTTACAGAATTGAATATCAGTTAACCGGATAAAGAAACAAACCTGTCATGTCCAAATATCATGAGTATAGATAATTTCAAATCCCTAAAACATTGTACATCCCCAAATTATTATTGGAAAACTGAAACCTAACAACAGTTAAGGGATTTTGAAATAAATAATGGAAATAATCAACAAATAGGCCTACAGTATTCAAGTAACCGCAACTGAATGAGGAGACTCGGAGCTTATATCATTATCCTAAATCGTAATAAATGTATTAATTCATGATGAATACTGCAGAGCAAATTTACATATGAAACAGATTAATGGGTTGGCTACAGCATAGATAAGGTCAGCGATTAACTTACGGAAACATGCAGAGCCAGGTGTCATGTCATCAGTACAAAACCCCACACATGTGAACACAGAGACAGAGGGAGAGAGAAAGACAGAGATACACCTGTGTCTTATAAAAGATATACAGGCCTTTTCTCATTAGCCTGATCTCACCTGAGCCAGGTAGCAGGGTGAGGACACCCACAGACTGTCATATATACACCAGCCTGCTTCACTGCACGAGCTCTACGCATGTCCCCCCTCAACTCAGACAGCCAAATATAAGGAAACTTGCGAGACAGAGTCAGCAGTTGATTGCATGAAATTGTCAACACAGGTATCTGTCGACAAGCCTGTTCTGTAAGGTCCTGCTGTCCTACAGACAGGCATTCCTCGCGACAATGTTTTCAGCAGTGTTTCACAACACCACTTGGTTGATCGGGGGGAAAGTTGTCAACATCTCGGTTTGAGACGACCTGGTGGATAATCCTCAAACGGCAAAGAATCCGAAAATTTTCCCAAAGCCAACAAAGGCGATTGACTAAAAACCTTTGTACCGTTAGACACTTGTCTTGCATACGAGCTGGCGAGGGGAGATCAGCCAGCAACGGCATGGCAGGAATGAGCTCTCACATTGAAGACGCTCAGGTATGCGCATACAAGCCTGGGACGTTTTAAACAATCTTGCCCAATGTGATCATACAGTTGCTTTTTTTGGCCCCCATCTGTAAACCTTTACACGAATTTCTGAAAAAGACTGAGGCTAGCACAAGACACCTCTTTGATGTGAACAAACTTTTTCTCTTTTCTCTTTCTCTGATTTCAAAAACTTCTCCTGGGCCACAGCAAGTGATCAAGTTGTACGAAGAATCAGTTACCCCTAAGATAACAAATGAGCAAACACCCAACTCGCAGCATCATACCGCAGCCTCTTACATCAGTGGCATGCCAGACAAATCCAAAAACATTTGTTTCTGTCTTTGAATCATGCCTCTGTACAAGACACATGCTCTAAATTATCATCTGCGGAGCATGTAGACAAACAAAGATAAGCCTAGAGCTGGCGAAGTAAAAGCTGTGATGTCCATGTTTAACCCCAGCATCAGGCCATGCAGCCAGGGCCAGAGTGTGTAGCTAATATCTAGTTTCTGACTCAGGGAGACTACAGCTTAGCAGATCATCCTTCGTAAAACCCCCTTGTTAAAAAGACAGGTAAAAAACAATAAACAGGTAAAGGCTGAAAGCTGAGAAAGGGGTATTACCTGTACAGTAGTGACATATTCCACATTAGCTCCCGTAATCACTGATAGCCAGGTTAAGTCTCCAGTACACCCGACTAAGCTCGGGGGCTTTGATACAATCTCTCAAGACACCTTGGGCTTCTAGGCCTCAGCACAAACAAAGATGGGTCCAGGTAGGAAGTGAATTCTGAGCAATCCTGTCTGTGTATAATGTAAACTGAATATCCATGAAGAGACAGAAACCACACAGTTAGCTACACATACCTGTAGCTAAGCCACTGTTCCAATTGTCTTAACCACTCCTACAGACGAAAGCCACAAACCTATTTATTAATTGTGCATTACAATTACCTTGGGCCCTTAGGGGAGAAAAATAAACACTACAGTTTTATAAGCCTTTGTAGACTGTCCACTATCAGTACAGCAATACTGTAATTAATAAAGTGAGGTTATAAGAAAGACTAGATACTAGGAAGACCTTTAGGCTGAGGGTATTTTAGGCGCATATCGTTAATTACAACATTATAACAGTTATCAAGAGTTCAAAAAACAGGGGCAGAGTCCCACATGTCCTAGCTCAGCATCACTGAAATTGACTTTTTTTCCTTCGTAAGATAAGACATCTCAAAACTGATGTAAGCGATACAAATATACTGCGGAAAATTATATCTTAAAATAGATATTTTACTCATATTTTCAGGCTTTTTTTTAAAATAGAAATTAAAAGTATTCAAATGACTTGGACCATACCGCCAAGGGCAAGGTACTCTTAACATCACATCTTTTTTCTTCATATTCATAGACAGGCAAAATGTTTGTGTACATCATGTAAGTTGTCTTTTACTTGTGGTTATGCGCATTCTAACTGGGAGAACCATATACAGTTCATAACCTAATTGTATTAAGTGTCAAGTCCTTCATATGCAGAAGATCTTGTAGATATCTCGTAGATCTTGAAAGGGGTATTCCAAGGTGATAATTTCAAGACTCATTTCCATTTCCTAGTCCATATGATTGGAACATTAGGGTGCATTCAACTTGATTTCTTACCGAAAAAACAAAAAACAAGAATGAAAGTATTTTACATATTACATACAGCTTTCATCTGTTTGTCTGATAAACTCACTTCATGTTTAAATTCCCTTCACTTAAACCGTATTTACTTTACATAATTACCATGGTACTGTTTCCTACTGAAATGATATTTAAGCTGAAAGGAAACCACTAAACCCTATCAGACTTAATTTCTTAAACTGATCACATTTTATGACATTATACCAGACCAGACTAAAGTTTGAAGCAATGATATGTATCTCTCTTTACACATCATATGAACTCATCAAACTGTCCTGGAACCATCCATGACCATTAGACTTAATGGGTTCCCCAAAAAACCACTAGCCTTTGTCCAATGAGGTAGAGAGTTCTAATCCAGCTTGCTCTTGTGTAACTATGACTTTTAACGGTCCCCGGGAGGATTGTTGGGTAAATGGGGAGGTGGGCTCATTTTATCTGGGACGTGGACCCTGTCCAGTATCCTCCAGCTATAAACCTGTACAAAACAGATTCTAGTACTGTCAACTGACTAAGACCATTACAAAATTTGACCCATTGACCTCAGGGTGGGGCACTGTATAATCTCCTGAAAAAAATGTCAATCATCCTGACCATTTGACCAGCAGGTCTTCTGAAACAAGAGGTAGTTGAGTGGTAAACATGCATTACATATATTTCTCTGATCAGAAAAGTAACATCTCCTACATATCTCATAAACATATGTGAATAGCAAATGTCCTCTAGAAAATGGCTGAAGTAAAAGTGTTATCATTTATATCTGACAGAAACACTTTCTGTTACCTTTATACCGGACACCAATTTGCCATTACCCACAGTTTACCATTATACACAGAAGACCCGTTTTTGTTACTCACACCATTACTTAATCCCACTCAGTGAACCGTTCAACACACCTGTCACAATGCTGCATCAAGCACGTTTACCAGGGTAGTTTACACGTATATATTTTCACAATAAGTTTTCTTTGGAAAACAGATATCCAGATCCACCAGGAGAAAATACAATCACACAAGTCCATGCGTTACCTTAGTAGTTAGAAGTTCTCATAAGTTTAGCTTATTAACCAAGATGACTTGTAGCTAGCAGGAGAGTAATACATGTAAAGGTCTTAGGGCAGAGCAGACAAACGTAATTATAAAGAGCAGGCTGGGCAACAACAAAAAAATAAATGCAATTAGCATGTAATCAGTAATCCATAAACTCATTATTTACAATGTTGAATATGTGGAAAATACATTCATACCTATGCACATATTATTGCATGTAAAGACTTTCTTTGAAGAAATCAGGTCGCTTTGTGTCAGGCGAATATAGGCAAGCTTTTGTATGAATCTGGTTCAGCTGGTCCACATAAATGTAGCAACCAATACTGTAAATGAATGATGAGAAGAGAATGGTGTGGTACAAAACTCATGCCTATCAGTAAACACCATCTGTAGTTTTAAAGTCAAACTGATACATACTGATACCCATGCATGCATATATATGCTAAACAAGGGTTGAGAGAATTAACCTGACATGTTGCCTCTAAGAACTGCTTCAACAGAAATCCTGAATTTAGCCATGTATCTTTGGATGAAATGCTGAATCTGACCAATCACTGAATGAACGATAGCATGTGACTCCACAAATGTTCCAGGGCAGCGCAATGACCCAGAAGCCTCTCACCAATGTAGTCGCTGTGTGCTGAGGTCCAGCCTATGCTGGCTTCCTCTCCGGTTATACATGGGAAGGTCTGTCAGTACCCTGAGGGCGATCATGGGTTTCCCCTGGGCCCTGCCCAGTTTCTTCTCACCATAATGCTGGCCACCGTCATACACATGTACATGTAAGTGAAATATTCTTGAGCTTAGTGTAAAACATCAGTGTAATAAATAAAAAAATAAAACAGTTCTCCATTCGCTGGATTAAGATAATTCCTCTACTAACATATGCAAATCAAACCTTAGCACAGAAAGCCCTAACTAAACTGACACCATGAAACACCACGACTAAACAACAGCGACCGTACACAGCCACACTTTCTCCCAATTTTCTGTCCTCAATCTCTCCCTCTCCCTCTCTACTGATACCATACCTTTACAACGGAGAGCTAAATGCATATACCAAGTATGAAACATGTACATGCTTGTCTAATTGAGAAATTATTGTAGAAATTCTTAAATAAATAAAACAACAATAAATTCTAGTGAGCCATATGTGGCTGTAACTACTCCATGATCCCAGTGAACCAGACTGTAGTGTACATCTACCATGTACTGTGTCCATTTTGGTGAGAAATGTGGTTGGCACAATCACAACCACATTAGGCTAAATGATTGAGCAATCATTCAGGTGAAACTTACACAGTCCTGGCCAATCCAGAGAGGTAGAAGTTTAAACAGTTAAAAACTTAAAATGTTCTACTGGAGAGCCTGATACCCAAACTGACCCAGAAAGCAGAGTCCAGTTCCACAAAACCAGACTTGACCTGATATTTGAAACGCCTGAGTAAAAGGCTTATTTGTGTCTCTCTAGAATATGTAGATAGACATATAAACAAATCATAAGTGTTAAGTAGGTTCAGATAAAAAAATCAAAGCAAGTGTTTGCTCGTTCATAAAATGATGCTAATAGTGAGTTTTCATTTTGAAATAAATCAAAAATTAACACGTGGTGGTGCCTTGACTTCATTATTTTTACTGAACCCACGTACAACTATGAGTCTTAAGCAGTATATAAATCAAAAATTATTTATAAGGAATCAAGTTTGGGCTTCTGGGAAGTGGAAAAACACTGAGGTCATGTGAAATAACAGATAGTGCTGACAGTTAAATTGATTTTCTGGATGAACCACTGATTCCATAAGGTGAGAATGAGGAGCATTATTAACCAGTGCAAAACATGAGGTGGGGTGCAGTCCTTAAGGAAACACGTTTCTCGGAGACAGTGAGTGGCTGTGAAGTGTTGCAGGTAAAGGGCCGTACCTGTAATGAGAGCCGACCACAGACGGCCGATCACCTTGGCACAGGCGTCACTGAGTGTATCATCGCCCGCGTCTGGCATAGGGAACTGGCCAGTTAGCACCACCTGTACCCACAGATTAAATGGTTCTCAGGGAAATGTTTATTGTTGGCAATGGGTGGTAAAAGAAAAGGTCTAAATAGAGATAGTCTGGAAACTGACAGCAAATGACTTGATGTCACAAACAAAGTGATTGAGGGTTGCAGCTGGGGGTGAGTTACTGTGCCATAAGGGAGAGCTCCCTAACACAATAGTACAGACCTGCGGAGGGGGGAAACAGTGTTAAGAGAAAGGAGAGGAGTTATTCCAGCTGGCAAGCACACCCATTTTAATTCTGTCTGTTAGTGATGAGAGTTGCATATCAGCACAATGACTCAGACTACCTTGTCTGAAGATGTCTGCGAAGTATACCCATTCGCTCTGTGCATCTCAACACCCACCACAGGTATCCTCCAGCACGTCCAACAACAACATTACTTCCATTCTTCTACAGAAAACTGCAGACAACTGCTGATTAAGGATCACTTCGTTTTGGGTTATTAGGTGAGCTGAGGCATTGAACCAAACAAATTGAACCACCATCGAAAAAGAGAGAGCCCCCCAATAAACACACACACACCAAAAAAAACTGACTGACAACTTGAATTTTATCTTGAAGAGACCTAAACACCTTGCATCCAATTGTTTTTCTGGATGATAAGTAGATAAAGTTTGTTAACAGACAGACAAAGTTTGTTCACAGACAGATGAAAGAGACCAAACAAATCCTCTCAGGCTTCACTGGTGTGGGTTAAGTCAAACTGATGCCGTTAGCTTGTGTACAAATCAACATCATGTACAACAACCATATTAACTTTCAGTCTTTGTGACGTTTCTTGCTCATAATTTTTTGCCTTCATATCATTATCAAAGGCTACTTACCATTTTTCAAAATGCAAACAAGCAAAATTACCCATGTATTTCAGTTAAAACAACACAACCAAATTTGTTTTACTTATTTTGTCTTTGACGCACTGTGATTAGAAATATTGTGATTGAAACAGTTTTTGTGAGTATTAATGAACTGTAAATACGCATAACGTGTGCATTTATCTTTGTATTGCATTATGGCATCAGAAAGCCAATTAAAGGTTTATTTGGTCGAACTGATAAATAACTGCAACTAAGCAGGCACGGTCTAAAGTCAAATGGTTCATGTGCACTTAAATCAACAGATTAAGATTCACAGTTTTCACTTTGATATCATTATAGTTAAACAGATATCTGCTTTTGTATAATTGTATTCTTTTCACTAATGGTATTTATCCATCATATTTGCTCAAATGTTTTCAGACCAATTTTCTTTTTTCCAGTACCATTCATGATTAGTGACTGATGAGAAGATGCTTGCTTATATGTTAACCTTAAAGACTGTATCCCATCACCCAAGATAAATAGCTGCACCAATGATACCAAAAATCTTCAAGATATAATTACCTGTTTCACAACAAGATCATCGATCTATCACTTGCTACAAAACAAACTAAACCACAACAAACACAGTGACTCGCTGAAGCAATGTTGACTGGTAGAGCAGTCATCAGTATAGACAAACAACAGAAAGCACAATTGCACAGGATCCTTTGTACGTTCCTGAGGTGAGAAAAAACATACATGTCATAGACGTCTTTCATCTAGTTTCCAAGGAAACCTTGTCTCGTTTTTGCGTGTGGGTTCTGGGGTCAGGCATGTATCAAGTTCTGGCAAATGAAGTTGCCAAAACCCTCCAGGTTTCCACCGACAGATTTATAGCTTGTGTCTTATTTTGTACTCTAACAAATATGGTAAATTCGGGAAGGTCACTGTGAAAACGGTACTAAAGACATTAGCAGGGTCTGAGTGCCTTCCACTAAGACAATAGTTTTTACCTCATTAACGCAGTATTTTCGTCTTCAACAATCCCCTAAAACATTACAGTATGACAATACACATGCATATAATTAGGACAATTATCCTGATAACCATGTAACTGCAAATTTCTTCTTTCAGATTAATTTTCAAACATCTGCCACTGACAGTCGATGTTTAAAAACGCTTATAGAGGTGTTTGTAATGAAGAACAAGGGCTACAGTGCCAGAGTTGTTAGCATGGTGGCGAGCACAATGACCCACATGCCTCTCACCAATACAGCTGCTGTGAGTTCAAGTCTAGCTCATGCTGGCTTCCTCCCCAGTCACATGTGGGGAGGTCTGCCAGAAAGCTGTGGATGGTCGTGGGTTTTTTCCCTGGCTCTGCCTCTTCCTATCTCATAGTATACGTGAAGTATTCTTGAGTATGACATAAAACGCCAATCAAATAAATAATTAAATAATGAGTGCCAATTTATTGTTGATTAATGCCACTCAACCTTTTTTCACTCAAGCAATGCATGGTAGCTAGGTTTATAGACATGAGAGGTTGAGAAAAGCGGTGTCCAGTGTAAACCACAGACTACCGGTAATATACTGTCCCACTGAGCAATGGATGCAGAATAACCTTGAAAATTCCACACACTCGAATGAATACCTGTGTAAACACTTTTTACGTATTTACTTTTTTATTTACCTCATTGGTGTTTAACACCACACTTTAGTAATATTATCTGACTTACTTGATACCAGCCAACTTTATGGGGGAGGTTACTGTGCAGAGCACAGAAAAAAAGCAAAGTCCTTCAACAGGATTGAACTTAAGATTCATTTGTGACACAGATGTTAAAACTATTATGGACATGCAGTCATAATATATTTAAATCAATTTATTTTGTCTACACAGATACAATCTGAAGGGTCAAAAGTTTAAAATCGTGTTCAAAATTTCCACCATGTATATGTATGTTTTACTTGAGATGTATCCCAAGTTGTATTTAGCATTACCTCAATGATAAAATACTGGCAGATCTTCAAACACCACCAGACTTACCACCTCTCAGAAGTTCACACACACACACACACATAAACAGCCTTCCTGTCTGCACAGTGAGCCACCTAATATTTAGCACCATTTGGTTAATTGGGGCTAGGCCGTGAAGCCATTCTCAAATAAACCCCACAGATTCTGCCAAACCTATACCAAACCAAAAACCTCTTAAATAGCCCACTCAAACCTTAGTTATTGACACAAGACCTAACAAATATGCAGACTGTTGACATAAGGAAAAGAAAGTTAACGCAGCTGTACACTGCAGTTGTACACACGCCTGGAAGACAGTGTTTCTAAAGCAATTATGTACAATGATGTAGACTTGACTTCAGTTCAAAGAAAAAACAGATATTACATTGTAACAATGAGGTTGGTACTGTCAGAACTTATACACTCGTGTGTCCTCAACAACAATAATGGTCGATCAGCACTGATGGGGGTACTCAACAACCATTATAGTGCACTCAACAACAATAATGGTCTATTCAGCAGCCATGTGGGGTAATCAAACAACCATGATAGTGTACTCAACAATAATGGTCTATTCAGCAGTGATGGGCGTACTCAACAACCATTATAGTGCACGGAACAACAATAATGTTCTATTCAGCAGCGATGGGGGGTACTTAACAACCATGATAGTGCACTCAACCACAAGGATAGTGTATTCAACAACAATGATGGTATACTCAACCGTAATGATGGTGTACTCAACAGCTATCACAGTCTACTCAACAGCAATGACGTTGTACTTAACAACAAAAACGGTGTAGCCAGTAGCAATACAGGGGTAGTCAACAACAATGAAGATGTACTCAACAGTAATTTACATGGCGGTGTACTCGAGAACAATAATGGCATACTCAGCAAAAATAATGATGTAGCACCAAAGTCAAAGGAACATCAGAGCTCCAGGGTAGTCTTATAGCTTACTTCGTATCATTGACAATTAAAGTTAAGTTAAAGTCCCATATAACAACTATATTTGTAGACTAAATTAGTTACAAAATTTCCTTGACTGAGATTGAAATTGGACATAATATCTACATGCATGGTCAGGAGCTCTACTTGAATGTGCAATAAAACAGTCATAGCATTATCAAATATTACACAATTTTAGCCATATGCAAATGTTTTCCAACTCTTTTTAGACTATAAGTAGATAAAATCATTGGTGTTGCACCTGTAAGATCCGTACAAGTATGCCTGACCAATGTCACCTCCTATGGTAGCACAGCCTCCTGTAATTGGGTCCTCAGTCTTTACACATGACAGATTGCCTATAGATAGTCAAGTGCCATCAGGCCATGCCACAGATGTGCCCACCCAAAGTTTTCTACCTTTACCCTTTGTCAGTTGTTAAGTCTATGCTACCAACATGTAGCCTATAGCCTAACACTTACCCACACCAAATGCACCAAACTGACTTCCAGTACTTTTGACTAATAGTTTCACTACAAAAAAAAAGGTAAACTCATATTTGTTTCTGAAAGGTTATCACCTGAGCACCTTGTCTATATATAAGTTACCTGTTTTCAAAGATGTATCCCCATTCAAGCTAAACAAAGCTTAGGGTATAACGAGAGCATGCTATGCTGAAAAGGAAACTATTAAACACTGATGATATTAAATGCCACATTTTGGAAAACGAAGGTCCCAACTTTCCAGAAAGAATAATCAGTACTTAGTTGAAAAGTTATTCAAACCTGTGTTTGTAGTCAGGTTAATATACTGTGTTCACTAAAACATGAGGGTATAAAGGGTTTTACAAAATGTTATGAGTTCAACTGAGTTCATGGAGTGCCACTAAAAAAAAAGTAACCCCATATGACTTTTTTTCTTATTAAGACTGGCATGGGTTCATTTGACTTGTTACAATAACCAGAGATAAGCATTTGATTTAGGGTTATTTTGCTGAAACTTTGAGAGTACACCCAAAACATGGAACGTGAAAGGCATTCAGTGCAAACCTAGGCCTTCAAATACTGCCACAAATTTAACCTAGCTTAACACCTTCTTTTTTTCATCCAACATAAACTTTATAGTTTATGAGAGAAGTTTCATTTATTACTACCTTATCCATTCATTAGTATCAATGATCAAATGACAACCAATCTGAATTTACCTTCACAAGAGTGTTCAAAATTTGATTTTCTCAGATAGCGGTTTATTTATTACTTGTGTTTAGAAGATTAAGCCCAAATATAATGTGCTTGTTCCTATTGTGCATGGAACCTATTAAAAATCTGGTGCTCATGAAAGACATTAATATTACATAACTGTCACCAAAAAAAACCTGTCAACGTAAATGACAAGCTCAATTCACATCTAATAATTAAAATCTGTCAGGCATGATAAAACCTCTGGCTGGCTAAATAAGAAACTCACCTGTAGAGTGCCTTTAGAGACAAGACCATGCAGAGCAAGGAGCTCAAGGTATCAGACAAGAAATGAAAGCTTGAGGGAACTGATGTCAGTAAAGTAACAAGTAGCCCCAGTACCAATCCCCTTCACAAGAATAGTTCTAGTGAAGTAGCATGGTACTGTCTGTGCCATAGTCAAAGAGCTTCTGGAGGGCAATACAGACCTACTTATCCCTGGGGGTGGGGGTGGGGGAGGGGGTGGTACATGATGGGGAGGGACTGGGAGAGACAGTAGTAAATGATGGCCAGGGAGCTGAACAACAATGTAAACATCAAGACTGCCAGACCCTATAGTCCTAGTCTAGGGATGATACCAAGATTTCACAGCTTCATAAACACTTCATTCACCATCCTATAAACCTTAACATTATTTACCAGTGCATACTTTAACAGTGCAACTCATGAAGACTATGATGTGTGATGTTGTGTGCCTTTTTCACATGAAGGCACATATACATGTACAATGCCACAGTTATTTTTCAGCACATTTTTTTTTTAAATAGGAACACTGGTGTAATAAACAAGCAATGTTTCTGAGAGATGACAAGAACAGTATAAATATAAAAGGTTAAAGGAATACCTTGCAGGCCAAACTGGGATTTGAATTCAGATCTCCACATCACAAATCCAGCACTCCACCTACCAGCTGAGTTAAAAAGGAATAACGGCATAACGGCAGTCTAGGTCTAGGTCACATACTGATGAATACACATATATCTACAGAACTTTTTTATTTTTTATTTCAAACACAACAAGATTTCTGTCTACTTCATATGTAGAACTTTACCAATTCTATCCAGTATTTACATGTTTTGTCTTGCCATATTGTTCACATACTCCAAGCCTCATTGAGGCAGCATCACAATACGGATCAAAACTTGAAGAGAAATGGCAGTTGTGTTCTTAACTGACTAGTTTCACTATACAAACAAGCCCAAGAGAGTTAGCTACTTGTAAATATTATACTGAAGTGAACCTCAATGTGGTCAGATGAAAACAGCACTGAGCACTGAAGTGAATCAGAAAGCTGTTCAGTTACACTGCACTGAGCAGGGGAAAAAAACTGGTCAGAGGCCAGAAAAAGAAAAATGGGAGGGGGATGCTAAAATGGGAAATGAAAAAAAGAACTTACACAACACTGGCCATAATTAAAACAATAATATGTAATAAACTGATCACAGATACTATCTTTCTGCAGTTTTCAATCTCTGACTTTTAGAAAAGTTCACATCAAAACAATGGCTGGTGTTGTCCAGCAGTTTAAGAATGAAGAAAATGCCATCAAGGGTGCAGTAGCAGATCCACCCAGCTGGTTATGACAGCGGAGATAGCCGGTGCCTAGCTGAGACAGTGTCAAGGTAGGCTGTCGGCTCCTGCAGAATGCAAACTGTGCCATGTACAAGGAATCTTCCATCCTCCAAATCCCAGTAAGGCCACATTGTGAGAGAGAGCTGTGAGATTTAGACCCTGCATTCTGTGCCATGCCTCCTCCTTACACCTTATCCACAACCCCACAGATAAGGCATCTGTACAGTTAGGGATATAGCTGACATAATTATCAATGAAAGTAACCACCTGCCCTAATGCATACAGTATATCAAGTCCCTGATTAACCACTTAGCCATATGCATATAATAATAAATGTGTGCAAAAAAAAAAACAAAAAAAAACTGTTAGAAACATATGCAAGGGACAGATTACATGTACATGTTTTGGTTGAACTGATAATTGCTTCTATACTCACTCTTTCCCTGATTTATTATTATTATTATTATTATTATTGGGTACAAACACCACCATGAAAATTACCATCTTAAAAAATTTCACTTCCACAAAACATAACTCTTTTCATGTTTACAATCTTTTTTCTTTTACAACACAATGAATCCAAAAACAGCAAAACAATACATATACCTGTACTTTTATTTATGAACAAGATTGAACAATATGAACATAAATAACAACTTAGTCCTTTAAAATCAATTTGACAGAGGTTAACTTAACTATCCTTTGGTGACTTCTCAAATTTGAACAAAATTTTTCTTAACTTTGAAAAATCCAAATATTTTGACTTTCATGAAATTTTGAAGGCCATGGTGTAATGTCAGGTCCACATTCACAAGGAGCGTGATGTTCTGCGCAGGTTGAGACAGGTACAAAGAACAACTAAAAACTGAAACATAATCAATAAATACTTTAGAAAGACTACATGTAGATAAGAAACAATAAAAGCAGTAGTGAATGTCCTTATTGTGTCAAGTGTTAAGCACCTGCGAGAAATGTGCCTGATTATTAAAGCCTCCTGGTATAAAAAAAATAAGGGTTGATTAATATGTACTGTTCAACCAGTTCAAAAGTAATCGTGAATTTGTGTGATTTTCTGCCTGAGCTGTGTTTGAGGGATAACACAGGCTGACATTCTACAGTCCCCCTGAGCTAAGGGTCCACCTATTCTGTCTTATAATCCCAGGTAAAAACAGGTATGGCCAGATATGGTACCGCATACCTGAACCATGAATTAGTAGTCACCATTTATTAGTTTCTGGCTGATACCATTAGCTGAGCTGCCAATCCAAAGTTCAGTCTCACAAGTTCAATAGGTGATCCCCAGAGAGGATAAAATCAGGCAAAAAAAAGTTGGTGACACCAGGACGTTCACAGTGCTAACTATCCCCTTTGTTACAGCCCACCTGGGAGCAAGAGAGACATGGGTGATGCCGGTGTTTTATTTTCTGATTACAATCTCTTTTTCTTCAAGTTAACCTTTTAAGATCAAAAGAGCGGCTCTTTGATGTTAAATGTAAGAACAAAGTTGCTACAAACCATCAATCTCTGTATCTTTGTATTTATGGTGAGAGAACAATTAGAACACTGGTATTAATTGACTAGCTTGTCAATCACTGTTAATTGCGGTAGACATTCTGATAATTTGATCTTGCGGTGAATTCAGTATGAACCCTTAAGCTCTTAGCATTTATTGAATTTCATCAACTCCAAGAAAATCATATCATCCATATAATTCCATGGAATACTTCCCAAACAAATCACCCTGTTGTACTTGAAGTTTGTGGCAAACCACATGGAATTTTACTTGATAAATGCTATTGCATTCAACTTCAAATAATTTTTCATCAACTGATCACCCTTCTGCGGTACAGTTTGTACAGCAAGGTGACAAGCCCACGAAACATTCTATTAAAAATAATACTGTATTTCTACTCTTAACCTCCACCACAAGAATGCATTATAATTCTTAGAAATACAAGCAGCAAGGTTAGAAAGAAATGTTTCCACAGGGGTATTAATAACTTTTGTGAAGGTATTATCAGAGTGTCTACAGCAGTTTTACAATGGCCTTGGGCCAAAGGTCATGAGATGTCCACCTCACAGAGTACTACACCCTCTTATTAGCCAGGTAATTAGCCGGCATAAACAAGGTGGTGCCTACTCTCGAACATTGCTTAATTGGCCGTTAAATATGAATTATGAATAAAGTTCACTTTTGCTACATTAACAATATCTACATAAAAATCAAGTGTACATGTGTCCAGTATCTTTCTTTTTTTCTCTCTTTTCTTTGAATATTTTAACATATCCACTTTGCAGGGCATGTCTGCATGAGGAATACCCCAACACTGACCCCGAAATAAGAAGACACAGAATCAGCACCGACTGACTTAGGGGACAGAGATATGCCACATCGAGTAAAACTTCACAGTGATAAAAACAACACTTAAAAGTGAAAAGTGATTGGCTGACAGTGGAGATAGGGTTTCTTCGGTTAAATTTTGCAACCTGGGTCACTCTTGAATAAATGTACCATACCTAAAATTCTGCTTAATACGCAAGGCATAGCCTGAACTTGCCTATCTCTCCCATCAGTCAATCAGAATCGCTTCTGTATCTGTTAAGTTCCAATGTTAGTGTACACCTTCGATATAGGAATTTTGGACAATAACTCTTTTATCACTTAAGGTAAAAAGAAGTCCAACTTTACCATGTGACCCGTCAGAAAAGTTGGGCAACTATTTTTGATTATATATCCTATAATATGGGCAAATGAAAAAAGTTCCACAAAAAGTTTAAAAAAAGAGTAAACAAATGACAGAGAAAATGGATGAACTGAGTGAATTTGTGAAAGTGTGAAGTTCCTGAAGGAAAGTGTGTCATTAGTGCCCTTCCAGGTAATTGGTAAAATAATTTCATAAAAGTTTTTTTTTGACAAGTCCCTTTTTTAACTAATACCAACAAAAAGAGTTTGAATTCTCACAACTCCCTCTATTGTGGTATCATTCCACTCATATTTCAGCTTACAAAAAACATGTAGGGCTATCTAGGTGGGGAATATAGCAAAGCTTAATGACAGAGTCTCAAGTCAAACTCTTTCATCTCTACAGGTAAAAATAGTTATACTGTGCAATGTGACCGGTCAAAGCTGTAAGGCAACTAATTCTGATTACAATTTACCATAACATGGTCGTCTGAATAAAGTTTGTTAAACTTTCTTTAGAGAAGACGAACAAGGAAGAAAAGATATGAAAAGATTTGAGACCTTGTGAAGTGAAGTTTCTGAAGGAAGTTTCTTAATAAAAATGTTACCACAATCTGACATGAATTATAGAATTTTAGGCACACTACATACTAAAAAAAAGTCTCAATTCTATATCACTCTAACCTTGTCTCCAATTTTACCTCAAGAAATCTGATGTGCAACTCGGTCACCACGTATGCAAATAAGACATTTCATCCCAGCTATTAAGCTGAATCAGATCTTCTATTCATTCATTTGGTAAACTGATCATATCTTCTATTAACTTACATATATATATATATATATATATATATATATATATATATATATAAAAGAAAGAATCTGAACACCTGTGCCTGTGGTGTAAAGAATTCTGCATGATGAGGAAACTGATAATACTGATGAGAAAGACAAGTGACCCTTATTAATGATATAGCTGACCCAGAATTAAGAGCTTAACCCCTTCAGTGCTGCGCCTAAAACTAGAAGTTGTTCAGTACACTGTCCTTTTCCTTTAGGGTAAGGAATGAGGTAAACCACTTACAAGTAAAACTACAGATTAACCAATGAGAGACGATCATCAAGAACTTTTAAGTACCTGGGAGTATCACGGGATTTAGGAACAGATAATGTACAGTACTTTTATTATTTGATTGGTGTTTTACGCCCTACTCAAGAATATTTCACTTATACGATGGCGGCCAGCAATATGGTGGGTGGAAACCAGGCAGAGCCCGGGGGAAACCCACAACCATCTGCTGGTTGCTGGCACACCTTCCCACGTACGACCGGAGAGGAATCCAGCATGAGCTGGACTGGAACTCATAGCGACCGCATTGGTGAGAGACTCCTGGGTCATAACACTACATTAACATGCTAACAAACTGAGCCACGGAGGCCCCGTACTTGTATTAAAATCTAAAGTTCAAATTTCCCTAAAAATATATAACTATGAAATAAAATATGCTTAGATTTGTCTTTAAAAAATCTTGAGGCAATCAGAATTTTTTAACCTAATAAAAATAAGGTGGCGATACACAAAAACAAGACCATGAGCCACTGCAAAGTCATAAATTAATTCTAACACAATATCTACAATGTAACTATGCATCAGTTCCTGCAGGCAGCTACTGATAATCTGGAAAAGGAATGTTCGACTTATATAGAACAGTGTCGGTGTCCTGCTACCTGGCGTCTGACTGGTCCCCATTGATAATACAGAATATTTTAAATTTCAAAACTTCAATCATTTGTACACGGTGTAGTGTGACAAACTCAGTGATTTACTTATTTGACTGGTGTTTGATGCCATATACTCAGGGATTTTTAATGTGACAGTCGTTAGGTTTATAGGTGGAGAACCTGGTGTCCACAGGCAGTACACAACTCTCCTTCTCCAGGTATCTGACAAACTTCATGATCTAAAGCAGCAGATGAGCTCGTGAAAACTGCATGCATGTGAGTCTGCAATCTCACTGGTCAGAAGCCAACTGGAGTCTGTAATCTCACTGGTCAGAAGCCAACTGGAGTCTGTAATCTAACTGGTCAGAAGCCAACTGGAGTCTGTAATCTCACTGGTCAGAAGCCAACTGGAGTCTGCAATCTCACTGGTCAGAAGCCAACTGGAGTCTGTAATCTCACTGGTCAGAAGCCAACTGGAGTCTGTAATCTCACTGGTCAGAAGCCAACTGGAGTCTGTAATCTCACTGGTCAGAAGCCAACTGGAGTCTGTAATCTCTCTGGTCAGAAGCCAACTGGAGTCTGTAATCTCACTGGTCAGAAGCCAACTGGAGTCTGTAATCTAACTGGTCAGAAGCCAACTGGAGTCTGTAATCTCACTGGTCAGAAGCCAACTGGAGTCTGCAATCTCACTGGTCAGAAGCCAACTGGAGTCTGCAATCTCACTGGTCAGAAGCCAACTGGAGTCTGTAATCTCACTGGTCAGAAGCCAACTGGAGTCTGTAATCTCACTGGTCAGAAGCCAACTGGAGTCTGTAATCTCACTGGTCAGAAGCCAACTGGAGTCTGCAATCTCACTGGTCAGAAGCCAACTGGAGTCTGCAATCTCACTGGTCAGAAGCCAACTGGAGTCTGTAATCTCACTGGTCAGAAGACAACTGGAGTCTGCAATCTCACTGGTCAGAAGCCAACTGGAGTCTGTAATCTCACTGGTCAGAAGACAACTGCAGTCTGCAATCTCACTGGTCAGAAGCCAACTGGCTGCAGCAAGACGAATGCCTTTACTGAATAAACCATGTGGAGAGAGACAGATGTGAGGAATTCATGTCTGATAACTCTTAGACATGAGGTGTACACCTCAGTGTGAGGTATAGATGAGGTGTATAAAGGGTGTACGCTTCATGTACACCTTAGTGTGAGATATAGATGAGGTGTACACACCATCTATATTATCTGAGGTGTAGTGTACCTCAAGTACACCCAGCCATACACCTAGACCTCAGATATACCTCAGATGTACCTTAGGCAGTTTGAAAAAAAAAACAATCTTAGAAGATGTACCTCAAGTACACCTTAGAAATTCTGAGACTTTCTGAGCGGTTTTTGAACACGAGATAATGTACATACCTGAAATACAGCCAGCAACATAAAAAAAAAATATCAACACTTAGAAGTCCCTCACCTTAGACACTCTGAAAATTAAAAAAAGTAAGTGATGTACCTCAGGTACACCTTAGAGACTTTGCGAATTTTGGACTATAATTCAGTGGTCATGTACCTCAGGTACACCTCAGCCACTGTTTTAAGGTTTTAAAACAAAAGATCAGGTTTACATTTCACTTCAGACAAATGGTGTGGTGAGTACAAAATTACAAATATTTTTGTGCAAAAAAAAAAAATGTTTACTAAATAAATATAAGCCTTTGTCTCACCCTATAATGGCTTGCCAAT
Source organism: Liolophura sinensis (assembly GCF_032854445.1). Classification (NCBI taxonomy): domain Eukaryota; kingdom Metazoa; phylum Mollusca; class Polyplacophora; order Chitonida; family Chitonidae; genus Liolophura; species Liolophura sinensis. The sequence goes on from NC_088300.1 coordinate 28,527,055, forward strand.
TAGTGTGCAAATATTGATCAATCACAGCGCACGGATATATTTGCCCCCGATTATTCCAAGATGGGTGCCCTGAACAAGGTGTATACATTTTCCAGGCTGTGGGAAAAGAACCTAATTATGCACTGATTGATACTTCCTGGGACAGAATTTGTAACATGTTTGGACACATAAACAGCTCTAATAGGCATAGAAAAGGAGTAGCACTAAATTCTGATCAAGACGCTAGAAAGCCTCATGCAAATGTATATCACTGTTATTGATGTAAGTCAGCTGAGATTTACAGATACTGTAAATAATGAACAGCATGCACTTACAAACTTACTTCAATTTATCTATAATTTATACATCCAATATTTAAGTGTTTTGAGCTTGTTTTCTATCAAAATAAAAGTGAAAACAGTATACACCCACCTTGCCTATGAGCATGTACCTCAGCCATTCCTCAGTTGTACCTCAGACACACCTTAGGCATCATATTTTTTACCTAATATTTACAGGGTACACCTCCACTGAGGTGTATTTGAGGTACTAATTTGCATAATTGGCAGTACCTCAGATAGACCTTCAATACACATCAGATACACCTAAGTGTACCTTAGACACACCTCAGTTCAGATATGCTACACCCCAATGGTGCACCTTAGATGTACCTCAACTATACCTCTAGTACACCTTATAAGGATAAGGAAATGCTCCTTAAATATATGTGCATAATAGGTATTCAGTGCAATCACTGGTGAAAGAGCCAACAAATCTTATGCTTATTAAAAGATAAATTATAGTTGTAAACCAGATAAACATATCTACGAGGCTGGAAATTTTCCAGTACAGGCAACGTAATTGGCACAGTAACTTAATGGCTGTCACATGACATGCTTGCTACGTAGGCATTTGATGACTCGGCTAAATGAAATAAACAAGGTCGACATAAACAACCCTTTGTTCTTTAGTATCCATTGTTCGGGTACATGCCTCAAGCTAGACCTCTATCTCATCCTAAGTTGGCAAATTTGTGCAGACAATGACTGTATAATTGAAGTGACTCAATTAACATGTGTTGATCTGCTAAAACACTGATGGATAAATAAGGACATGAGCAGGTTTTTGCCTTTGCCTTGAGATCTATTTGACACGTCAGCCTCAAGTTAATTGAGCAATTAAGAAATGGTTCCTGAACCAGAAAAAAAGGCCCAGTGGTTAAGCCATGACAATCTTAATACTGAGCTATGTCAGTTCTAATACAGAGATCTGTAAAATTTAAACATAACAATAGATAAATGTAATAAACTAAATTAGAACTGAGATATTCCATATATAGATGTGATGTTTGCTCAAAAGAACTGTTTCAGTTGGCTCTAGCACAGCTTCTCTATAAACTATAAAGTTACACCATTGTGAAACTGTCTCTGAGTACTTAGCTGTCATTACATAGAACTGTGCAGTATTATCTCTATCACTGTGGCACTTAGATCATTGTAACATTACCTCTGACACTGTATCAGTTACGCAAATGTTTTCAGTTATGCAAGTTGTAATATTTATTATTAACTCCAGCACTATGATTTGTAAGCTATAAAATTCTGATTTTAAACATGTATCTCTGATACTTTCTTACTTGCAGCACTCATTTCAGCTGTGTATAAAGTCAGAGCTTTGTAATATTAGCTCTGATATATGATTAAGCTAGAATACTGACATATGACTAGCTCTAGCACGAAACAATACCAGAGCACTTTTAATACTCAGTTGTGTAACCATTCCTTGCTCCCATTCTCTAAGTGTTGCAGCGAATAATGAGCTGAAGTGCTTAGGACAGAGTGACATCTATGAAAGGCCTACACATCATAGTTGAACACTTCAGGAGTTTTGTTTAATGAGCAGTTTATAGCAATATTGATGTATGTACATGTAGGCCCTACCATTCACAAATGTATACAAGATATCTGCTTTATCACACTGAAGCGCCTGCACACGTACTATAAAGGTGTGAACAGTTTTTATGTGTACTACATGTGTGTGTGTGTCTGTATATATACATGTGTGTGTCTTTTCTAACCTGAGCAATACTAACCTTAGTATTTCACCGGCTGGGTGCCTACACTTTATAACTAGTCCAGACTATTATTCTATACTGCCAGGCTTTTGATGAAATAATAAATGTACCATGCCTAGATTATACCAGACAGTAAAAAATCCCAGGTAATCTGACGACCAAGTAAATTCATACTTAACACTCATAGGTGAGACAGTATTAAAATCAAACGCAGGTGACCTATTTCAGAACCACCCATTCAGGATCTTCAGGGAATTCCATTTCCTCAAATAGGGCGACCAATGAGTTTCATTCAGGTTTACATGCATTATAAGGATGCTACCACCATGCAGTCACCTGAGACAGATCATTGTGGAGGACAAAGGTTCCTCTGACTGCTCTCTCAATGAACACCCATGGGGCTATTAACCAATTCACACAGCCTGCGCCATTCATTCAACACAGCCACCGGGGCCTTGAAAATGACATAGCAAAAAACAAAACAAAAAAAGTGTTCATATAAAAGCAAACCTACTGTAGATGATGTGATATGAATGAAGGGGTGAAGGCTCAGGCTGGCAGAAAGAGGCCATCCAGCGGTGAGGATGACCTGACCATCAGGCTGTCATCCCGGAGAACAAAACCAGCCATTCACCAGCTTTTGCTGCTCATCACAGCCCAGGCCAGGGCGCTGTCCTCTACTCAACCTGACGGGATCACCTGTTACATAAATATCCCGCAGCTCTCAGTAAAAAACTAGAAGACATCCTCAACACGAATTAGCTCCACAGAGAGCAAGTAAAATTTACTCAAGACACTTTTGTTGGGTTCCACATGCCTGAATATTTCTGCCATTTGTCTTTTTTTTAACCTCTTTTCAGGTGTGTGTTTTTTTTCCAAAGAAACCTGTGGATATTTCAGGAAAGACCTACTTTGTTGGAGGCAATGTTAAAGTTCATCAATTAACTGGTGCGTATGGTTACAATCTTTAACAAGCTAGCAACTTGCTTCCACAGGTAGACACTATCTCAGTGACAAAAATGGCTAACTACTGGCTGGATTGTCCCTGGCTTACAAGTGCTCAGGACTAAGATCCGTGTTTTCTCAGAGCCTGAGTTATCTTCTAACAGATCCCTGTCAGTACACAGTCCCAGCTTTTGGCTATGAGCTTATTTAACACCCTGTTCTTTCCACTTAACTCCAGCCAAACACACAAATATCCTTTTACAAACATGTATGAGCAGCAAATCCACTGGTTGGCTGGTTAGACTTGATAGCTTTTTACCAAATGATTTCCTGTACTGATTCCTAAAGTGCGTATAAACCCCTCAAATCAAATAATACCCCATGCATGTGGCTACATGTGGATCTAATTTTCTCTCTCCAGTTACTTCTGAAAAGCTGTCTGTATAGGTATCTGACAAGTCTGTGAAGAGAAAAGAAGAGTCTAGACATACAACTGGTTTAAGCTTGCACTTTCTGAATAATGAAATGCATGGAATAAAGAGCTGAATTGAGTATTTCATGCTACAGTTCCAATAACTGGACAACATTCTGTCCAATAGTGTCACATCCTTTATCCCCAAATACAACAATTACATATCCATAAGCCATTTGATGACTTTCTTTCCTTATTACCTGGACTGTTTACGGACGTTTACATAAAAACAATAAAAGCTCCGTGTTTAACATAATTACAAATAATTCCACATAATGATATAACTTTTGAAGAGCACGAAAACGTGAAAAAGATACATGCCTCCTGGGGAAACATGTCACAGAGATGAATGACGTCACAAACTTCAAAAGCACCATAACCCATTGTTAATCAGACCTCAAGCAGTTTACAACCGCTCTGATGAATCGCTGGCAGACTTAAATGATATACATCAGCCACAAATGAATATTTTTAACACAACAATCTTGCCTTTTCCTCCATTCTTTACATACAAATGTGTAATTAAAAATGTTGACAGTTTTCTATGTAATATTTACATAATATAGGTACAATAAAAAAAACACAAAACAAATGTCTCATTTCTGTATATTATATTCCAACTGCATATTCTACCATTCATCCACATCATGGTTAAACTCAAAGAAATTGAACAGGTTTTATTGTTTGTTTGGTTTTTTTTCTTATACACGTGAAAATCCAAATGATACAGCTGGTTAAAATATAAACAGCTGGTCACTTACATATTTTACATATTTACAGCTCCAATCAATGGTAGAAATTTTAGAGAGGTTGTCATGTTTTACTCTTGTGGTGTATCACATATTTTCACATAAATGCTACAGTGCTGCAGAGAAAAATGAATGCTGCTACCTTCCATCTTAATACTGAATTCAATCCTCGATTTAAACCATTTCCGTGTTTGTGTTCATTTAGGTACACATAAAGAAACTGCTAGCTTAGAACCAACAAGACTTTCTTTACAAACATTGGTAATCTCATACTACCTTTCTGAAAGAAATTAATTCCATGTCTGTCAACACATTCAAAGGCAGAAATAAATTAAAGCTTTCATGCTGCTACCTAATTAAATGGGTAAGAATTGCTTGCTTCAAGAAAGTGAGGTATACACGAACTGGTGACTGGCATTTAATGGTGCAGGGTATATTTGAAACATGTCTGGTTAGTGAAACTAGAAAAAAATTTCGCTGAATATCCCAAACAATCTTATAAAACAAACACTTCATAAGAAAGAATAAATTTATTTATTTATTTGATTGGTGTTTTACGCCGTACTCAAGTATATTTCACTTATGCGAGGGCGGCCAGCATTATGGTGGAAGGAAAGCGGGCAAAGTCCGGCGGAAACCCACAAACGCACGTTGCTGGCAGAAACCCAGGTGCGTCCGGAGAGGAAGCCAGAATGAGCTGGACTTGAACTCACAGCGACCGCATTGGTGATAGGCTCCTGGGTCATTATGCTGTGCTAGCATGCTAACTCCCTCAGCCACGGAGGCCTCAAAAAACAGTAAAAGGATAGTTTCTAAATTGGGAAGATATTATAACGGGTCAAAATGAGTAAATTTCCCAAACAGACATAAAATACTGTAAGCAAGTTACAAGCACTAACAAATGCATAAACTAAATTAACTCCATTATTTTGGTTAAATTAAGAATGCCAAAAAGCCTTTTTGATCAAAGTAATTCAGGAATTTCATAAAAAAAAATCACTAATCACTAAAAATGTATTTTCTACATAACAGAAAAACTATTTCATTATGCATCACTTCTGTTTAAAATCACGAAACTGAATAAATACGAAAAATCTAATTTTCAGCTTGAAAAAATATAATTAAAAAATATAAATTAAAAAAAAAAAAAGAAAAGAAAGGACCAGTCTAGAATATTGATCAGTACAGATGTCTTAACTACTAGTAATATATTTTTGGTGGAAATACAGAGATAAAGGTTCTCACCTGGTGATTAGACACAACAATTAGCATGTGCCTGATAAAAAGCCAGCCCATGCAAGGCCAGGCTCGGCTACTTCCCATGAGCGAGCCTCAGGGTTAAGACAACAAAGAGATCAGCTTTTTGAGGAATCTCAATTTAATATAGGCTCCACAAAAAATACATACTAGAGATGTCATGAAAGATAGCATAAAATGGCCATTGGATAAGGCCTCCCTGTAGTACACCACAGGGGTGAAATAAAAGAGATGGTCATGTATGTGCTATTTACAGACAAACAGTAAAAACCTCAGGTATTACTCACTAGTTAATCAGACAAGTTGGAGCTAGAAGGAAGGGAAGGTTCATATGCTATGAAATAACATGTGTAAAACGTGGAGATATAGACCAGGTGAAAAAAGAACCTGCTTCATTTTCTCCTGTATCATGGCATCTCAGTTCAAACCACCATGATTTAGCAAAATAGGCATTGTTTGAACCCCAGAATACTGCTTAGCCCAAAGACATTTCTCTCAGCATGAAAAATTATCATATTTTAAAAAAAAAACAAAAAAAAAACTCATATATGAATAGAACATTGGCTGTGCTATGGAGAAGCAAAGGGATGTCCCTGGTCAGAACTCAGGGGAAGGCTAAAGAATTTCTTCTGTCACAGAACAGCAGGAGAGCAAGACTTTTGAACAGCTTATTGAACTGTAACCGAATTATCATCCATCTACTTCACGCTGTCTTTAAAGAGTTCTAAAAGGATGACAAACCGTAACGAGGTAGACACAGAATGGTTGAAATCAACTACGCATATCAAATACTGCTTCTTCAATTCTTGAGTCAGTATTATGTTCTTTGGCATACGAATGCCTTATTGCAGGCACATGTAGGCCTATTTTATAGTAAGCTAATGCTATCCTTACCTACTGCTGTCCAATATCAGTGAAGCAGATCGAGAGAGGAAGAGAGTTGTATCAGAGTTACTGACAGATATAGTCTCTCATATTTCTTTTCACTAATCTGGATGTTAAGATATTCTTCATGACTTGGCAGGATTTATTAGGATAATAATATTCTGCAGGTGCTCCTATGCTTAAAAAAACCCTGACCTAGCTCATGATGTAGAAACTACATACTCTCAAATCATGTGTCCTTTTGCCATGCAGATTTAAAAAAAAAAAAAAAAAAAAAAAAAAAAAAAAAAAAAAAAAAGCCATAAGGGAGGGTGAGAAAAAGTCTAATTGTCACCTTGATTCATCAACTCCCACGGCCAGTGTACTGTAGAGGTAGGAACAGGTGATGTTCACGAGGATTAGCCACATACCTGGTCGAGAAAGCAGCTGGTTCCCACAACTACACAGACACTAAATTCCTGAGGTTCTCTTTAGCTTTCCAAGCAGTATACCAGCTATGAGGCAGATGTAAGGAATTAATCGATGAATGACTTACGATGTCTTACAACGAAATCTTCAGGTGGTTGGGGACATTTTAAGTCACACTGTCCACTGCTCCACAACAGATAATAGAAAAACAATAAGACAAGTGTGATGCAAACCTCTAGTTTACAAAGGTCAACAAGTAACAATGGTAAATGTCACCTAAATTACAAAAATAGCTGTTCTTTTCACCTCTAAGAGCCCCGAGCTCAGTTATAGTTCTGCCCAGGGATACATGTTCCAGGGAATAAAAAGTGACTTAAATTGGGGATTTGTGTTCAACAGTTGAGCTGGTATTGTGCAACGTAAAACGCTTGTCTTGATGAATTGCCTCTGTCACTGTGTCTTTTACCAGATCCAGTCCACTTTGTACATGTATAACACACCTGGCAGAAAAAGCAAGATAACTGCACAATAAAGAGGAAAGTACCTCATGACTGATTGCTCAATGCAAGACATCAAGAAATCTGACATTAACCCATTTAAATATACAAGGTATTATACATCTATCTGTATTTTTATATGCATTCTCATAACTGTATCTTGAACATTGTTTTTTCCTTCCCATTGTATGTTAACACATGCTTGCTTTTACAGTTAGCCTTCATATTTAAAGTTGGTGAAATCATGAAACATGAAGTTCAGAGGAAAGAGTGCAAAAAGTTACTTGTAAATGTGGTCTTCAATATCTTTTTACTTTTTTTTTAAGAGAAAAAGACACCTGAAAATAATTTTTGCACGCTGATAATTTAGAACCTCTTCCTGGGATATGATGTCTTTGTATAGTAATGATATAAATGCAGATGTAACACATCTTTAACAAATATATTAAGAATTTGGTTTTTTCAGCAAATAAATATGTTTAACCTGGATTGTTCAACCACAAATTTACATTCAGTATGAACATTATTATGCAATGACAATAAATAGGTGGTTCCAAATACCCACCATACAGAATTATTTTCAAATACCCTTTACTCCTTAAAAAAAACAAATAAAATATTAAAGACCATATTTGCAAATAAGTTTTCACATACTTTCATCTGATTTTGGCATTATTTTTGTTTTCTTTTAAAGAGTGATATACATGTGTACAGTAAATAAAGAACACTACATAAATAGTCTTCCATGAGTATTTGATGCAATCATACTTCAGAATAAAAAAACATGTACCTTTGAAAGGAGTAGCAAAAATTCCAGTAAATGCAAAACCTATACAAACTTTTTATCAATTACTAATCTCCCAGAAAACAGGAGAGAAAAGGGAGATTACTCCAAACAAAGCAGGAAGCTATGAGTCTCGGAGAGATTTCCTGCAGCAAAAACATTCTTAAAATCTTGACATTCACCATACAAAGAAATTAAACAAAATGAAAACTACTAAGCTTGCAGAAATACATGTACATGACATAGTGTTTGGCAGTTGCATCATTTGACAAACCACAGAGTTTTCCAAAAAAATATAGTGTGACTTTACTATTTGCCATATAAGGATGTTAAATTTTTTTTGGACTGATACCCAATTTTTGGGGTGATGTTGCATTTTAGGTTAACCACAGTCATACTATGGCAATTTCTCATCTTCACTTTAACAATTCAAGTCAGACACCATCTTGCTTTGAATATGCTTAATGGAAGCATTTATTAACTAAAACATGGAGTTCTTTGCTCCACAATGACCATCACTCACTGACAAAATGTCTGCCTTAATAACTTTCTAAACACCTAAAATTTGATCACATCTATCTCCCTCATGACATGCATTTGGCTCCAATTTTATAAACCATCATCTTTTTTTAAAATATGTTTGAAAAAACGTTCCATAATGTAAAAGTACAGTAAATCCAACCATTCCTTCCTCTTCTTTTAATGTCTTCATCAAGTATGGAAGACCTCCAAAGAGTTTGTTCAAATTAATTCCAGTAGCTGGCTTCCTGACAGTTACAGATTACAAAGTGTCAAGTACGGTGAAACTCAAACACAGCCATTTGGCTCGGGTCTGAATCTGTAACCTAACCAAGTTCAATAAGACATGTCTAATGAATCATGCCAGCAAACAGCAAGTGAAAAAGTAGTCTAGGAAAAAGGCAGCTTTTCCATGTGATGAGCTACCCGGCCACTCAATGTCATCGAGTACTGTGAAAACGGCCAGCCAGTGCATCTTAGCTTTTAACACTGATCAGACAAGTCAACATACGACAAAACCAATCAGCTTTTAATAATACACATGCATGCATATACAATATGGCACTTTAAAAAAAAAAAAAGCTAGAAGCAAGCTCAAATTTGCAATAGCTGCAACATCCAGCAGAAAGTCAATATGATTTTGCACTCAAGCCCCTTGTTAATTGCCACAAGATGGGATATCAAAAATTTGACTGATCAACCCACCAAGAGACTATTATATACAGAGGTGCTTGCTGCAGCTAATAAGGTTGCATATCCTGGGATTATACTTCCTAAAACAATAAGCAAGCTGCATGTCCTGTATGCAATGTCAGAACAATATATCTGAATGCAGCAGATTTCAGTGCTATACAAATCTACTCTAAACCAATCGTTATGCCAAGTGTCCCAACTTCTCTCGGTCACATATTTGTTTCATTCATGTTTTATTACTAAGACAGTTGATAGTAAGATAGGTGATACTCTGAGATATTTCAATAGATAAATATACAACTTAGAGAAAACCCATCGTGGGAAAAGGATAATATAGCCATGCAAATATCTAAATCATAGACAATTTCCAACACACTGGATTGTTGTATTTTAGATCTGAAGAAAGACCTGCTGAGCCAACACAATTACCCACCTTCTATCGGCAAGAGTGGTCAAACCTTCATATCCATCAGAATTGCTGTTTTTATACACAAATAAGTGAAAGAACCATTTTGAATACCCAAAATATGGCAGTAAGAATTCACTTGGACAAATAAGTGATGATGTGTTAAAGATCAGATTCAGATAGGACAAGCCAGATAGTAATTTTTGGCTACCTACATGACTTTAGTGAAACTGAGCGGTCCCAGATATGAAACAAGTCCACATTTAACAAGGTACCTGACATATCTCTTGATGCTAGGTTGCAGACAAGTTTGGAAGAGTCGGATTTGAACACACTATCTCAACTGTCAATAGATAGTGATTGGGATGGAGGCATATATTCCAGACAGCCTGGCCACTATACGGCATTATGTCTACCGACACCCTATCAAATTCACAAACAGTTGAGAAAGGGTCCTACATGTATGTACACGCACAGTGCAGTTAATGCCAATTAGACAGGATAATCCTCAATTGACAATAATGACATGAACGAACAAAATCAATTGATGAGAACACTTGTAAACAGATAACATCAAAACCAGAAACCAAATGCTTCCAGGTTCAGGTTTCGTCTGATTATGTCCCATATGATTTGGAGAGAGAAAAAAAAAACACTACCCATTTACATAAATGGACTATGGACTTTTGAACTTGTAGAATTACATATTCCTAGTCACGAAAACAGGTTAGAATACTCGGGTCCATAATTGATGACTATCCATGACTAACCATGCTCTCACTCAGGTCTAGTATCCAATGCATGTATTAAAAGGTCGCCACCATAAATGACAACTGTACTTCGATGTAAGATAAACCATCACCTCGAACAAAGGCATCTGCATGAAGTGACACTTAACTGATATAATTTCCATGCATAAATAAATATATTTAATGTATTTATTTATCTGGCTGGTGTTACACTCCGTACTCAAGAATATTTCACTTCTATCCACTACAACAAGAGCATTATGGTGGGAGGAAACCATAGAGCCTGTGGTGGAAACCCACAATTGTTTGCTGGATGCTGGCTGACCTTCTCACATACGACCGAGGAGGAAGTCAGCATGAGCTGGGCTTGACCTCATAGTATCAATCTGCTGAGCTAGCCCATTGATCACTCTGCCACAGAGGGCCTGTCTAAAGATATTTAATAGTACATTCACTGAATGAAACATAACTGATCCATGAAGAAATGGTGCCTGACACTCCTCACCTTTCAAGCTACCATATTAACTTGATTAAGTGAGCTGCTAGCAATCATTACAACTTGTGGTGAAGGAATAAAGTCAATTTTATTGTCAATATACATGTATGTCAACACTATGTGTTAAATCTGGAAATACTGAAGAAGTGGGGTTTGAACTGTGGCTGAGGCGACTGAAAAGGTACAGGAATCTTTAGTATATAAACAAAATTAGTTTATACTTATTATTTGTTTCAAGTTAATACTTTGGAAAACTTGACAATACAGAAACAATCATCTTTGGGATAGCTGACAATACAGAAATAATCATCTTTGGGATGCCTGACGATACAGAAACAACCATCTTTGGGATACTTGACAATACAGAAACAACCATCTTTGGGATACTTGACAATACAGAAACAACCATCTTTGGGATACTTGACAATACAGAAACAATCATCTTCGGGATAGCTGACAATACAGAAACAATCATCTTTGGGATACTTGACAATACAGAAACAGTCATCTCTGGGATACTTGACTCTTACTCTTGAGATCTTCCACATGATGAAGTCTGGCAAAATTAGAAAAACTTAATGAAATTTCTATGATACACTCGTTAGAGTATTATGTAAACCATTATTTACATCTAAGCATGTTAAGGTGGATAATGCCTGAAACACACACTTGTTTCTTTTTTCTTAAATCTTACAGTTATCAGCAAAGGGAATGTAAATAACACTATCAGTGTCTTGAAAAAACTTCAGTGTTTTTTTATGTCTTCTTTAGGACAGTAGAAACTTTTCTTTGATCCTCTGACAAGTTCAGTGAAAAACAACTTTCTTAACAGTCAGGGCAGGTTGACATGCAGCATTCTTGGCAAACATTTTCATCATAGCCAGACAACAGACGTTCAAACTGTCCACAGCCTGGGTACACAGTATTCTCCCCTTCAACTTGGAAAATTGCTGTAAAAGTTGATGCTACCCTATTGATCACTTGTCAGTGTTGACCCAAGTCTGGGAACGCTCTGCTTCTCACAAACTGTAATAAGTGTGTCATGCCTCCAGCTTCAAAATCAGCCATTGCCCCAGTCCTGTTTGATAAATGCCTTCTTATGCAATCATGTACACAATAATTTATAACAAAAACAAGATATACGTTATCAATACAGAGAGTAAAAACATGGCCGGCAGAGCAAAGGTTTCCGGATCTAGACAATTGATTGCGTAAAGCTAAATTTGCTGTCTGAAATCAGAGAAGGTAAAAACCAACTTGGGAACTTTCCAAAAACCCCGGAGCAAGCCTAGATCCTGTGCAACTAGTGCGAAGCGTTTGAAAAAGGATTTGTGTGGAGAGCCTTATCAAAAGCGCTTTACTCCCAAGAAAGTGCTAGTAGTAACCATGTCACCATAGCCTAGATAATGACATATATCACATCCAGGATTCCCTGATCAACAAAAGGCTAGTCCAGACGCCAAAATTACAGGGCAAGTGTGCTCGGCAAGGCAAACTTATGACAACCACAAAATCGTCTCTGTGTATATACTCTACATTGTACAACTAACTTAATACAAAGGACGCAATTTATAATGCTGAAGGATTGAATCCTTTTTGGATGGCGGCCAAGTTTTCTTTGCAAGAATATCCTAAAAAGACAAATGGAAAACCAAAGCCATGTAGACATATTTGTGACAGTACACAATCCAGATAAAGGTTTGATTTACAGCAATCTGGAAGTAAATTATTTATATAATGCTCACAATGGCACTACTGGATAATGACAAATGGATAATGTGCAGCAAAAGAAAAAGCAGTTTTCCATCTCTGGGTTACTAATGCACACAGTTACAAATACATGACTTTTTGGGGTGGCTGTTTGTCTTCAGTGATATAAATGCACTTAATTGGCAGTTTTGTTGATTACTTGTGAAAGATGATGAATTAAGGATCTACTGTCATTATAATCTGCAAAACTCACATCAATACAGAAACACATAATACACACATACACAGATATCATGTAGCTTGCATGCAATAAACATCACTGTTAGACATATAAATGCATTTAGCTCAAAAAGTAATACCACTACTCAGACCAGTGTAAGCAAATTCTGATGTGCATTTGTTGATCTTAAGTTCCATTTTACTACAAAATGAATTACCGCAGAATTAATCTCACTACCAGTATAATGGCCTACATCACTTGGACACAAACACAATTGACTTTTTTGTTCTTGTATAGATCATAAAAATACATTCGAATAATAAAGGAATCCAGTTAACATCAATCATTTTCTCCTGGGATTTAACACAGAAGGGCATGAGAAAATACCCAAGTCATTACACAGCTTTAAGATAACAGGCAACATCTGACAAGTCTGTGTACAATTTAACTCACAAGTGGTCACACAAGCCAGCATCAGTATCAATGACATAACACACAATTGATTCGCTTGAACTATCATCCTCCTGCCTTAAATGTCTTAGACTATCAATCTCCAGCCATAAATGTCCCAAATTATCATCCTCAAACCATGAATGTCCACAAACCATCATCTTCCAGCCACAACTGCCCAGAAACTATCACCATCCAGTCATGAATGTCCAAAAACTATTGTCCTGCAACAATAAATGTCCCACAACTATCATCATCCAGCCATAAATGTCCAAAAACTATTGTCCTGCAACAATAAATGTCCCAAAACTATTGTCCTCCAACAACAAATGTCCCAAAACTATCATCATCATCATCATCATCATCCAGCAATAAATGTCCGAAAACCATTGTAATCCAGCCATAAATGCCCAGAAACCATCATCTTCCAGCCTTAAATGACCCAAAACCTTTGACATCCAGCCTTAAATGCCCCAAAACCTTTGATGCCCAACCTTAAATGCCCCAAAACCTTTGACGCCCAGCCCTGAATGCTCCAAAACCATTATCCTCCATGCACAAATGCCCAGAAACTATCATCTTCCAGCCAAAAATCTTCAAACACTATCATCCTCTAACCATAAATGTCCCAAAACTATCATCATCTAGCCATAAATGCCAGACAACTATAATCTTCCAGCCATAAATGTCCCAAAACTATTATTCTCCAGCCATAAATTTCCAGAATCATCTCCCAGCAGCCATTCAAGAAAAGCAGCACCATAGCACCTAAATGAGATCCATTTTTGTGACAGCCTTTAAAGATCCAACCAATAAATGAAGCTTATAAGAAAGCTGCCTATCACTCATACGAGAGTCTATGTTCGAATTCTCCATCATTTGGTAGATTTCAGTTAAAAAAGTGTCTGACTTTTAATATCCTAATGGCCGATTAAACATGAGGAAATATTGAATTAGATTGAAGTTTTGTTCAATTTACTGAAAAACTTCTGCATTATATTGTAACAGAAGCCCATTACCTAGAAGTATGCAACTTCACTATAGCTAGTCTCCACAGCGCTTTACATTTTCCTTTGATCTTTAACACATTATGTGTGCAGCCAAACATTTTTATTTCTCTCTATTGCAGAGCAAACGTTTGAGAAACAGCTGGTGCATGGTGAGAAAAAATGTTCCAAACATGTTTGTGTTGAAACAAACTTTAAAAATTACAAAAAGGGATACTTTTGTAAAAGGACAACAATGTCTTTGATAGTAATTGTTTTAGAGTAACTTGGAAATATAAAAATAGTCTGTGTGTTCTTAACTGCATAACAACAATGATTACAGAGATCATAGTTCTTGTAGGAGCCATTTACATTAGATTTCCCATGATTCAGTTAACAATTTCCGCCCAAGAGATTGGCATATTTCTCCACCAGGTGGCGCAAGCTTCTACAGATGACATAACATGTGTAATGTGTCGTGGAGACTGGCTATAGGGAAGTTACATACTTTTAGGTATTGGACATCTGATTGTACTTATATTTGAGTGAATTTATATGCCTCAAACATGAATATGAGTCTATCAACAATTACCTTCCTTGGTCTAATCAAGACTTTAAGGAAAGAAACCCAAACCACGTAAAAATACTGTAACATAACATCATTATACACGGAGATAAACCACCACCAGTAGGAGAGAGATTTCACACATTAACAGCAACATCACAATGTATTTATGATGACAAAATATAGAGACTTCAAAAAGGTTTGAAAGAAAATAACAGTATTGTTTTAAGAAAGATTGATTAGGTTGAAGTAAGAGAAAGGAAAACCTGGTGGACTGAATCCTTTTGGATGGCAGCCAAGATTGTGGTACAAGGGTGGACCTGCCTTAACCCAATTGGGGTAATGTTTGTTTCTTTAAGGTATTTGGTAAGGGATCAGATTTTGGATTGTTTGTAACAGATATTGATGTGGGTTTGCATAAAAGTTTTGTATTGTTCAGTAACAAAGAGAAAAAATGGTTTACAAGACATCAGAGTAGGTTTAACTTTTTTAGATTTGTTAGGTAATTTGACTTTTTAGACAGCCAAACTTATTCCACGTATCGTACAGAAGAACAAAGAATAAACGCTTAAAGATTTTGTGAGTGGGTATGAATCTCTGTTCAAAAATTCAAACTGGCTTGGAGAGTTAAGGATGCATTAAAGAAACAAAATTAAACCACAACAAACAACATTTTGTCAAGTTAAAATTATGATTAAAACACAGGCAGAGTCAACTTTTGAAACTGTGTGTAAAAAAAAAAAACCCCCAAAAAAGGAAATACCAAGCGAAACATTTATTACATTCAGATGATTAATGTATTTAATACAAATGTGCTCCACTAAAAACTCACGATTTGCATTTAAAGTCTCATTATGCCACTGCTGATATCCTTAAGCCACATTTTAGAAAAGGCAGATTGACAAAAGCAAAACAAAAGCTAAACAAATCTCATAGAAAGGGTGTAATTAATGCATAAAAATCCTTTAAACTGAGTAAAAGCAGCAGCTACATGCATGAAGTTATACCGTCAGAGTTTTCTTCTGTGTTAAGGGGTTACTACACTTGACGTAGTTACTACACTGGGCAATGTTCTGCATCAAGCCGTGGGTATAATAATGCCAGATATAGTACACAGTGATAACCTGTTACGACATGGAACATTACCTCTTCCAGATGTTTGCGATGAGGAATTGAAAGGTTCTGACTTCACTGTACAGAAATGTGTCAGTAAAATGAGGGCAGACATAACAACATGAGGTCAGCTTACACTTGCTCTGATCTGCCGGGGCTGTGTGTATAGTACCAACCACTCCACAACTGCAATGCCAGTAAATCATGAAAACACCTCCAAAAAATCTCAATTCCAACATGAAATACAACATACACAAATACTGTCAAAATCTGACTTTACTGCGAAATAACCAACCCGACTCTTGGACATAAAGTTTGTAAAATTCCCTACAAAAATGTGTGTAATTTATTTACCATATATTTATGTGAGTGCCGCCGTCACTACAAGTAGACTGACGACTGATATTCTTCTCACCATGGACTGAATGTAAGTAAATATTACCATCTATCTCTGCACTGCCAGACATACTTGATCGGATAAGATCATGACGGCAGATAATGACTATCAGCGCATGGAGGAATTAGCGCACCAAGAAATACACTACTGGGATCACTGACCAATCAGCTTCATCCAGAAGAAATTCATACTGCAGACACCTGTCACCATGAGTGTCAACACTCTTAGTTATTCTGAGGTCTTACAAAATTCTCTTCAAAAGTTTCTTGGATTTTTGGGACATTTTCTGTTGGTGTGTTTATACAAGCATATCTGCATTACTGCAGACATATTGTGACAAGGTTTTACCCAAAACACAGGTACCCGGAAAAGCCTTCAGTTCACTAAAGAAAAAGGATATGAAATTTTTACATAGTCCACCCATGATAATGATATTAGTGGTATTTATAATGTCATACTCAAGAATGTTTTTAATTAAACACAGGATTAAACACAGGATGACAGTAAGGTTTATGCCTGGTAAATAGAACCAGACAGGACCCGGGGAGAAACCTCTGCCCACTGGTAAGTACCTGTCCTACATTTTACCCTGTAAGGTATTTTGGTGTTGTGATGTCAGATTATGCACGGATGTCATTGTGACAGATGTTTAGCCCATGAGCTTCTACAAAAAGCGGACAGTATGTAGCAGTAGGCTGTAAAGGCTAACATAGATAGATCAATAAAACAATATCATCAGGTCCACTCCGTATTTACCATCAAACTTTTGTTACATATCACACAAATTTTAACATAAATTAAAAATACACATATCATGTACAAATATTCTGACGGGTCAGTGTCAATGATCTGGGTAATTCATGGATACAAAATATTCACATATGGTAAATGACCAAAAATTTAATCCCAAAATTACATTTCTATAAGCTAATAAATGACAAACAACATTTCTTTAAGCGCTTACAGATTTCCTGTAGAATATCATCATACCTTCCAAACAAACCCCAAAACACCTCTTTATTTAAGACCAAAAGAACTCGCAGAATCAGGCCAAATGTGCAACTCACTCAAGGGTGAAATTACGGATCATTTACCTTAATTTCCATTATATTTATTTAGCTCTGTTTGTTGAAATAAAGTTCATCAGGTTTGGAGTTAGGATTATTAAAGCCTGCAGGAAACTATATTATGTTTAATTCTCTTGATGTAAATTAACTTCCCTCAGCTTCTTTAACAAGAACACAGATACATTAATACCACACACGTATACATGTAATTTGGAATAACTTAATGCTTTAGTGAACATATAAAATATGTAAGAATATACCTTAGAGAACATAATCCTTTGTTAACAAGAGAAGATTACACATATTTCCAACAAAAAATACCCAACTGTTCTCATTTCTTTAAAACCACTCAAGCGGCATACTTGAGGAATTTACCACAAAATGAGCAGAATTTGTAATTCATCAAGCTAAATAATCAGGCTTTTACATGCTGGGGTTATATCAGACAACAATTCCTGCTAGTGATCCAGAAAAACCATCCCTTAGTAAGTATTTACAATTCAAATGTTCAATGGAATTTTAGCTTGTGAATACTTATTGCTTGTTTTCATTCAGTTTAAGAGATGCTCAATTTATCATCAACATGGATGTATAACCAGCCTTAATAATGTAATTAAGTAATTAAAGCTCATTTGAAACATCAAAGTTCATGAATCACCTGATTATAAATGTTTAGGCCTGTTTAAACAATTATATAATGTTCCTCCAGATGAAATCAAAATGACGATATTTAGAAGTAATTAAAGGGAAAGATGAGTGAACTATACATAATGATAATAGAGGTTGATGTAATAACCTCTATACAACAACTTCCAACATAAGATCTCTGTTTATACCCAGCAATAAAACTACTGGTAGGATCTTTAATACCATTTGCCTAAAAACTCGACAACCAATATTTTGAGCACGGATCTAGAGATTATTCGTTTATCATGTCATTATCTTTTGCCCTATGGCTGCCATTACATTATAAATATTGCAGCAATTACTAACCTTGTATACATGAACGCATCAATAACTGTTATAACCACAGGCTGGAAATGGGTACAGTTACATGACAGACTTTAATATGCTGACCTAAACACTTCAGAGAACTACTGCACGGTCGAGAAATTTAGGACTCATTGTCCAAGGTTCAAATCCCATCCGTGTCAGATTTATTTTTTATACCCCTCAGTCTCTTATTAGTAATTAAAACAATAGTGGCTGAAATATAATATGTGAGCATTAATTATCACTAACAAAGATGTTACCATGTAAACCACTTGCATATATAGTCTCGATATAGATTTGTTCAGCTCACTCCATCATAGGTTTATTTTATAACTCTTCTAACTAAGTATAATGAATTATGGAAACATGCCTTTGTAAACCAAAGCACATGTTTCTGCTTATGAAGAACATTATACAGAACACATGTATGTCTTAATGTTAGCTACAGCCAATTCTACAAAGGAATTTTTGACTTCAAAATCTCAATACAATATGCAGTCTATCACCCCAGGGATTCAAATATATCCTTAACACTTATTAAATGTTCTCAATCTGAACTGATCAGAGTTAAATACAATGGCTTAAATCACATTTAATATTTTAATTTTAAGTCAAAAGGGTCTTGTGCCATTGGCCCCAGAAAATAATAACAAAAGAAAATAATAACACTTTTAACAATACATAAACATAAATGAAGAGAGTGTTGGGAAACTGGATAGCTCACCTGAATGTGGTCCAAGGGGACCCCATGCCTGTGCAATATGTCCTGAGTGTATCTCACACCAGAGGGGCTAAAATAGACCAGGTAAGATGGCAGGCCCTGAAACAACAACCACAACAACCTTAAGTTAGGAACACTGAAGACATGCAGCAAAATGCAGTTACTATCTCTGGAAGCCTGGTATCTATCAACATTAAATCATGAGTCGCTCACCTCCTCCTATATAATATTCATGTATGTCTGCCTACAGGGTAGGGAACAAGAGAAAACCTATAACTACATGTACCCTAGCTCATTCATCAACTGTTTCCAGCTCTCATGTTCTTGGAATCAGTTACATCTACCAACCGTACTTTGCAAATTGCTAATTCTTGAATGTTTGATTTCACAAACTTCACGGACTTCCAAAGCTTAAGATGTTCCTTAAAAAAAAAAAACCTAAGTAATTAAATTTTACTACATGCTAGACTCTATACAACAAACATGGTCACCTGCTCTTAGTTATCAGTACAGTTTGTGTTCAGCAATATATCAATCCTTGGAACATCCGCAGTGTGTTCCTGGAATCTGTTACTTCAGAATTTTTTTCACCTGACACCGCATTTTGTTGTGCAAGTCACTGACTTCGCAGACTTTAAACAACAATACTTTATCTCTGAAAACAAAACTTGCAGATTATTCCGTAACTTTCCTCGAAAACCTGATCGCCTTTTGGCTGCTGATGCAAACCTAACTAGTCAAAACCATCTGTGAAAAAGAAATGTTAGTACCTTAATTCCTCAACCTTTTCACATACGAAAGAGCAACTTTCAGTGCAATTAATGAACATTTCTACATTGATTTTGGAGACAAAACTACTGGTTGGAATAGTTAAGTTTCAGGCCTTCACAAAAAGTATAATATTATCAGTCTACACAGAATAATGCCTTCAGAATATGCCATAATAAACACCTTGCAAACATGCGAAAAGGTTGAAGAATGACAGTAACAGTAAGTTTTATGACAGTGGCTCCAGGAAGTTTCTTTCAAAATAGTATAGAAAATAACAGCATCACAGCATGCTAAACTGTCAAATCTACAAATATCAGTAGTTAGACACCAGTAGTTACCTATCCACATATATGTGTGTTCACAAGTAATCCAACCAATACTGAATGCCAGACTGTAGACACTTACAGTGCACACTTGTTAAAGTTAGGCATACAGGTAAAACACAGTTCTGACGATCAGAATGGAACAGATGAAGGGAAGGTTAATACTAGGAGAAAATTACGGCAATGTCATGTCCAGACAGGCTCTTCACTGCACTGACTGACGGTCTCCATACAATTACACCATTGTTAAATTAGGAGACAACCACATTCATATGACACACATTTCAATACCTACTTTCTCCCTTTCAACTCAGCTCCAGGTATATGTATGTATGTATGTATATATATATATATATATCCTCGTTGCCTATGTAGCACCTTGGTAAAGGACTTTGAGTCAACAGGCACTAGCTTTTTTTTTAACAATGGTGCAGGAAATGATGATGATGTAATCCATACAATGGTGAAACTTTCCATGGTTTAAAATCCAGGAAGCCCCTCCTTGGTCAATCCCATAAATGCCGACTGTGTTCTGATCACGCAGACAATTCCCAACTATTCTGTCATTCAATCAGAGCCTATTGTTCTAACCTTTCCCGTGCCACAGGGACTGGTACCTTTATATCATAACACACAGGCAATGTCACCACAGCTTGGTATTAATTACACCCTGTCTCTTTCAATAAACACTGTACCCAATGGAAAAACACAGATAGCCTTCTTTCAGGTTCAGTTCACTTTCCTACACACACAAAAAAAATTACATAAAAAAAGGGAGATGGACACTAAAACTGATATTTCTTGGCTACCTAATCTCAAAATTACTTCATGGACACTAAAAGTTTAAATGGGAAAAAAAGTGTGTTTTTGTGGATCAAAATACAATGTACAAGTCTGCTGTAAAGTTCAGTATATAAATTGAGCAGTGTCAGAAAACCATTTACATGAGGTGCAAGCGCAAATTTAAGGTTATAGTGCTTTGATTGGTTATCAAAACTGGGTCTTCCTGTAACTTATGTGATGACAGTTCCATTGATCTCAACTAGAACAGAAAATTACAACGAAAAACCAAAACAGTATTTTTATGGATCATAAATACAGACAATTTTCTACAGACTTTATACAGACAAAGTTGAATGGACAAATCAACCCTTGTGATCACGGTGTAAGACAATCATTACATTTTGGCTACTGTTACTTCACATCCAACTCTCAGCCCTTACCCTCCCTCTTGCCACATATCATGCAAAACACATGGGTTGTCATTCTTTTAAATTAGATATACTGTCAGCTCTTAAGTATTATAGCAATATCAATGTTACATTTACAATTTTTCAAACAGGAAAATTTAACTGTATTTCAAAACCTGACAGCATAATGCACAGTGCTATGTTTGTATTATCGTGTACAAAATCAACCTTATCATTGCGCTTTTATTGATGCAATCATCTACTTAATATCTTGTATCACGCTTGAAGTGAGCAATCAAATCCTTCAAGGCATTTATGCAATATATGTGTAGCTACTGGCATGGCAATATTCTCACATTATAAATCCAAACAACTGTGTAAATAGCAATGTTAATTGGAAAATGTCATGCAGTTTTATATACATTTCAACCAATGACAATTATTTTTACATCGATACAGTTACAGAAATTTTTAAGCAAAAAAATAAACAGTGACCTTTTCCTTGCAGGCCACGACCTTGAAAATTTCCTTTCCGGACAAAACCTTTGTAATTAATGCCAGAGGCTTGTGCCGCAGAAGTTCTCCTTCAACAACCTCGCCAGTCTAAACCCACGACATGAGGGAAGGCAGATTAAACTGAATGTATCATCACGGCTGAGCACAAGAGCAGAAAATTATAGCTGGCCATATATATTTAAACACTCTGCGATCAAACTGCAGCATTAACACTGCCTGAAGCTATGTATATCACTGCACGATCTTGCAACTCTTAACCACACGTGCTCTAAATGAACAATAAAACACTTTATAACACAATATGGTGTTCTGGGTAACCATACCTGTGGGGAGTACCTGTCGACCCTTGGCAGAGATGTATTGCAGCTCTCCATAACCATCATAATGGGCTTCGTTCAAACATGCGATGCCACACAACAGTGACAACTGTGTCCACTCAATTTTAATCAAGTTATTCTTGCACACAAATGTGCATGCTTCCACGAGTTTTAGCGAAGAACATGCAGCTTCAGATTTGTTACTGTCTCTGCAGTCAGAAGTTTGGTTATCACGTAAATATTCAATACAATTAAGTCGTGAGGATATCCAGATTTGACTTACAGTTAACAATCGGCATCACTACTGCATTATATATGACAAAGGTTATGAGTGGATATAACAAATTACACACAAAAAGACCTACAAAAGCTACCACTTCTCAAGGCAAGAAGAATTATCCCCCTCACCAACAGTGTTGAAATGTCTGATGAGAGGGAGGTGCAATCCACTCACTCAGTTTTTACACTCACCTAACATGTCACTAACAGGTCAACTAGCTAACCAGAAACCCACCCTCATGCCAACTTCTAGTTTAGCAAAGTCAAGCTAAAATCCACCAATAATCATACATAAGTTTATACTTGCATATGGACGTTTTCCACGAAAACATGCCACAGTTTTAGTAAAAACAAACAGAATAACAGGGTAGTCAGATTTGACCAAGCAAATTGGTTAATGTGGTTATTAACATGGCATTCAGAGAATCCTATCAGCTTGTCTGCCATAGTAATCAACTAACCAATGGAATCAGAATAATGATAAAAGTTGTAAAGTGTTGTGGTGGTAAAGACGTTACTGTGGGGAGTTTGTGCACAATACTGAGGCTGTGGTCTTTGATATGCAAATTGTGAACTGCATGCAGCAGTCCATGAAGGATTCCAACACTGTAAATGGCTGAGCAAATGTTGTGTCCGCTATGGTAGTAAAAAAAAAACTTCATCGTAGGGTGTTCGAGTACCAACTCCCTAAGGCTGGCCACTCCAGGCCTCTGACTGGCTGAGCAAATAATCAGCTGATAACAGTCATTGTCTGCATGGATAGTTTGAAGACTCCGTCACAGTACAGGAAGGCACATGCATCGGCCAGTGTCATAGGCTCCTAGTGCTAATTATAATACAGATGTGGAAAGCTTTGTGCAGACACTGTGTATACCAGACTAATTGCTATGCACAAAGGTAAATTCTTATGCTCCTTCCAACGGAAAGTAGCTAGCGCGACAAAAGGCTTCTCTGCATAAGTGATTGCATAAGAAACTGTAGCCCTACAAGAAAGGCTTGTAGAAATCCATGTTTACAGGAGAGCAAAATGAAGTCAATCTGAATGCGTGTCCACAAAACAGGAAAATGGTAAAATCGCCAGAGGAATCCAATACCCTTTATGTTCTCCTACATGTAGATAGGCATGTGCATAAAAATTGTATCCCTGCATGAAACTATTCTCGATTACAAAAATGTTGAGTATGGCAAAGTCCATAACCCTCATAAGCAACAGAGTCACAGAAACCCTGTATACAAGAAATTGTTGCCCTGCATGGAGGCCTAATTTTAAGAGAACATGTTTACTTCAGAAAACAAAATGAAGTTTATATAACTGATAAATTTTTGAAATGAAAGTCTATGCATTAAAATCATTAAAAAACATCCACAAAGCCTATGAAACTAAAACCAAATATAGCTGCCAAAGCAGTGATTCTGGGGATCAAGCTGGTATTACCAGCCTATGTGGTGTCACTTCCGGTTGTTTGAACGGTGTCAATGCATTGATATGAAACCAACTTATTTAGACAGCCTACATTCTTCGTAGCGATTAGTTCATTGTAAGTACACTATATAATATGTACATGTAACTGTGACACACGTAGTAAATCGACCTGAGGAAAATATTTGAAAGCGTTTATGTTCTTTGTTTTTCACACAGCTAAACGATTTTCAGCATACATATAGTCCATACATAGCCCTTATTACACAGTGATGTTCAGCTTTACAACTGTAACAATTTTGCTACGAGATCTCTAAATATGATGGAAATTGCGCTTTTTAGAAATTTAATCGCAGTTTGCGGCAAAAACTACACGTGGCAGGAAAGAAATAAGTGCAGATTCATGATCCGGATGTCAAACTACGTTGGGTAGCATACTTACAATACTCGTACATTCATCCTAACCCTAATCCTAAAGTACATCATACAACATGGGGACGTCAAAAGGGCAAATATAGCAAATCAGCCTTTGGTTAATTTTTCAAGCCCTGCAACTCCCACATTTATTAGGACACTTTAATGATTTTCCGCACATACACCTGTACACATAAGGCCCTTTGCATTCATCCACTTTCAGCTTTACGGTTATACCTCCAAATATGGGGGAAAATTACCCTTTTTCGGACTTTAATGGCATTTCCCGACATAACTGAAAAAAAGACCAGCATACTTAAAATGTTTAAATTCAGAAAATTTTAATCACGTGACAAATTCAGTTAGCTGGGATCGAACTCAGTCATGACTGACTGGCGTGAGCAATACAAGTTTGGCGTGATCTACCTAATGTCTATTTCCTGATGTCAATTATCTTTGTCATTCAAAGCATCTCCCTTACTATTTACTCTATTACATATATATGACTAAGTCCAGAAGTACGTCACAATTTACACTTCAAATCTCCAAGCGCCTTTTCTTTACTCTTATATCTTTCATATGAGAGTATAAGTTATTGGCGGAGAAACAATACATAACTAGATAAACAGCTTTGAAATCTTAAGTGTGACCTTACACCGTTTATCACTGAAGCAACTGGCCGGTCGTTCGCATTCTCACAAATATATCGGTGAGCTTGATGATGCTGCGCTATTCCCCATGACAAGCAGCGATTCTTTCTCAGACTTAACATGATTTTGCTAAGAAATAATGCAATAAATACCGCCCGTGTAACAGCAAGTTTTTACTTTCACGTCTGAATCCAAGACCTGCCATGCACAGACTGACTGTGTTACTACTGGCCAGACCGTTGTCAGAAAGCAAACACCTGGACCCGGGCACATGTAGATATCTGTCAATCACCCTGGCCTGCTTAGCATATAGTAAAGAAGACAAGGTTTGCACAAAACAATGCTAACTTTTAGAAATACATGCACAACATACACTGACTGGTCATTGGGGATTGGGGTACATGATACATATTCTTTGTAGCCATCCATACATTGTGTTACACTATATAGCATGTATATGTAAATGTGCCAAAGGTGGTAAATCTGCCCTTGGACATTATTCAAAAGTGTACATATCCTGTGTTTTGTGACACAGGTCAGCGATTTTCATCATACATACAGGACATGTACACATACATACAGCGATTTTCAGTTTTACATCTGCAATAGTTTTCTGTTACTTGACCTTCAAAATTGAGGGAAATTGCAGTTTGATTGCAACTTGCGTGATTGTGATCAGGACATCAGACTACGTCGCCTGGCATACTTACAATGTTTCTACATTCATCCTACACATGATATGCATTATATAACATACACTTGTAAATGTGCCAAAATATAGTAAATTGAGCTTTTGTCAAAGTTTGAAGCCCTGTACATCCCATATTTATTAAGACAACTCAAAGATTTTCAGCATACATACAGTACATACATGTATATGGTCCCTTGCACTCAACAATTTTGAACATTACAGCTGTATCAGTTTTCTGTTATCAGTTTTTCAGCCTTACTAGCTGTAGAAGTTCTTCAATTTTGAAACGTGGAGAAATGGCGATTTTTTCTTTGGCATGTACTACTTCCGGTTTGCTGACCTCACTCTCGGTTATGTAAATGTCTGCTTGTATTGTGATGATGTTAGGCCTTAAGACGGTGTCTCTAGCTTCATTGGTTAAGGAAATACCCACTTTCAGTTTTGATGATGTCACTTTCGGTTTTGCAATTATTGCATTTTCGAAATCAGCATCCAAAACTGCACCAGATAGCACTATTTGCCGGCCATCATCTGTGAAAGTGTGGAAATTATTAGCAAACAAATTTTATTAACGAATTTTTGGGTCACATGACATTTTCAGCCAATAGTTAGCTTGTACAATTTTCAACCCAGAAAGTTCTCATTATCAACTTACCAAGCCTACACTCAACTTCAAGTCCTACAGACAAACATATTAAAATTTCATAAACTTCAGGCTAACCATTTTTGCTGGAAACCTGCCATAGTTTTGCCAAGAATAATGATAATAATAAAAACAAATAATCCGAACAGATACAATAGCCTGAATGGCTCGAACCCCTAATAAAACAGTTCAACCTTCCTGCAGTAGGCCCTTTGAAGATGTACACGGGTGAAAAGAAATATATAAAAAAAGCACAAACAAAACATAACTTTCTATCGCTGTATGTTGGAGATCCATGAATGATTGCCACTATATACAGGAGCTTAACCTGCCATCTGAGAATGTGCATTGACACACCATACCTACGGAGCAAAAAAAAAAGCGTAACCTTCAATCCATGTATGATAGCCTAATGTACAAGAGGTAAAAATAAAGATTAACATTCCATCCAATTATGTGCATTTACATACCATACCTTAGAACAGAGGGCAGAAAAAAGCCTAACCTCCAATCCATGTATGATAGCCCAACATACAAGAGCTAAAAATAAAGCTTAACATTCCATCCGATTATGTGCATTTACATACCATACCTTAGACTAGAGAGCTGAACAAAAAAGCTTAGCCTTCAATCAATGAATGAGAACCCATTATACATGTACAGGAGCTAAAAGAAAAAGCCTAATCTTCAATCTATGTATGAGAGCCCATTATACAGCAGAAAAAAGCCTTAACCAGACACCAACACTGAAACCGACACCTACACCGACACTTTCTCCCCCTCTCACAATAGCTCGCCTTACTTCATCCAGGCAAGCTAAAAACAATTGCATCAAGTTTCAATTCACTGGGAGAGCAGGATAGGAAAAGAAGTGTTGAAAACTGAGTGCCAGATAGCATTCCAAAAAGCCTAAAAACCAACAAAAGAACACAGAATTTAATCTGTTATTATCTTGAAGACATTTAACATTTTAATTCATTATGACCTAGATGCACTGCGTCTGGTTCCATTCATAGTGTTTCTTCAGTTTGTTTATTCAATTAACATTTATTTCACTTACAGCCCTGCATCACAACCCCACTCAATAGCCAAAAGCAGGTGTACCCTCATTCCTCATCCTTTTCGCATATGAAACAGCAACTTGCAGCGCAATTTATGCATATTCATAATCTGACTTTTGGAACAAAACTACATTGGTTGGCTTGGCCAGTTTCAGGGCTTTACAAAAAGTATAATGTTATCAGTCAACACAGAAAGAATATGCTTGAATACACACCCTGCAAACATGTGAAAAGCTTGAAGAATTACAGTAACGGGCGTAACAAGCTGACTCCACCCTAGAGGTACAGGTTCAAATTACTGGCCGTTGAAAGGGAATTTCAAGATGCCCTCACCCTCACGGTTCACAGGGTCTTAAGCAATCCATAAACATTCAACAATGCTCATGTATTCGCTTGTGTTACTTCTTTACATCCACCAAAATGGCATGAAAGTTTATAGCTCACCAGGGAACTTGCCTTAAGTCATTGCTCGATCCAGAACTTCACATCAATTAAAGCTGGTCAACATGCATACTTTACAAAGCAATGTAAAGAATGGGTCAAAGCAATAGAGCAAAACTCAAATTTAATATTTCAATAAATGGCTCAGGTGATGAAAACAGATGACATAAAGTCATTACATCTGTCAACCTTTGCACACCCTTCAGTTCTTGTTAACACAGTGAAGAAAACCTTGAAATCTACACCAATTAGAAGAAATACATTCCACTTCTTAGGTGTCATGTATTTCAATAAGAATCAAGTTGCCCTACGAAAAACTCAATGGCAACTATATTCAATGTGGTCTTTTGTCAAAGATAACAAAAACTTCTTTTATTATTGTGTGGATAAATCTGCCTCTATGATTTAACATTGTAAGCAGGTCATGCCTAAACAATGAAAACGACCTGCCATGCGATCATAATGGAGGCAACAGAACTCATTACATCATACAATGAAACAGATAATATATCCTTGATTATACATACGCTTTTAGGGCGAATAGAGTTGACATATAAATATGTCATTTTCTGACCTTTATTTGCCACTAAAAAAAGGACTTTTTCAGGCGAATTTTTGGGGGCACAATGCACTGGCTAGCTCTTGTTCCGTATGACTACATGATTCGGCTGATGCAATCATAATTGATAAATATTTGGGTGGTGATAGTAGTGTTGTTACCCTGGGGAATTCCCCACCACCACCGACAACAAACTCAGTCGGGGGACAGCGTAACCAGCAACAACACTCTACCTGTCTGTCAAACATGGATAAACAAATGATATGACTATACTCACAATGGATAGAGTTTCCGAACAGATGTACCACAAACACCTGCCATATAGTGCAGTTTATGATACAGGAGTAAATACAAATATAGTTGTTTAGTGCATTTATACACAATAGTTTTTATTTATTTACCTATTTATTTGATTGGAGTTTTATGCCATACTCAAGAATATTTCACTTATACGATGGCGACCAGCATTATGGTGGGAGGAAACCAGGCAGAGCCCAGTGAAAACCCACGACCATCCGCAAGTTGCTGGAGACCTCAATAGTTTTTTTTTATGGTGGTCATTTTTATTGGAGTGCCAATGCTTTGCGCTAGTTACCGGACAAATCTTCTGACTTAATAAACCTGTGTCCGCTACAGAGACAGATGGATTTATTTATTTATTTATTTATTTGACTTGTGTTTCATGCCATACTCAAGAACACAGTGTATTTCACTTATACGACAGCGGCCAGCATTATGGTGGGAGGAAACAGAAGAGAGATATGGATTCAACTGACTCAAATAATTGTTGTCTAACATCATGCTCGGCAGTTTTTCACTTACAAGGAAATCAGATAGCTCGAAGTAAACCACCTCCTCGTGCTAGTTACCTGGTAAACCTTCAGAGCTAAAGCCTCATCCACAACAAAAGGAGCTGTATTCAAGCCTTGAAATCTCACCGATCAGACCCACATCTGAAGAGATCTTAGACTTACGTCAAAATTTAAACTTGGTGAATCATTAAACTTGGTGTGTTCCTTTCGTTTCTTTTAGTTGAAATTTGTTTTACAATAACTTTCCCAGAATTTACATTGCCAAGCAATATTTTGATCTTGTTACATAAGAGTTACCAATTTCAAAGAAAGTCCAAAGGTCACTTCTTGATCCCTGGAAAGCCCATTTGACACGAACGATGTTTTCATACCCAAATGAACACGTTGAGGGCTGGTCAAGTTTTTCAAAAACACTGATGTAAATGTTACATGATAACTGTAAACAACAAGGATAGGCGCTGATGGAATACAATAAAAATATCTACAGTGATTTTAAAGGTTTAGGCCCCCAAATCGTTGTGCACCCCTACTATTGAAGCTGTCTAAACTGAGAAGTATTTTAATTGCCAGCTGATGGATTACCAATGGCAAGTTTTGTTCTGGAGCAAATGTCCCTCACTCTATCATTCCAAAACTTTTATATCTCTCAGAGAATATCATCTCCATTTGTATTTTATAAAACTCTAAGTCTCTAACACACAAATTTTTTTTTTTTTTTTTGATTGGTGTTTTACGCCGTACTCAAGAATATTTCACTTATACGACGGCGGCCAGCATTATGGTGGGTGGAAACCGGGCACAGCCCGGGGGAAACCCACGACCATCCGCAGGTTGCTGGAAGACCTTCCCACTTACGGCCGAGAGCATGAGCTGGACTTGAACTCACAGCGACCGCATTGGTGAGAGGCTCCTGGGTCATTACGCTGCGCTAGCGCGCTAACCGACTGAGCCACGGAGGCCCCTAACACACAAATGCCATGCAACCTAGCAACCTGTAAAGGGATAAGAACCTTTGATTTTTAAGGCCCGGACAACAGGAAGTTGTTGTACAACTCATGAAAAAACAAACCTAGGGGACGAAAATTTATCATATTATCATGAAGTTATTTTTTGAATTATATTCTGGCAGTGGCAATCTCTAACATGAGCTTAGATCAAAGCAACTTGCTCACTCAACTGTCTTGTTTCCCCATCAACACAGTGCCTTTGGATGTGACTGAATGCAGTATTTGTTATTATTCTTGTGCAATATGCCTCAAGTACTATGCATGTTCAATATGCCACATGAACTATGCATGTTCAATATACCACATGAACTATGCATGTTCAATATACCACATGAACTATGCATGTTCAATATACCACATGAACTATGCATGTTCAATATACCACATGAACTATGCATGTTCAATATACCACATGAACAATGCATGTTCAATATGCCACATGAACTATGCATGTTCAATATGCCACATGGACTATGCATGTTCAATATGCCACATGAACAATGCATGTTCAATATACCACATGAACAATGCATGTTCAATATGCCACATGAACTATGCATGTTCAATATACCACATGAACTATGCATGTTCAATATACAACATGGACTATGCATGTTCAATATGCCACATGAACAATGCATGTTCAATATACCACATGGACTATGCATGTTCAATATACCACATGGACTATGCATGTTCAATATGCCACATGAACAATGTATGTTCAATATACCACATCAACAATGCATGTCCAATATACCACATGAACTATGCATGTTCAATATGCCACATGAACTATGCATGTTCAATATGCCACACGAAATATGCATGTTCAATATGCCACATGAAATTAATGGGATGCATGTTCAACGGGAACAAGCAATTAATGCAACTGATGGGAACAAATTTTGTTAACGAAAGTGTATAAAAACACAATCTATGGACATCTATGTCTACGGAAAAAAAAGGAAGTGAATTAAGCTACATGTATCAATTAATGGGAACAAAATCTGCTAACAAAAGTGTATAAAACCATAGTTTCTGGGCATCTATGTCTACAGAAAAATAAGAAGGTAGTGAATTCAGCTAAAAGTTTTTAATACATGTAATTAAAACGGCTTCTGCCATCCAAAATGCATCAGTACAAAGTCTGCCTAGAGTTTGCTCATAAGCAGGCGCATATTTTAGCCAGGTGTTGTTTCATATTCTTAACACAGGCGGCGTGTTGATATGTAGAAGAGTTACCTGTCAAAATACAACACGTCTGGTCCAAAAAGGGCAGAACATTTTAATTTCCTAATGCTCATTAATTAAGCTCACAATATGCTTTTTTTTTAAATAGCACTCAGATATGAGGGAGTCATATAATGGCCACATTTTATGATAATCTACACATGATTTACATATACCGTCAAGGTATGCATCATCAACTTCAGATAGCTGACAACCAATTTGTAAATTCATTCAGGAAAACAAAACATCAAAGTTAAATTAATAAACAACTACTTATATTAAAGTCTGCATTCCTTCAGGACCTTTTGAATGATATATGTGTGTTTATTTCACTTCACTGAAGTTCAAAGTGCAATAGGTCAGCAGAAAATAAAGTAATTAGTACTGGGCGTTTGAGTGCATTTTCAATGTTCTACCAAGTGATGGGAAAAAAGCAACTTTGTATCTTTATTGGCCAGTTCATTTCAATTGTCATTAATCATGACCAAATGCTTTCCAAATAAAACTTATTATGTTAATAACCCTTATGTCACTCAATGCCCCATAAATAACGGTAACAATGTGAAGGTCAAACTCATTAGCTTCAGTTTTATAGCTAGTATTTGACTCGTTTACAAGACTATTAGACATTATGTACATATATATTGTACCCTACAGGTGGACAGGCTCGCTGTGATTAAACTTGTATAGTTGGCCAATTAAAACTTAAAAGCACAAAAAGTACCATGTGATAAAAAAAAAAAAAAAGACAAACAAAAAACAACTGTAGCTACAGGTCGAGGGGCTGACATGAAGATTTAACAATTCCTCTTAAATGTCACATGTAAGTTCATACAGTTATTTTCTTGTGACAACTAGTCAGATTAAGAGTAAATATTAGCTAGGTCAGCTTGAACGGAGTTGCTGCGAAAACTACCATCCTTACTCCAGTTAATGGTATACCTGAGAGCATAATGAGTGTACAAGCAGACTGAAAATGGTCATACATGCACTTTTTCCACGGAACACAGTAAGTCCAGAAAGTACTTTATTGTCAGTGAAAAAAGAACAGTAAACATTGGGTGACAACTGGACACAACTGTGAGGGCTACTAACACACTTAATTTGTCTAAATATATAAGTGGAAAAAGTACCCACTAATTGGAAAAAGTACTCATTAATTTATTTATTTGATTGGTGTTTTACGCTGTACTCAAGAATATTTCACTTATACGATGGTGGCCACCATTATGGTGGGAGGAAACCGGGCAGAGCCTGGTGGAAACCCACGACCATCTGCAGGTTGCTTGAAGACCTTCCCACGTAGGACCTGAGAGGAAGCCAGCATGTGCTAGACTTGAACTCACAGCAACCGCATGGGTGAGAGGCTTCCGCGTCTTTATGCTGCGCTAGCGCACTAACCAACTGAGCCATGGATGCCACCTACCCACTAATTGGAAAAAGCACCCACTAAGTGGAAAATGTACTCACTAATAGGAAAATGTACTCACTAAGTGAAAAATGTACTCACTAAGTGAAAAATGTACTCACTAAGTGAAAAATGTACTCACTAAGTGAAAAATGTACTCACGAAGTGAAAACCAATATGATTCAATTGCAGGCGACTTGACTGACTGGTGTTTAACAATGTGCTCAAGAGTTTTTCACTTATATTACAGCAGTTGGGTTTATGGGTGGAGGAAGTCAGAGTGCCCGATTTAAACCACCAACAATCGCCAGGTACCTGACTGACAGCAAGAATATGTACTTGTAATAGCAAAAATAGCCCTGTGGTAAGAACATCCCAGGACATCACCAGAAACGGTTAAACGGACCATTCCTCAAGATTGGTGTGCTTTACATGTACCTCACTTAACTCAGGTAAGTACAAAAAGTACTTCGTTAAGAAGAAAAATCTACATACATTATCGTGATTTTACACACAGGTTATGGGTATAAACATATTGGTCATATATAGAGCACACTTTCATGCCAAACTGAACTCATGTAAATATGAAGTCATTTGTGGCGAACTAGCTATTTAGTAATACACTGTAGCCTACAGCTGGATTAAACCTGTGAATACTGACGTATTTAATAAGATATGAGCCATACTTGTATGAGCCCACAAAAGGTAGTTTGAGGCGAAACCCTAGAATATGTGTATTACGATTTCTTTAAATGTAGATTGCCATATACTACTAGATATGTAAAAGAGACTATTGCAAAGTAATATAGAGATGACAAATATGAAAGGTTCAAGATAACAAAACTTACTGTTCAGCCAATGGACAATAGCAGTCCACAATGACGTACCCTAAATGACTATAAATTTCGTCCAAGACAAACTTGCCCATTTTTGCTGACTGCCAGAGTTCTATTTGTTTTAGAAAGGTGCTCTGAGGTTTGTTTTGAACATTGGGTGATATTCTACTGGAAAATCGTATGTTTCAGTACCGAAAATAGTATTCTGTGAAATTCATTTGCCTCTGAAAATGCACTTTTGTGGGTAAAATTTTACGCAATTTACGTATATGCATTTAGTTGATTGGCGTTTTACACTATTTCACTTAAGTTTTAATACATGTATATAGGAGACCCTGGGAGTCAGGTATATGGTGAAGGAAACCAAAGAGGGGAAACACAGGGAGAGAACAGTCTGACCTTGTCAGATGGCTGATAAACATTTTGATTTCATTAAAGTCAAAGCTCAAACAGAGGGCACTTGATCTGAATATATGTATTCTATAATATTGATTACTGATTAATGTTGTATTACAGATTATCCCTACTGTATAAATGTGACTGATGTTTAGAAGGTTGAAAGACAGAAATCAATATGCATCACAAGCACCAAAAACACTACATGCCAACTGACCAATCACTGCTGTCAATCCATATAATCTGACCAAAAGCAACTGTCACTCAGCCAATGAGAAAATCGGACATCCGCTGACGCTTCCATTTTGCCCTTCAGGTTGGTAGGACCGATTAAATGTACCATGTGCTATGCAGAAAACAGACTGAAGCAGAGCAAACAGCAGTATATTCTCCTGCCATCTGTATAATAATACAAAGCGGACGGCATTCTCAAATCATGTAAACATGTTCATCTTACCTCTTTTTGTAAATGCTCACTAATTAAATCTTCAAGGTTAGAATTCTGTGATGTCTTGTAAACCACTATTTCTTTCAATCTTTGTCCTGCAAGAAAAAAGAATTAAACATACAATATTACATGACATATCCCTCGGCCATCCCATCGGGTGAAAAATTACAGCAAAGCTAATAACAGATCTGTCTTCCCTGAGCAGATAAAACCAACTATTTGTGACAGACAGTATAACTGAAAAGCAAACAATATACACAATTTTTATATGACTTCAATTACAACAATGATATATTTACATTTAACAGATGCAGTACATGTAGTTTTTACAGTGTTTTCACAACAGCACTTCTGTGCCTGTACAGGCTGTGTGAAACCATTGACAAGAGTGAAATGTTACGTGTATATAAAACCTATTCTTATTTAATACAAACAAAAAAATGATACATTAAATCCCCACATCACTGAAACACAGTAATGATACACTGACTACTCTTTTAAGTATAATCAGAAAACTGATATAGCTTGCTAAGAGTTCTCAAGAAGTTATAGTATCAAATACACAAACAAGTCATCAGATCTCACATTTGTACAATCCAGATTTTATCTTTAAGTAGCAATAACTTGGAAAATTATTCAACCAATATTTCATGAAAATGTACTGGAAGCCATAGAAGCAGTTGTATTAACAGGCTTTCCTTTTTCAAAACTCCCGATTTCATGTTCAAAGGGCAATAACTCTGAACATAATTCACAGGAAACACCCGAACAGCACACACTTATCATTAGAAGGTCACCTTAACAATGTTTTAACAAAATACAATACAAAATGTAGTAAGAGTTGTGTTGACAAGAAATACTTGTAGACAAAAAGGGCAGGGGACATTTTTAAAACCTCAGCACTGCTTCTGCTGCATCGCTGTAATAAATCAAACATTCAACGGCAAGTACTTGCTTGTTGCCTGAGAAGTAGGCAGCGCCTCAGTTTTAATGACTATCGTCTGACAAGTTAGGTAATGTGTTTGTATCACACTCATGTTAATTTGACTATGGTCTTACCATGGGCAAAACGCATGTAAACCTAGAAGCATGATCCACGTAACCACACCCTGAACAAGAGTTACCTTCTTCTTGTAAGGTATCAAGCCTACAGACCCAATCAAGGGGAGAAAACTTTGGTGGAAATGTACAACTGCATGTAAATTTACGTGCTCTAACTTTGTGCATGGGTTTTGTAACACACAAGTGAATTTCTTTCTTCGCTAACACGCTAACAGAACACAGACAGAAAACACATTCTAGTACACCTTTTAACCAAATTTTTGAAATTTCAATTCCATTCATTGTCCTTTATCAAATTTTTAAAATATTAATTAACATATATTGTATTAATTGAAACGACTTTTAGAGCTCAGTGAAAATCTAGGTGAAGTCAGGAAATGTTTTTCTTCATTTTGTTCCTCGTGGCTTTGCCATCATTTAATACATTCTGAGGATACACCTGATTATATCTAACAGTTTAATCTGACACTCTCATGTCACTTATACTCCATTAAATATTTAAATAAAGTTTAGAAAAGTTAAACAGATAAACAGCTTTTACTGAGTACCATAAATTAAAGCAAACTGCACAAAAGTATACAGGTTAAATGTGCTCCTAAAATGCAAATAAAGGCACCACAGCATTACTGATTAAATTCAAACCAGAAGAAGCATGGAACACAACACTGGGCCGTCTCCTTCATCTTTCTCCTTACTCGGACATTTAATTTACATATCTCAACTTCACGTACTTAAGAGTACATTACGAAGAACATCAATATATTTTCAGAAGGTAATTAAGGAACTTTCCAGCTTGCTTTTTTTTTAAGCCTTTGGAGAGCTCAAAATTTATGGTATGCCATATTGCTTCACTGCAAGTTGTCTCCAACTAAAGTTGATACAAGATCGCACAAATGGCCACATGACTGCTGTCCAGCTCCTTGCTACCAAGGTCCAAAGTATTTCATATCCAAGGTTAAACAATGAGGTTGCATGCTTAATAAAAACAGCTCTGTGGGTTAGGGCCTTCAGGTACATAACATTTAAACACTACAGAGATACATATATATATATTCCTTTAAACAATATGCACTTACCATTTTCACTCATCACTTTGGACAAGGTATCTTGCTTTAAATTTCCACAAGGGTATAACAAAGGTTTGGCTCCTCGATGAATACCTGTAGAAGAAAAACATTTAATATGGCAGTTAGTGTGTGCCCAAGTCCACATAACTTAATAAGAAAAAAAATTTCCACACATGTCCACATAAATCATTAAGTTAGTTATTTATATATTGATATTATTGGTACTTTACTCCATACTCAAGGATATTTCACTTATACGACGGCAGCCAATATTAAGGTGGGAGGAAACCGGCAGACCCAGTAAGTAAATTTTTTGAAAAGTACAAAAATCTGAGATATAAAGTTTTGTGAAAAGAGCTACAGGTAATATAAATCAAACACAACCTGAAACCCAGGAAATCACAGTGTCTTACCAAGTACCTGACACACCTCCTGTTCTGCCTGAAGAACTGATAAAGGACTAGTACCCAACAAGGACTTTGAGATGGTTTCCTTATCAATTATGTACGAACACTGTCACTGTAAACAAGTGTGTATAAGTTTAAATGTTCAGATAGAGTACATAAATGCTCACAAAGAGCCACAAGAAAAGTAGACTTTTACAATCATCTCACAGGTCTTCTGCATCATTTTGGATGTATCTTATCCTCAGCATTTAATCGGTCAACTGGCTTATCTTAAACATATGATACCTTATTTTGGTCAATATCAGGTGGAATGCTCATAGGGGTCACAGCTACGCTTATGGCCGACTTCCAGTTTGGAGACAGAGATTCCTGTACATTTGAACACCACTGCCACATCAACACAAGTTTGTTTTCTCACACATACATGGCCATAGCTATATTTACACACAATGTATATAAACATTCGTTGGAAAAGTTCTGATAACATATCAGTGGAGCTGGGACTATGTTGTAACAATGAACATTTCTAAATGAAAACATCAAGCTTACTGTCTAGTATAAATGTCGATAGATTCCTCGCATTTCCTGTGTCCTCTCCTGTCACAGTAAAGCCCAGGTCTCTGGCTGGTAGAGAATATCAAACATGTCTGTCAGTGATAAACAATCAGTGATGTCCCCTAATCTAATCAACAATCAGATCAGATTCCCAAAATGTCTGTAAAATACACAGCAAACTGTATAAAATTCAGTAACTAATTGAAATGAGAGACAACAATAGACATTGGGCAATCTAACAGAATAAAAACAATAACATCATACCTATTTACACTATTGCATGGGTAAAGACAAAGAAATAATGATAATGGTTATGAGATAATTGGGGTAGCCAAAGAGTTTACCATGTTTGAAAATGCTGTGAAAAAAGTGCCACACATTCCTCGACATATGGAGTCGAGAGACCTGGGATCAACAACTGAAAAAGTATGACGGAAAACCCTAAACATACATACTCATCATCTGCCTCTGACCTTGAACACAACAAGCAATGCAACAATATACATCAACATTTGTATTTGTGAATCCAACCCAAGGTTTATTACAACATTGCGACAGACATCCATACTTTCACACATCATTACAATAACTTGAGAGTTGACCTACATGTACTGCCTCATGACGAGCTAAACACGGATCCTGTAAATGATTACAGCTACATGTGTACAACTGTATTGCACCAACATGAACTAAGCTCAATATACGAGATATAGTCCCACAGCATTGTGCATACAACTAACACACACCCTCCTCAGCTATTAACACAAGTCCCATATATTGATCATTATAGATGAACAAGTACGGGCACATAGTCAGGTATAAGCAAAGATGATTACATATTTACCTTGATTACAAGTTGTCTTCCCAACAGCAAACGCTGGACGTTCCTTCCATTTTGTTTTCACCTCATCCCAAGCTGAAAGCATGACAAAATCACATATATGCATTTGCATCTTAATTCATATGACGGTAGTCCGTTATAAGTATGGATGCAGAAGGCTTCAATAGCTTTGAGGTCAGTCGGTGATGTTCCCATTAACTAAACGATTTTCCACATTTAGCCTAGAGCAGAAAATATCACAGATCTACAGGAAACCAATCAGAACAAGAAGAAAAAAGTCAGGGCAGCAGGAGGAAACTGCTCAGAACCAGCAGGAAACTGCTCTGCTTTTGAGGAATCTGCTCAAAACCAGGAGGAAACCATCACATCTATCAAGGTAATACATAGCTCACAGTTTACATATCAAATTATAACGATTCATTTGCTTTTTCAGTTATACATTGGCGGCCAATTTAGTATGGGTGAAGGTACCCATAGTAAACCAACAACCTTGACAAAGCATACTAGCCAGCTTTTCCATGTGTGACCTGTCATACTGGAGGCAAATGCTTTCCAGAAAATTCATGTAAGACTAAACAAGAGAGCACGGGCAACCATTTAATGCCTTTAAAGCCCTGAGAATGAAAGCAGGGGAATCTAGAAATAAGTACACAGTTAATGTTCTCAGTACCTCCATTCTTTTGAATCGCGGTGTCCACCTTTACAATTACAAATGTTCCATACAAAGTATGCGATGCCTCTGATTGATCTCACCTGATATCATTGGTAGAACTCTTTGGACTGCTTCCACAGCCCTGGGACTGGTGAAGACAATCCCGGAGTAGTCCTGTACATTGGTCACAGCCATGCTCAGATCCTCCAGGTTCTGAAAGTCAAACTCCAGCACGGGGATACTGGACACACAACACTCACTACTGGACAATAGCTGAAACAACCAACAAATATAGGACGTCAAACTTCAGCACAGGGATTCTGGAAAAACAACTCACTGCTGGACAGCACCTTGAACAACCAACAAATACAGGAAGACAAACTCCAGAAAATGGATACTGGAAAAACAACACTCACTGCTGAATAGCACCTTGAACAACTAACAAATACAGGAAGACAAATTCCAGCACAGGGATACTGGAAAAACAACACTCAATGCTGGACAGCACCTTGAACAACCAACAAATACAGGAAGACAAACTCCAGCACAGGGATACTGGAAACACAACACTCACTGCTGGACAGCACCTTGAACAACCAACAAATACAGGAAGACAAACTCAGCACATGGATACTGGATAAACAACACTCAATGCTGGACAGCACCTTGAACAACCAACAAATACAGGAAGACAAACTCCAGCACATGGATATTGGAAAAACAACACTCACTGCTGAATAGCACCCTGAACAACTAACAAATACAGGAAGACAAACTCCAGCACAGGGATACTGGAAAAACAACACTCACTGCTGGACAGCACCTTGAACAACCAACAAATACAGGAAGACAAAATCCAGCACAGGGATACTGGAAACACAACACTCACTGCTGGACAGCACCTTGAACAACCAACAAATACAGGAAGACAAACTCCAGCACATGGATACTGGATAAACAACACTCACTGCTGGACAGCACCTTGAACAACCAACAAATACAGGAAGACAAACTCCAGCACATGGATACTGGATAAACAACACTCACTGCTGGACAGCACCTTGAACAACCAACAAATACAGGAAGACAAACTCCAGCAAATGGATACTGGATAAACTCCAGCACATGGATACTGGATAAACAACACTCAATGCTGGACAGCACCTTGAACAACCAACAAATACAGGAAGACAAACTCAGCACATGGATACTGGATAAACAACACTCACTGCTGGACAGCACCTTGAACAACCAACAAATACAGGAAGACAAACTCCAGCACCTGGATACTGGATAAACAACACTCAATGCTGGACAGCACCTTGAACAACCAACAAATACAGGAAGACAAACTCCAGCACATGGATACTGGATAAACAACACTCAATGCTGGACAGCACCTTGAACAACCAACAAATACAGGAAGACAAACTCCAGCACATGGATACTGGATAAACAACACTCACT
The DNA here is from genome assembly GCF_032854445.1 of Liolophura sinensis. Taxonomy (NCBI): domain Eukaryota; kingdom Metazoa; phylum Mollusca; class Polyplacophora; order Chitonida; family Chitonidae; genus Liolophura; species Liolophura sinensis. The sequence continues at coordinate 28,567,656 of NC_088300.1, forward strand.
GCTGGACAGCACCTTGAACAACCAACAAATACAGGAAGACAAACTCCAGCACATGGATACTGGATAAACTCCAGCACATGGATACTGGATAAACAACACTCAATGCTGGACAGCACCTTGAACAACCAACAAATACAGGAAGACAAACTCAGCACATGGATACTGGATAAACAACACTCACTGCTGGACAGCACCTTGAACAACCAACAAATACAGGAAGACAAACTCCAGCACCTGGATACTGGATAAACAACACTCAATGCTGGACAGCACCTTGAATAACCAACAAATACATGAGGCCAAACTCCAGCACATGGATACTGGATAAACAACACTCAATGCTGGACAGCACCTTGAACAACCAACAAATACAGGAAGACAAACTCCAGCACATGGATACTGGATAAACAACACTCACTGCTGGACAGCACCTTGAACAACCAACAAATACAGGAAGACAAACTCCAGCACATGGATACTGGATAAACAACACTCAATGCTGGACAGCACCTTGAACAACCAACAAATACACGAGGCCAAAGTCCAGCACATGGATACTGGATAAACAACACTCACTGCTGGACAGCACCTTGAACAACCAACAAATACAGGAAGACAAACTCCAGCATATGGATACTGGATAAACGACACTCACCACTGGACAACACCTGGAACAACCCACAAATGAACAACCAACAAATACACAACCTCTATGGAATCTGAGCTAAAAATCAATATCGGGTAAGAACACCACAGTGCCCCGAGAAAACCATTGCCCAACACCAGTGTAACTGAGAAACCCTTCTGACTTAAAGCCACCTTCAAACCAGCAAGAGTTGGATTTTATCCTCAAACATCATTGGTCGGAGGCATCTCAAACATAAACATGTTTTGTATGAAATAAGTAATTATACCTTTCTCAATGTCCGGTGTACATCAGATACTCTAGATACATGTAATTATTTATTTATTTGCATAACTGGTCTCTATCAATATGCTCAAGTTTTTTTTTTACTCCTATAATAGAGGTCAAGTTCGTGGGTGGAGTAAACCAGAGAGATTTCTGAGAAGTAAACCACCAACCTTTGACTGGTGCATGAAAAACCTCCTGACTTAAAGCTGGAGCTGATCTATTTAACTCATACATGCCCATGGATGTATGACATTTGGCAGCATAGTGTTTTACACATAACACAACTATATGCAATTAATGGACTAAGACATACCTGAGTGACAGATCCAGAAAAAGGTGTACTGAAAACGCTGCATGACAGACTGATTGAAATGACATTCAATGTATCAATCGCAACTTAAAATAATCCAGATTTCAGCTGAGCCTACATCTTCAAGGCCTACAGTATCTGCAGCTTTGCTCATTGCAATATGTTTTTCATCCAAGACAATGAACACAGAAGTTCTTGAAGCAAACACTTTACCAGTCCAATCGTCCATACACGTATACATGAACCTGTAGCTGTCTTCAGTCTGTCTATTCTTAACCACACATCTGATGTGATCCATCCTGAAGCATGTGTCTATATACGCCCTTCCATTGGCAAAGTCTGTTTTTCCATCAAGTATCTTTATCGCCACTCAAGATTGGTTCAATCTAAGAATAGCTCCAGAGGTATAAAAATAGCAGTGCTTAGGCAAATAATAGATAGAAGTATACAAGGAATTCTATCATTCCTCTCTGGAAGTCAAACATAAAGTTTTTGGATCGTTTTACACATTCAGCAGGCTTGCTATAAAAATTCCTAGAGTTGACCTACATTTCAAGTAAGGCAAACCTCAGAAACACATGCAGAAATGCATCCTAGAAGCTTATCTACACTGTAACAAGATGTATTAAAGCAACACACATGTAAGTGTAAGATTTGTTAGTTGTTACAGTATTTTTACATAAAAATGAAAGCTACCGACTATACAAACTAGAACTGCACACAATTTGTCTCCACCCCATTTATTTAAAAAAGGGCTACAATTCCTGGCCACCAGTCCTTTCATGTGGTAAGACGTAAGGCATACTACTGTCATACTGTACTGCTGACCAAACAGAAACATTATTAAAGTACTTCTTCTAAAGGACAGTAAAATCCAAAAAAATGATTTTAAAATATAAAAAAGAACACCAGTGCACTTGTAATACCAGTTCACACGTACATGTAAATGCATATAGTACGACAGTGTTTTCCTGCTGATAAGAAAACAAACACAAGGGGAAAGTTGACAGGCAATAACATGTTCCTGGTAAATTAATCTTGCATACAACTATATACATACACATTCACATGTACATGGAAATAAGAATGGCCATTCTATATGTACAGTATTATGAGTATACCCATAATACACAGACAACATACATGTATATATGTATTGCACATGTAGGTAAGTTTTCAGAACAATGGGACAATAGTACAACAGTGGCAGCTGCCGGAGGTCAGGACACATAGCTTACATGTAGGCCCTACACATACTATTACATGTAGTCTCATAGTAACTCAATGGCAAGATACAGAAATATATGATGTCAGTGACCCTCATGTTAAGAGTTACAAGCAACACATATTTCCGTACCCTGTCACTAAGTAAACCATGTAACAAATTTATCCTGCGACAGACCTATCAATATGCACCTGTCAAACATCTGGCAGCAGGACCTTGACGGCATTTTATTGACATCAAACATTTCTTTCCCAGCTCATCATGATGACATCACATCAAAGACAGTACACCTTTGATGTAACAACTGTTCAAGGTCGTGCTTTACACCAGTGCCACCTCACGGGATTAAAAGACATGCCGCCTCCCCATTCAGCATAGAAGACCAATGAATAGGCAAATCTCTTCAGCAATATGACCACTGTTTTCACATCTGATCGAAGGGAGATAACCTTGTCAACTCATACATGTGACATTGACTGCAGAATATGGGAATAATATGCCCGTCATGTGACCAATACTGTCCAATGAAATTCCAAGTATTTTATCTGATGCTGTATAAATGTATATGCTTCCATTCACTTATCCACTTCAACAATAACCAATTAAACCTAACAAGCCCATGTTACAGACTTGCAAAGCAGATTTTTTTAAGCAATATAATAATTTCTATCACACCTGAAAGACGTTAAATGGAAAACTGTTACCTGTACCTTTTCGTAAGGATCTCTGTCGTCATCAACTTGACTAGGACAGCGGAATAGCACCACCTTCTTCTTGGACTCCATTATCCTAAATGGAAATAGATAAAATTTCTAAACAGATTAATTTCCTAAATTATTTCTAAGTGTTACGTATACCTTTAATGACTGAATACTGTATTGTACACCACATTGATTAAATTGTATAACTTTCTCTTCATCTTGTAACTACAAGTGAGGAACAAATTGAAATGAATTTGAAAATACATCACACACATGTACATAGATAACTCTCACTATGTCATGATTCTTTAGCTTTTCAGCATTACTGGTCATAAATTACCAGATGGTCAATGGGATACGCATTATCATCAGTGTAGACGTTAACTTCAGGTGAACAGCAAAGATTTTTACTCAAAAACTGATTTTATATATTTATTTGGCTTGTTTTTCACGCAGTACTCAACAATATTTCCCTTGTACTATGGTGGCCATATTTATGGTGGAGGGAAACCGGATAAAGCCCAAGGGAAACCCAAATTAGAAACTGAATTCATTTATTTATTACATTAGTGTTTTATGCCAAACTCAAGAATATTTCAACTATAAGATGGCATCCAGAATTATGGTGGAAGGAAATTGGGCAGAGGCAGGGGGAAATCCAAATCAGAACTGAAAGTTATAAGAGTAGACACATTGTGATAACTATAATAAACACATTTTTCTATTGTTTTGCACATGTGTATGCAAATTAAAGCTTCTCTTCGCCAAAAACAAAAAAATCTGAACAATCATTAATTTGGTCAAAATGCCATGGCCTGTTTCCCTTGGATTTTGAAACACTGTGTCGTCAAAGTGGCGTGATTCATTCATCAGACCCTCACCGTCAATAATGTCTCAAAAATTGTCACTTTTTTAACAGATGAACTACATGTATGTAGTCATAGCGACGATCTTCAAACAATGAGAGATTAGTAATTTTCAATACAGTTTTACATTGGTCAACTGTGATTTAAAGATTTACATTATAAATACTTTCACACAGAAAAGTTCCACAGCAGAAGCTTTGCATTAGTACACTCACACAAGTATTAGAGTTCAATTTATGATGTTTACAGTGAAAAGTGAAGTGAATTCATTAACAACAAATGTAAAACAGATTTTAGACATCAAAGGTAAATGCTAAACAGCACATGACTTAATTCATTACAACATACATGTGTATTACGCTAAATGAGTCGTCAAACCTGCAGATACAAGCACGTACAGTTATATTTATTCCTATCCACATGACAACAAAGATCCACAAAGATCACATAATCAAGGAGGTATTATGTGATATTAAATTGTAATATAAATTGACCTAATAAGACTTGCTTGTTCTTACTGATGCAAGTCCACACATGAGTACTTTAAAGTGGATACCGTTCATAGTTTTACAGTTCTCTTCATCTGCACAAAAATTACTCAAACTTCAGACTAAAGTTATGTATCTTTATCCTATACACAAAAAGGTGTATGCAAACTCTGTTGCAAACACATGCACATGTGTTAACTTGGCTGCTACAAGATATGTTTACATCTTTAACCCTTCTTAGTTTATAAGCTAATTATATGTATGACCTACCCCAGTACTGGTGGGCACAGCCCATGTTTTCACATAACTGTACATTCTGGCCCCCACCAGGCCACCATGTATTAACCTGTGGGTCCTGGAGCTATATGCTAAATCAGGAATTCCCAGAGCTAACAACCATGTGACATCACATGGGCTGGGGTCGATCAGGTCATCCCCATTGTTCCTTATTGCTTTGGGTAAAGCTATTGTTTTACTTGTACTGCAAAAATAGGGGTGAGGGGGGGGGGGGGGGGGTAGGGGGGTAGGGTGTGGGTGGCAAGTAATGACCATATACAGTACATAAACCTGCATGAACAACAAGCAAAAAGCAAGCAATAGGCAAAAATCCATTTCATATCGTTTTCACAACATATGTACATGTACAAGGTCACTTCACATATCAAAGTTGTTTTAACCGGATTAGCAAGAATGTCTACATAGACATAAACATATATATGTATATAGTAGACATTCATGAATGTGCAGTCTTAATATCCAGTTCCAACAACATATTACAGGTGACGAAAATCTAAGATTTCAAACATTAACAATCTTCAATTTTCATTCCATGTCAAGAGAATCACAAAATTTAACTGACCCTAATAGTACTAAAGGCTTTCTTTCTGCATTTATGGCAGCCATAGTAAGACTTCTCTGAATGCTGCTGACAGATCTGGTTGCTCTACATGTAGAATTAACATTGTTCACTTTAACTACATGTATTGCTTGAGTAAATATTTTGAATTGACACAGTGCGCATTTTAACTTCACTCCAGGTTGTACAGAAAATGAGTACATGTACCTAAAATACCTAAGCAATCCAGAAACTAAATTTGTACCAACATGAGGTGGACTTTGAGGATAGATTTTCCTATTTGTCAAATGTGTGTGTTAGCTACACAGGATCCCAGAGCTTCCAGGGCTATCACATCATTTGTTTTCAAAACAACACCCTAAATTTTACAACTCCTTTCCTTTCTGTGTTGGAAATGGGTCACAAGAGTATTGTCAAGCAAAAGAATTCAGTTTTTTTAATTACAAACTTTGTGGTATTAAGAACTGTCCTGACAACACTTCAGAACAGCATTATCATTACTCAGTGTGTGAGGAATAGATGGGGTGTATATTCCTTAGTGTGATGTATAGATGATGTGTGCCCCAAGATCAACTCAGCCATATGCCTATACCTCAGATATACAGTACAACAAAAAAGTGACCACCATACTACCCGCCTTACTACCGCTGTATGTATCTCAGGAACTTATAGCACTTTGTGAATATGAGATAATGTACCTCAGATACATCTCAGCAACTTTGAAAATCAACTCTATGCAGATATACGGGTATCTCAGGTACATCTCAGAAACATTGAAAGTTAAAATAGTGAATGATATACCTCAGGTACACCTTCAAGAGACTTCAAGATTTTTTGAATAATTAAGTGGCAGGTACCTCAGTCATCTTAAAAGTTTTAAAACAAGAAATCAGATTTAGATATCTTATTTCAAACAAAATGGTGATTACAAAATTACAAATGTTTGTGTGATAAAAAAAATGTTTACTGAGTAAATAAAAGCCTTTATTCAAATACTGACCAATCAAAAAGCATGAATACATTGGCCCCTGATTATTCCAAGATGGTTGCCCCTAACAATGTGCATGTTCTATATATAGGCTATGGGAAGACAACCCAATCATGCACTGATTGATGAATCCTGCTGCAGAATGTTTAACATGTTTAACATGGCACATTCATCAGCCCCCAGATGTTACAAATTCTGCCCAAGGAAGCATCAATCAGTGCATAAATGATTAGTTTCCCACAATGTGGAATGTGTACATTGTTAAGGGCAGCTATCATAGAATAATCAGGGGCAAAATATATTTGTGCTCTGTGATTGGTCAAAATCTGCATACTAATTGGCAAGAGAAAGGCTCATGCTTATTTAGTAAACATCTTTTTCTTTTATTCAATTTGTAATTTTGTAGTTACCATTTTGTTTGAAGACAATGTCTAAATCCACCGTCTCTTACTATAATGGAATACAGAATAGAATTTGCTTGGCTGATGTGAGAGATATGCAAGTCCAGGCTGAATTTTAGGTACGACAGATTTATTCAAGCATGACCAAGGCTTTAAGGTTTAACCCAGGTAACCCTATTTCCACTGTCAGCCAATCAGCGTTGATCCTGTATTCCTTTAAAAGTTTCAAAGTGGCTATGTTGTACTTGAGGTACATGATCACTTAATTATTCAAAGACTTAAGGTGTACCTGAGGTATATCTTCTTACTGTTGATTTTGTTTTCATAGCTGCTAAGGTGTATCTGAGGTACATTATCTCATATTCAAAAAGTGTTCGTGAAAGTATATTTATTTATTTATTTATTTGATTGGTGTTTAACGCCGAACTCAAGAATATTTCACTTATACGACGGCGGCCAGCATTAAGGTGGGATAAAACCGGGCAGAGCCCGGGGGAAACCCACGACCATCTGCAGGTTGCCGCCAGACCTTCCCACTTACGACCGGTGAGGAAGCCAGCATAAGATGGACTTGAACTCACAGCGACCGCATTGGTGAGAGGCTCCTGGGTCATTACGCTGCAATAGCGCGCTAACCAACTAAGCCACGGAGGCCCCTCGTGAAAGTATATCTGGGATAGCTACAGGCATGCGGCTGAGGTGCACTTGTGGTACTGTACACCCTCGGGTAATATATATAAGGTGTAATACCTTATACTCCTCTCCGGCCGTACGTGGGAAGGTCTGTCAACAAAATGCGGATGGTCGTGGGTTTCCCCCGAGCTCTGCCCGGCTTCCTCCCACCATAATGCTGGCCGCAGTCTTATAAGTGAAACATTCTTGAGTACAGCGTAAAACACCAATCAAATAAATAAATAAATAAATACCTTATACTAAGACGTACAAGAGGCATATACACATACACCTCAGCTATACCTGACAATGAGGCATACACCTCAGGTCTATAAGGGAAATATTGTAAGAATGATGCAACGTGGCAGAACTTTTTGAATTTCCGATTAAACTACTTGAGCGGCAAATTTATATGGCTTGTGCTCCTACATGTACATATATCTAATCTAATATAGCCACTCATCACTCATCACTGACAGCGATTCAAAAATAGGCCTTTTCCTATGCAATACTGTTGGGAGGACCGTTTTCTTCACCCACTCCGTTTCTTACTAAGGAGATCATATGGTCTCTAGCTTCTGATCTGCCTTACAGAATACAGATGCACAGTAATGCTATCTAGATAAAAGATGGTTTACTGATGCAGGCTTAATGTTTTGACATGTCTTACACTTCCAATTACAAAGGAAACAGTGTAAATCAAATATAATCTAGAGTTCAAGATTTAAAGGTTAGTGACATTTTTTTTCATAAAATAGACTGACAGCTGTCCTGAGCTCTACTTAAGGCGTGAGGAGAGCACTGTCCGACTAGGCTATTCTATATACCGGTAGTGTTATGCTTGAAAGTTAATGAAACTGTGTCCAGTCATATATTATAAAAGCAAAATCATATTTAAACCTACATCAGCTGTTCATCAAAGATATAATGAACCACGGCACACAACACGCAACTGCTGTACATTTCAGTATGGAAGACAGCTATACAAACCTACAACCTGTAGCCCGTGTAAGCCTAGACTAGAGCACACGTAGTCTATCGTCTTTCCAACAACAACAACATAAACTTCACACAAAGCTCAGATCTTCATTATAAAGTCGCAAGTGTTACATACACTCGCAAAAGATAATGCTATACCGCTGTTGGGTTTCTTACCGGTGTTGGGTTTCACTCTAAGGGACACTAAACAATCGGCTTATTTCGTCTTCATCTACAACTCTGCATCACTGTTAACATAACTTCTAAACTGATGTACAGGGGCAGATAACTCTAATGCACTTTTAGCTGGACATGAATACCAGCGCTAAGTCCTTTCATTCAATTCTTGTCAATAAACGTTGCCTCATTTATGGTGCATAGTATTTTCCAGACGTTTTACCAGCATGTGCCAAACCTATATGTAGGCGTTGAATCCGTTTGCGGTGGGCGGTCGGAGATCCTATAGGACAAGCGTACCTATATGTTTTATGGTTCTAACGAAACACCTCTACCGAGCTCTAGTTAAAAATTGATTGGCAGCTGAATCAAGCGATATAATTTTCAGTTGTAATTTTCTCCTCGTCGGTAGAGTACGTCCATGTAGGCCTAGACATATTTGGTGCCGCAGGCTTACATTTCGGTCTACCCGTGCCGCTTGCAAGTGTAAACTCACTCATGCAGCCAATAAACTCACTCATGCAGCCAATAAACTGTCTACCTGGATCGCCCGCGAAGTCTTACACGAGTCATGTTCACCAGTAGGTGTTTAAACGTTAGGTGTTAGTAGGTATATTTATCTTGAGATAAAAGACAAAACTGGTTTCCAAACAAAGCTCCTGTGGGGAGTAGACTTATCAATCGATCACTACTCTTAAAGTGAATTCTTAATTGTGTACATGTATATACACGTCCATTTGTTATGAGATTGCAACATTGCAGGTTAACGGCTATATTTTATTCTTCATGTGATGCATGTAAGCAATTTCGTGAAAAATCCTGCCTTAAATTATGCATATAGATTTGAATGGTTTTCACCTCGGAGTGGGCCCTAATAAAGATTCTTAAAACTAGTCTGATGCACAAGACGTCTATGTAATACCACTTTGTGCCAATTCCTATTTAAATGGTCTATATATCCAGGTATAGACCGAGGTATATATGAGAGACGTATGTTGGAAGCGAGGCAAAAGCTAGCGGTCAGCAAAGTTCTACATGTATGTCATAGATATCCAGGAGAAGGTCCAGCGGATCGAAACGTTGCAGAAGCTCTGGGATCATAGGCCTACGTAGCTGTGCGTACGTGTTTGAGCGTGTTTTAAGAGAGAAAAATAAAAATAAATATGCATTTTAACTGTGTGTACATATTTTGGCATACACGAGAAAATTAATTAAGGGGTCGCTTTCAATGATTTATTTACATACTTTCCATATACTATAGGCGTATAACAATAGTTACTGCCCCTGAAAAATCCTCTATAGAGATACCAAGTTCACAGGGAGTTATTACTTACTTCCGTGAAAAACGCCTTTAGGCTTCTTATAAATGGCTTTGTTTCCATGTTACCGGTAAATCTAATATTCTGCTATGTAAAATTCTCGTGCATGGTTTACAGAGGTCGATCCATAAATCGCTAAAGAGTGTTCTTAAACAAATGTTCCGGCATTGTGATTCAAGCTGAACTCGGTACATATTTGACCATGCATGTCAGCATACAAGGTCACTTGATTTTCACAACCTGAGACACGGCATAATTTTCGGCAAATATCCAAATTCTTCGATTCTTTTACAGACAGATATAGAATCAACCACAAATCTTTAGTTTTTCCTTACGATATCACGCTTTACTGCTGTGTAGAACCACCTATATGTAAGTATTGTGTTAACTGATCGGGGCGCACAAATTTTTCCTTTCTGCCTACATGTCCACCATGTTCTCGGCCTATATTGGCTCATCAGAGAATTACACAATGAAGTGCTATCATAATCTCCTATATACGTGTAACTGCAGACGTCTCTTCATCAATGCGGATATGACTAGTGCAATCGCCCACTTTTGCTTTTACTTTCACAGAATGGCTTCCAAATTTTATTTCAGAATAATTGTACTAGGCACGTTGTACTTTTACTTTCATCACACCTGTTCGTATGCAGCCTGTTTACGTTCTTATAGTTGCGTCAAGCACCTTTAAAAGTCACTCCGCCTATCTGTCCGTTGAAGCCAGGCGACAAGATATCTTACAGGTCAACTTTTGCGATCTTGCATTTGTTAACCATAGAATAAAATATAATTAAAGACGTATAGCATAAAGAGTAAAACCAGAGAAGCGAAGCATTTGATAGCTGGCAAATGGCCACACGTAACCGATGAAATACAGCCTCTTGCCAATTTACCTGTCAGAGTTTTAGTCTAGCTGTTCATGTAAATGCATACATAGTAGAAATTCACACGTCCCCTATCGCACCATGGCTTAAGCAGAATTAGGTAAAAATAATGCAGTAATGATAAGTGCACTGGTCTACAATTATTCAAAATGCTTTGTTGTCATTACATTGAACTTAAAATCACTTTAAAACAATGCAATGCTTAGTCCACCAGCAGAATCCTGGTTTATGCAGGAATACAGCGTAATTAAAGAAGTACAGCATAGAAAGTAAATCCAGAGCAGCGACAACATATCACGGTAAAAAGAGGCGGTTATTTTGGGTGTTTTTATATACATATATATAAATAATGGGGAACTATTCCCCAATAATTTGGGCCTAAGCTGTGAAGTCTATTGTTCATTCTTACCTAACGTTTAGTTGGCAAAATGGTAACGTAGTGCTCATGCATTACAACTGCACAATGGTCAAGCCAGCTTGGAATCGAGTCACCACATTCTCGTAACGAGATTTCTTGACCCAGACAACAAAAAATACTCGAAATTTACTCTTGTGCGGATAACAACAACAAGACTTCCTGAGTCTGAAACATTTGATCCATAGATGCAGTTTGTTTAATTTTGGCTCGGATTAGGATAGATATCTTAATCCCACCAAAAAATCCAGAAACAAATGAGCCGAACACAAGATGTCGCTCCTCTGCGGGCAGTCTGGATTAACTAATCAGTGTCCATGGAAATGTCATGTAAGTACCGGTACATTCAAAATGGAACCTGCGACACAACATTTTGGGTCACATGACCTTGAACTTGTCATGTCTTTCGCCGCTGGAATCTTCAAAATGGACAACAAATGTTGCTCGTGTGTGGGTAACCGATATTCCGGATCATTTGACACCGGGATCTGAAAACCCGGTTTTCAACGACAAATGTTGTCCGTGTTCGCTAGGCTTTGCTTTTCATTCCATTCCTGGTGAAAGCTTACGTCACATAACAGTTGGACATTTTTAACCATTTGTAACTCCTTGCAACAATATCGATTATGATTGGTTAAATGAGTATTCTTGATTGATAGTTCGGAAAGGTGTATTACGCCGGGAAAAGGTGACCCATTATACTGAATAAATTTCATCAAGGTAAGACTATATTTGTAAATATATGGCCTTTATTTGTACAGTTTTCCTGGAGTCAAAACTTGAGGCTAATACATTTTGTATAGAAAATAAAAAAAGGATTTAAGCATATAGATGTATGTAACAAAATGTGATGATCTGAAGTGGGTATTTACAAAACATTATTTTCCATTTTCATTTTATATCAAACAATTGATAAAGCTTTCACTAGGACCTTCAATACAACAAATAGGTCCATATATTCAAATCAGTCTATAACCATCAATCAGTAAAATCACAGACGCAAAGAAGGGTCGAATGTCAGGCTGCTTTGCAAACTTGTACAAGAATTGACATTCAAAAAGTTTATGGGACAATCCAGCCCAGTTGTTGAGATATAAGGCATACAGTAGTGTACATATGAAATCATACTTTAAGTCGGGGACACACCAGGCGGATTTTTTTTCGCTCGTAGGGATGAACTTAATCCCCCGCAAAATACGCCGACGGTATTCGCAGCATAGTTGCGGACACACTAGGCGGATTTTCCCATTGATCGTGGTGATTAGGTTATGTAATGTCACCTGTAGCAAACAATGCGACACAACAAAATCTCAACACGATTTGGTGTTGTTTGATTTGTCAGCTCAATCGTCTCGATCACCGAAATTCGCTCGAGCGGACACACTTCGGAAATCGCCGGCGTATTTCCTCGCTATTATCTGACATGTTTGATACAAGTGAATTTCGGGGAGGGCAACATCGCCTGCGAAATACACCGTCGCCAGCACGGACACACTAGGCGCATTTGCAGAAATTCAGAAAATTTCTGAATCCAGTGTGTCCCCGGCTTTATGCATGCAGAGAGCTGGCGTAAAAATTTAATCAGTGCTGATTTACTCTCCCTAGATCCACTAGAGGGTATAATTGTGTGATGAAGATCAGTGACCACAATGTCAGGGGATGACAATGAAACCCCGATGGATTTCTGTACAAGAATATAAATGCAAACTGTATGATAAAACTCAACCGTAAATAAAAATATGAAATAAGCATGTTGAAAGAAGATCAGTCAGAAACAATATGTCCCTTTGGTTACTAGAGCTGATGATTCTTGAATGTCTCCCGGCCTGTGATTACCCGGAAGTCGTTGTGCCCCTGGAGAGCCTCCTCTTTAGGAGAATACTTCAGATCCGTACCCAGGATTAGGGCGTTTTGAGCCAATGATAATTGAGTATTGACGAATTTTACCCGACCGGTGACTGGAAGCGGAAACCCTTTGGCACCTAATTTGTTCAGCTGGGGCTTGACGTAGATCAAAATGGCGCCATTGAGGAGCTCCTGGAGGCGTTTGGCGTCAATAGGACCGATCTTAGAATCCCCCATTTTTACTCCCAAAGCCATCTTTTCTATTTCCCCAAAGATCAGTTCGTCCTTCACAGACGCAGTTAATGTAGTGTTAAGGTCCACTCCAACAGAAAACATGAAGAACTGACTACTGTTAGCCGTTCTCGCAAAGAACGAGATATTGCCACCGAAACTGACGGCTATGGCCTGAGGGGAAATGGACATTTTGGGGGCTCTGGTGGACACCATGTTCAATTCTCCTTTACTGTTTGGGTACAGTTCTGCAACCTTGGGGATGAGCTTGCCCAGACACAAAGTAAAGCCCTGGCATGTCGTATTAAGGAAACCTCGTTTGTCAGCAGGCAAGTCTTTGTCTGTTACATTCGTCTTCAGGACTCCATGTTTGTTGGCCACATAAGCCATGGTGTTGACTAGATACTCAGAACCAAGGAAATAGATCATTCTGCTGACGTTAGTGATGGGTGGGATGGGTGGGGCCGGGAATGGGGCTTCCTGTACAGCGTCCGACCAGTAAACCTCACCCTTATGCATGATGTCCATAGCGGCAGAAGAGAAGACAGGGGCGGTCAAGAGGCGGTAGTCCAGCATAAACTTGTGGTCAATCGTCACAGTCACAGGCAGCTTACTGAGTGAGGATTCAGCGTTCTTGTCCACGGCACCTTGGGCGGAGGAGCAGATGATCCTCTGTACCTGTCTCGTGATGTCCCCTTTAAACAGCCCTGTGAGCAGGTTGTACAGCCATGAAGCTCCTCCATGGAACTTTATGGAAAGGTGTCCTACGTCACATTTACAGCCTGTAGACTTGATAGAGGGTCGTCCGCCTGAGTCCTCACCCATGCCAACGGACAGGCTGAATGTCGTATCCCTAATAGACACATCCACACTTCCATGACCGCTAATGGAGATGATCTTCTTGTACTTATACTTGAAATCGGCATGTATGGAGAGGCCGAGCCCTCGGGCAGACCAGGTTAATCCGGACCCGGGCCGAGGCACCACAGTACTCTGGGGTTTGTCGAATCCTGTGATTTTGATGTTACTGAGGGAGTACTTCAGGTTGTGTCCACTGCCATCTACGTCAGGGATTTTCTGCTTGGTGATAGTTGTGGACAGGACATCGACAGCTACCTGGGCAGCATAGTTAAATCCCTTACTCGTGACACGACTGTGAAACCCTGGGGGTACCGAGCCCTCGCAGTCGGGAATCACAACGGACAGGGCATAGAGGAAGAAAACACAGCATACACGCCTCATCTTGTCACACCAGAAACTGGAATGGCATCGACAATCCCGACGCAATTAAAATAAAACCATGTATTATAGTGAAGCCGTAAAATCCCAGTGTTTACTTCCTTGATATGAGCTGTCTGTAGCTACGTCACAGGTTCACGAGGCACGCGGGAATACCCCTTTTGTAATATAGCACTACATGTAGGCCCAATGTAGGTCACACAGCTTTTACTAAATAGTGTTAGTCTCGCAAAGTATGTTTTTCCTCGCCTTATTGGCAGGCCCCCAGGTCTGGTAATGAATGCAAATTGTAATTTTAAAACAGCAAGAACAATAAGCTGTGACACAGATTCCTAGTGACTTACACACACTTAGCCTGAGCTCTGCCGTGCAGTCAACATAACGTGCAGACAAAAATAATTCCACTTCCCTGTCGCTATCAGACTGCCCTCCAGACGTCAGGCAACAGTATGGACTAAAACGAGACTACAACAGGGCTCCTTCAGACCCGTTTCACAAAAAGTCTTAATGTTAAGCTTAGAGGGCTAATTCAGTTGACTGTCAGTTTTGTCTGGCCCGTTTAGCTGGCTATGGACTATAGCTTTTTGTCGTAGAGTTTGAAAGATAGCGGAAAATGCTTAAATAGGCCTACGGGCCTAAGTGACATCCACAACCGTGGCTAAAAGAAAAACAAATTCGGCTTTAAAAGTATTATCCATCCAGTTATAAAGTTTGTTTATTGATTGGGAAAAATAGGGATAAATCAGCTTTTGTCTACAAATGGAAGTCGTTTTAAAGCTCACAAACCACCAAACGTTGTTGCTGTTTCGCTTCGACCATCTGTTGATACAGTTGTCGCCCTTCCTTTACAAACTTTGTTAAAAAAGAAAATGAAAGAAATTATCTTATTTTTGTGTCAACGGTATTTATACATAATAATTTCATTTATTTGTATTTTGAGGCCTATTTAACAATTATCAACCAATCAACTTGACGCATAGCGACGATTATGGTGAGCCGGCTATAAGCTAAAATTAGACAGTTTTACTTTTTTGAAATGGCCTGGTCAGTTTTGTTCGTAGGCTGCTAACGGCAATTGTCTAAATGGATCTCAGCCAGCTAACAGGCGGCTTGAACGGCTACAAAAGTTTTGTGAAACGGGCTCTTGTTCATCCAATCACACTCTCCCTTATAGCTACAGGTTAATAGACTGTATTGGTCCATTCGAGTTTATTGCTCTCAACCTAAACACCGACCGGGAGGTCATAAATACAAATGTTAATTACTGCTAACCTAACGGTCACCTCATTACGGTGACAAGTTTGTAGGCGTGTTCTTTTGTGTGTGTGTGTGTGTTTATTGTTGTTGTTTTTGGTTTTGTTGTTGTTGTTGTTGTTGTTGTTGGGGGCGGGCATTTAATTCAATCGGGGTAGGGCGAATTGTGTTATAGCACTACTGAGTTACGGTGCTTCATTACAGGTTTGGCTCCGTATATGCATGTGTTTGATATTACACCCAGACCCATCGGTTTCTGCCTGTGTGCTTAGGCCTACGTTTTGACTACAGGGCTAGCCTGTTTCTTAACTTGTCGCCTATTCTCAAATACATGTATCTCTAAAATCACTCACTACCACAATTGCTTTTCGTTAGCGAAACGTAACACCATGAATTTTACACTATGATATGTTGAGCTTTTATTTCATTGCACAGACAATGCAGTTAGAATACTTTTTCTAATTCATAACGTTAAACTCCATAAGCCTGTTTTCTGGATGAAGACCTCAATATCTTGGTTGACGTCATAATTATTCCAAAACAAGTGGCATGCTGGGTAATGTGCCGAGTCCAGTATGTTTTGACGGAGAATGGCAGCAGTTACATATAAGCTGTGATCGACAGATCTAAACCTAGATCTGGGATCTGTTTCATTCTTTCCAGCTTAGCTTTCAGAATACAAAGTTAATATGAAATCTAAGCTGGGAACCGGGGTAACCGATCTCAGAGCTATTCTAAATCTTGCTTCTGACACTAGCATGTTTGAAAATTGTTTTCAAGTTTTAGTAGGCCCTAAGCCTATGATATAACATAATAAATGAAATTAAGCTATTTTATCTCTTGCAGCTATATGTATATTTATATGTATGTCATATGACGACGAGTCATTAGGTGTATCTACATATGTTGTGTCTGCTCGTAGCAAGGCGATTCCATGCCGCCAAAGTGCTGCCGCCACTGAAGTACCATGCAGAAGACACCATGCCTACATGACACCCACCCAAGTCACATTATACTAACACCGGGCCAATCAGTTCCATTTCCTTGCTCTAACCTCTCTGGTACTTTAGTACTTGTAGCTATATATAATATATTCTATAACTCAGCTTATTAAGGACGAAAGGTTTCATGTTCAGTACGGTTGACCTATATATGAAATTGTTCAATATTTGTGATATCATGATGGATACAAAAATTCCATGGCTGATTCCATTCATTTACTTTGAAAAAGCATTTGACTCCGTATCATGTAATAGTATATAAAACAAACGCTTAAAAAAAGATGTATACAGAGATAATCCATAAAATATTTCTGCTTCCTTTCTCCCGAATGGTAAAATGTCCTATTCATTAATAGTCAGTAGGGTCTGTAGACAAGGAGACACAATGGACCTTGTACACTTGTACATATGCATTGAAATCTTCCGCGGAAAGTGTGAAACGAAATAATAAAAATGTATAAACTGTAGGCCTACACACGTAGGTATATATTAAGTCAGAATCTGACGTTACACGAAACTGATTCTCTGTGGGTCCGAAGGCACCTAGGGATGAACCTAAAGGAGTTTACCAACGGTGAATTTAATCGAATACTGAGAATTAATTGTGGAGTTTGCATCACGTCCAGCGGACCGGAACTGTTACGTGAGCTGTTCAAAATACAACCAAATCACATGCAGTGCACTTCAAGACAACGTTTTCTGAACAACATCCACGTCAGTTAGAACAGGAATTAAGAGGTCTAAGCTCAGGTTAAGTGCTTGAACAATAGGGAGGCCAGGGGGAACCTAGCAATAATTATTCACGTTGCTTGAGGTAGATATATTTAGTGATACCATAAATGGCGCATTTCGAGAACACTTCGTGAAATTGTAAAAACTCTGTATTTGTTATCAAGGCTGTACAGAGGTTGGGTGTTCTTCCGGTTTCGTTATTTTATACATGAGTTTTCAATATAAACCGCCAGTTTCAGAGGTGACAAGATGAGGCGTGTATGCTGTGTTTTCTTCCTCTATGCCCTGTCCGTTGTGATTCCCGACTGCGAGGGCTCGCTATCCCCAGGGTTTCACAGTCGTGTCACGAGTAAGGGGTTAAATTACGCTGCCCAGGTAGCCGTCGATGTCCTGTCCACAACTATCACCAAGCAGAAAATCCCTGACGTAGATGGCAGTGGACACAACCTGAAGTACTCCCTCAGTAACATCAAAATCACAGGATTCGACAAACCCCAGAGTTCCGTGGTGCCTCGGTCCGGGTCCGGGTTAACCTGGTCTGCCAAGGGGCTTGGCTTGTCCATGCGAACTGACTTTAGTTATAAGTACAAGACGTTCATCTCCATTAGCGGTCATGGAAGTGTGGATGTGTCTATTAGGGATACGACATTCAGCCTGTCCGTTGGCATGGGTGAGGACTCAGGCGGACGACCCTCTATCAAGTCTACAGGCTGTAAATGTGACATAGGACACCTTTCCATAAAGTTCCATGGAGGAGCTTCATGGCTGTACAACCTGCTCACAGGGCTGTTTAAAGGGGACATCACGAGACAGGTACAGAAGATCATCTGCTCCTCTGCCCAAGGTGCCGTGGACAAGAACGCTGAATCCTCACTCAGTAAGTTACCTGTGACTGTGACGATTGACCACAAGTTTATGCTGGACTACCGCCTCTTGACCGCCCCCGTCTTCTCCTCTGTCGCTATGGACATCATGCATAAGGGCGAGGTTTACTGGTCGGACGCTGTACAGGAAGCCCCATTCCCGGCCCCACCCATCCCACCCATCACTAACGTCAGCAGAATGATCTATTTCCTTGGTTCTGAGTATCTAGTCAACACCATGGCTTATGTGGCCAACAAACATGGAATCCTGAAGACGAATGTAACAGACAAAGACTTGCCTGCTGACAAACGAGGTTTCCTCAATACGACATGCCAAGGATTTACTTTGTGTCTGGGCAAGCTCGTCCCGAAGGTTGCAGAACTGTACCCAAACAGTAAAGGAGAATTGAACGTGGTGTCCACCAGAGCCCCCCAAATGTCCATTTCCCCACAGGCCATAGCCGTCAGTTTCGGTGGCAATATCTCGTTCTTTGCGAGAACAGCAAGCACGGATCGGTTCTTCCTGTTCTCCATTGTAGCTGACCTAAACGCAACACTGACGGCGTGTGTGAAGGACGAAATGGTCTTTGGTAAGATAAAAAAGATGCAGTTAGGGGTTAAAATGTGGGACTCCAGGATTGGCCCTGTTGACGCCAAACGCCTCCAGCTGCTCCTCAACGGCGCCATTTCGTTCTACGTTAAGCCCCAGCTGAACAAATTAGTGCCAAGGGGTTTCCGCTCCCTGTCACGAGTCGGATAAAATTCGTCAATGCTCAATTATCATTGGCTCAAAACGCCCTAATCCTGGGTACGGATCTGACGTATTCTCCTAAAGAGGAGGCTCCACTGGGCCATAACGACTTCCGGGTAATCACAGGCCGGGAGACATTCAAGAATCATCAACTTTAGAAACTCAGTATCTGTGTAAGACTGGACATACACGTATTTTCCCTTGCTGAATTTCAGCATTCGTTTTATCAAAGCTATAGCAATTATTGTTCTCAATAACATCCTTTGTTACCCTGACGTCTGCATATAGCTTCTTGGCCACTGAACATTCAGAGTTATCCAGAAAGTTAAAAATACTGTATTTATCGCAAGTCCACTCCATGCGTGTATATTGTATTTCAGCAATTGTGCGAGATTTAAGTTCTTGACTTAAATTTTTCTCTAAGCATTATTTCATTGTGGCATTTCTTTCTTGGTCTTCATATCTGTGATTTTACTGATTTGGGATAATATACTGAAAGCAATATCTGTTATAAGTTAATTATGAATTAGGGAATAATCTATGATAAATGTACCAATAGAAAAGATATCCACCAAAACCAAATGGAATTTTATATATAGGCAGATCTGGTCAGGTATCTTATTTTAATTTACTTATTTATTCATATATCTATTGAATTGCTGTTTAACTCCACTTATAAGATGGCGGCCGTTGTTATGAGTGGAAGAAACTGGCAGGAGCACTTGTGGTCATTCGTATTTTACAGATATACTAATATTTCAGTTAAATGACGAGGGTCAGGTTAATCCGACAGTCTGAGCGGGGGAGATTGAGAAGCGGGGTCCCCTCAGCTCACCTGATCAATCTCCAGACGTAATTCTGCAGCTAACCCAGTAATTTGAAGTTGGATCTGATCACATGATCTCACAGGTCAAGAGCTCTCAATCAGTCTAAAATACACAAAACGCACAGGGTTTTGTGAAAATTAATTTGTGGAATTATATGAGTGGTTTTAAGGCCGTCCACAGAAACTTTACTCCTTCAGGAAACCGGAAAAAACATACGGAGAAACCCAAGGGCTTTCGCCCGCTACCTCGCAAACCTCTTGAATCAGAGCCTCGAACGAATAAGCGAAAGGGGGCCTCCATGGCCGAGGTGGTTAGCGTGTCAGCTATGGGTGATGACACTGGAGCCGCTCACCAATGTGTTTGCTGTGAGTTCAAGCCCAGCTCATGATTGCTTCGTCTCCGACCGTATGTAGGAAGGTATTCCAGCAACCTGTGGATGGTCGTGCTTTTTCCTCCTGGGCTCTGCCAGGTTTCCTCCTTCCATAATGCATTCGGGTGGCCGTCGTATAAGTGATATATTCTTGAGTATTGATTTACTAATTTAGTGAATCAGATAAATGAATAAGAATAAGCCCAAGATAGATTCCAGCCTGCGACTTAATTGGTAAGGCTGTGTCGGAACTGTTTTTATAAGCTTTTGAGATCACAGGTCCAGCAGAAACGATAACAAGATACCGGGCTGAAATACCCTCCTGGCCCCGGTTTCAATGAACTTCACTTAGCTATAGCCCTTAACTGTCATGATAGCGTATGTTTTAGAGATGGT
Source organism: Liolophura sinensis (assembly GCF_032854445.1). Classification (NCBI taxonomy): domain Eukaryota; kingdom Metazoa; phylum Mollusca; class Polyplacophora; order Chitonida; family Chitonidae; genus Liolophura; species Liolophura sinensis. Next base: position 28,588,361 of record NC_088300.1, read on the forward strand.
GTGCACAGAGATGATGTGCACAGAGATAAGTTAGCACATATCTTGATGACTTGCCAAAGTATAAGCCATATAACACATCATGAACTGAATAAGGACCTTCATGTATCTTTACCGAACACAAAAAAATGGAAGGGATACATGTAGACGTTGCAATGAATGTTAGCTACTTGTACGCACAACGAAGCTTTTTATTATATTGTTTGGAAAATAGGCTAAATTTTCAAATTGTATAGTTTTGATTATTACTGAGCGGAGGTGTATGTATTTGAGTAAGGAACTGGGGTGCTCGGAAGAAACCTGCATCCTTCGTCAGACACTCGAATAACCCCTTGACTCACAGCGGCTATAAGGAAACAGTGCCAAGATAGGATTCGAATCTCATGCGTAGGCTATGGACCTGACATTCGCAGCGAGCATGCGCTTTAACCGTCAGATTTAACCTCACAGAAACAGAATGCGGATGTACTAAACATTCAATCTCTATACCTTGAGCAATCACTTGGCAACAATTTTCTCACTATGGCGGCACCCCAAATCTTGAAAACTTATATAGGTGACTTCGATATTTGGACTAATTTGACTTAATTATCCTGCCTTTTTGTGTTGTTACTAACTGATAAAATACATACGACTGCATCGATCTAAGCATGGCGCAAATAATTCTATGCCGCCATAATATGAGTCCGACATTCGTACGCCACTCGTAAACCACGTAGTTGATAAGCACAAGGCTCATTTCCAAAACAACCTAAAGTTCCAGTTCACATGGCTGCTTAACATCTGATACATAATACATTTATTAAATGTAATGTATGAAATACGTAAAAGAACAAAATGGCCGACGCTAGTTTTAAAGGTACCAACCACGCATTCCCGGGCATTGTCGTCGCGTCGTATTAAATAACAGTAAACAGATTCATCGTAGAAGATAAAGGGAAATCGGCTCATTGTTGGGAGATAAAAGGGTCACCACTAGGTCCTGCGTACATTCACCAAAGATACCAACGGTCAGCCATTGACGTCACTGGTTCAGATACCAGTGAGATATCTGTTAGTTATATCAAACCTATCTTATCGTGCTGTTTATTCCGATTAGCATTAAACCATGCATGTGATCAGTGCTCTGCTTCAGTATATATCAAGCCCTATTTCCCAGTCATGCTTTTCACCCTGTTCCCAGTCACTGTTATGTAAAGAATTAATAAGAAATTGAATTCGTCAATCACCCGTTTCTGCAATTTCCCCGATATACCACTTTATATCGCCATGGATACAGTCAGACGATACATAGTGATTATCTATTTCAAAACCATTTTGCAAGAATGAAATAAGACTGGTGCGGTTGAGCAGTGTATAATGTATGGTTGGGATTGTACAGTATTTAGTGGGTAATATATCTCAAATTTCATTCCAGAACGGGTTTATGGTGTTAAATGAAGAACAGATGTCACAATGGGTCAAGGCAATAATGAGAAAATTTAATTAAGTGATATAATCTAAGCACTTGAAGAACATCAAAAAGCTTTTAGAGAGATAGATATAAACGACATCTTCAATATGAGATGAAATCTATAATGTACAACCCAATAACGCCCAATCTATAATATACGACCCAATCACGCCCAATCCATAAATGTACGAACTGATAATGTCCAATCTATAATATACAAGCCAACAACGCTCAATCTATAATGTGCAAACCAATAATGCCCAATCTTTAATGTACAAAACAACAACGCCCAATCTTTAATGTACAAACCAACAACGCCTAATCTATAATGTACAAACTAACAACGACTAATCTATAATGTACAAACCAACAACGCTCAATGTTAAAAAGTTTTTGAGACATGTTACATTAAGGCTATATGTGTTGCCTCCCCGTGCTTACGGTATGTTGAGATCTCATCCTAAATGCTACTACTGGAGTAAAGATCCTTTCAGAAGTATTTTTGAAATTATCATTCGTCTCGCTCCTCCCACTTTTCTCTGGCCCTATAATAAAAGTATCTATTTAATATCAGATTTGCTTTTTCAAACACAGGCACACATTTCATGAATACATCTGAGGGGTTTTTATCTCCTAAACCTAAACGCATAGAAAGCACAGCATTATGAATATGGACCATGAATCTACAATGTAATCATTTGACTTCATTCAATCAAGTGAAAAAAATGTAAAGTATAAAATATATGGTGATGGTGCTTTCGGATACAGTTTGTAATGGCATTTCTCGTGATGTTCACTTCATTTGTACGTGGCCTTTTTCCTAACTAAATGTCTTGAAATCCTCATCATAAAACAGTAAACACTTTACGTCTGTTAAATAGCTCTAAAATGTGACCCTTGCAGTTTTACTAGTTAACAAGATCCAGAAGATCATTCATGGCAAGGCCATACTCCAAAAGCCTAAGTGCCATTCATTATAAGTTGACTTAACATCTCTGTCCTTGTTAATATTATATATGTGTCATCAAAAAGCAGGTTTTTTGTTTTTTTGCAATTACGCATCACTTTCTCAACACTCAACACGAACCTTTCAAACTGAGGTTCGATATGACTTGTAATGTCCTACATAATTTTGTTTACATTTTGCAACTTCGAAGAACAGACAATGACCCGGGTTTTGATAAGGGTCATAGATAAGTAGATATCTCAGGTGACCTACTGTTTGAGATACGCATCGGAATAAAAGAATCTGATCTGTCCCCATTCAACCCTCTCTCTTTCCTAACCCGCTCACACCAGAAGGTGAGAATCAATGTCTCGTTTTCCATTGGCTATCAAGATGCATTTTAAAAGACATCTTAATTTTTCATTGGTCAGCTAGTTTAAATATATCCATCGCGCAACCACATTGAAGTATTGTGATTATAGTGTCTCCTTATCGAATGCCGCATTCTGTACATGCCTGGTTCAGTATCGGCAATGCACGCATTCATCTCGAGTTTTGAAACACGGCTGTTTGAAGTGCCTAAGCAAGTCAACTGGTGAAGGAAATTACTACATAGCCAAAATGGTCACGGCATTCCTTTTTGGTGTTATGGGCGTTTTGGTTTTCCTTTTTTACTGGTAAGTGATCGAAAATCGAAGCTCGAGAAATCAAATTGCATCAAAGTACAGCTATTTCATGGTGAAAATATATGGATACAAATATCTCATCTGATATTTAGTAATACGGGAATGGGATAGTTTTGGAATTAGATTTTAGGAACCAGTCATTACCATGGGATGATTTCTTCATGCAGTATCGACAAGTACAACTAAACTAAAGCAGTTTATGGGGACCAGAAAACTAAGTATAATTTTTAATCAAATACAAATTTAATCCTCCAAATCTTCACTTGGTACAAACGCATCTCTCTCGGACCCAAGCTGTAGACCATTTTTCCCCACTTGCCATTGCATAATGTATGTACAGACCAGGATGACAGGAACATTTTCCTCTGATTTGTCATCTCCGGATTTGCTTTGGGAGAATTACAACGACCTATCTTCAACCACAAATATTTCCAATGCGTGAAGTGTCTAGATACAGTGTGGAAACCGAAATATTTATGCCTTTGAAATCCGGTGATAATCACAACATATTCTCGTTTTCTGGTACCAAACTTATTTCTTGTAATTTCTTGTTTCCTGTTATATAATAACAAATATTCTTTAAAAACTCACTGTATACATTATATTTCTTGCTGCTAATATAATTTTGTCTTATGTGTGTATTCAAGGTTACCGGTATGGTAAATGTGTGTATGTTCTCAGAGTCCGAATTTAATCCTCAGTCAAATTGATCTTACTCAAGAAAAATAGGTTTAAAACAAACATATACATTGACATGGGTAAAATGAACGTATGTAAGTGTTTGTAAATGAATGCTTATGGCTTAAAGCCATATTATATGGATATGTAACAACAGAGAAAAAACCGAGGTGGTCTTGACACCCTTTTCAGTTGCATCACCAATGCGGTATGTTTGTCCTGTGTATTTTCTATGGTGTGTAACACATTACTTTTCAACTGAACAACCCTGAAACCACAAATCTATTTCGCATAGATCTCAGCTAATGAAGAAGTCAACCATCGTTTCCTAGTACTCTTCAAGGCCTATGAATGCGTTTTTGTTTCTCCTGAAGGGCAAGACAGAAGCAGATGAATGTGTTTAGGCAGTTAGGCATTCCTGGTCCATCTCCGAACTTCCTCTTTGGAAACTTGCTGCATTTTGTTAGAACCGTGAGTAGCATTTATCTCCTAATACAAATATGGGACTATAAAACCGTCCGCATTACAATTCAACCTTAAGCTCTAAAGAACAGAACTTGCAAGCGGTCTAATGTCCTAATGTTAAATGCATGTGGCAAATGTTCTAATTATTATTAATTAAAATCGCTTTCACTGCTTGCTGGGCCTTGGTGGCAATAAGAGGCCGTTTAACAAGCGTTGAAGGCCACTTGTCTTCCTACACTGAGACGTTCCTATCTGTATGTCCCTCGTGGAAAAGTTCGTCAGAAAGTTGTCACAGGTCGGCGGCTCTCCGCTTTTTCTCCACCCATATAATTGAAAAATCTGGACAAGAATATGTTTTTAACACGTTTTCAGACAGACTTTGTTTTGCAAATACACCCGTACGACCCTTAAATATTAGTGTCGTTGTATTTACATTGTTATTGTTACGCGATTCATTTTATCGACAGCCTGTGTATCAAGCCTACTTGGATTGGCAGCATAAATACGGAGACAACTTTGGGTAAGTTACCAATGATCTCGCAGTGAACTTAAAGTCCGTGCATGCGTGTATGTCAGATTTTTCATTATGTTTTATTATTTTTGGAAATACGGTTTATGGCTGTACAGCAATAGAAAAATATTGACTGCGTTATTTTTACCATCTATTTTCAGCAAACGGTGGCATTATGTCCCATGCATTGAAAGAATACATGTCTACCACAGATCCATATTAATACTTGGTGCATTTCTGCCATTCTGTAGATACTTTGAAGGGCCAACTCCCATCTTGGTAACTTCGGATTTGGAAATCTTGAAGCAGGTTTTTCTCACGAAATTTAACAAATTCAGTACACGAAAGGTGAGACCTGCGATATTATTTTGAGTTCACTTATTGTTTAACTGTCTATATTCTTTCTTTCCCATTCCCATATTGAATCATTTTGCATTTATTGATGTTACTGTCTCGCTTGGCGCTCAGCACTGAGAGGTTATAGAGTAAGGAAACACGACTGGTTGGCCCGACGTCAGTATAATGTGATTGGTGGGGTGTCATGCCTGGTGTTTTCTTCATGATACTTCAGTGCCCGCAGCACTTTTGGACTTCTGGACACTTCATGGACTCTCCTTGCCATAAGAAGAGACAGTATATGTACATACACACAATGACCCCTCGTCGTCATATGACTGGAAAATTGTTACGATGTTAAACCCCAAGCATTCATCCATGCATGCATGTATCGAAAAACCATTCTTTAAAAAACAATTAAAGGCGTACATCATGGAGAGTAAAACCAGAGCAGTGATGAGTTTGATGCATGTAGCAGAACGACGGTCACACGTCAATCTACCTCAGCCATGGTGTTATTCTGACAGTTCGTGTAAATGCATAAATTGTAGCCACTTACACGTCCCCTACCACCATGGCTTAAGCAGAATTAGGTAAAAAAAATGTGCAGTGACGTTACTTGCAATTTATTAGACGTCACTGGTACAGAAATACTCAAGTTGCTGTATTGTAATCTCATTTACCATATTTAATACATTAAAAGAATGTAATGGGACCTGGCCTCGGGGATGCTTGTCTGGCCAGATGTGTCACATAGGAACAAGTTATTATGGTATCAGTAAGCTACTTAGTTTAGATTATTCCCTAAAAGAAAATAATTTTCCATTATTTCATTGAAAAATCATTCTTAAATCAAGAGTTTGCGACATTGGAATATTTCCCTATAGTATCTATTAAGTAACAAGAACTACTTGACATGACATTCACCATTTCTCCTTTTGCCTTCCAGCTGTTCCCAGTGCAGGTAGACCCAGAAAAAGATGACGATGTCCACATGTTTTTTGCGCAGGGAGAACGATGGAGGCGCCTTCGTGCCATCATTAATCCGGCTTTTAGTGGTGCTAAGTTGAAAAAGGTAAAACGATAGTTTATTTATGTGACCGGTGGAAAGCCATTGTACATTATTAATAATTATCTTTTATAGGTCTATACATATGAATTTCATTCTGGACGGATTATATATTTGTGATTTTATTTTTTTAATTATTTGATGTTAAAAAAAAATCATTTTTTAATTATAAAATTTTTGATGCATGAATCAATACTAATGGTGTATCGTTGGGACACAAAAGTAAGCAAGGATACCGTACCCCAAGTTGAACAAAAACGTGAGGGAGCGTGATAACACTGACAACTTGACATTCCCCCGGCCCCGACTGACGTCAGTGGTGCAGAAATCACAGATATAATCCAATGATAGATGTCAATTATCGTGAAATGCGAACCGGATCATACAGGCTTATTCTCCAGTGCCCGTCAGAAAACCACGTGACTATGTACAGTAGCCACATGATGATTTTCTCTTTCTTGTAGCACTGCCTTAGCAGTTCTATGTTTTGCCCATATCATTTTAGCTTCCTTCACATTTACATTTAAGTCTTGGACACTTTTTTGATCAAACTGTTTAAACATATATATTCACTAAAATTCACTAGAAATAGTATCCAGTTTGACTGAAGATATATAGCTTTGTTTATTGACCACTCGTTCCCCATTTAAGTAACAATATATAACAAATATACCTATATACACACATATAGAAGAGGTGTAATCATTCAATTGTAGTTTAAATACCAATTCTCTAACATTTTATATTTCAGTTATCACCTCGTATCAATGCACAATTAGACGTGTTGATACAACAGATGGACAAGTTAAAACAAACAGGCGAATCTTTTGACATACAACGGTAAGTAACTGTGAAATCGGTGATCATTTTAATTTGTCCAACTTTCAGTGGCTTTCCTTGTATCCTCAGGCCTGTGCACTGTCTGATGATGAAACGTTGAAGTATTGTTAATATCTAGTCAGTAAAATGTGTACTTGATTATCCAGCACAGATACGCACTGAAGTGTACATCCATGCACTTACTAAACTGACTGTAAATGAAAGTCTTGAACTGTTGTGCCAAACAAATGATGCTCTCTTTCATGGCATTTCCAGCAAAAAACTAAACGGGGTTTTTTTTTAACGAAGTTGTGAATTAAGGATAAAGTTGTACAAATACTGCATAGTTTAAAAGAAGCTATCAAATTAAGAACTTTATTATCGATTTTGAACGGTAACACATACACATGCGAGACTGATGTTTTCTGAAAGTTAATTTATGTGTGTTTTTCTAATATAATAGCAAAAAAATTGATTGGATTTTCTCTGATAAATTTTTAGCCCAAAATCCCCGGTATAGCTTTGTCTTATTTCACGTATGCAGTTATAATTTCTGTCCCCATCAAGAAGACGTCCTTAATGGCACCCTCGTGATATGACTGAGATACTTCTTTAATTGTACGAATTTGAACTTTGATATGGAATTCATGCGTGAAATATTCATTGTCTGCCCGGCATCATTGAAATCTGATGACCTCTTCTCTCTTGTGTGTTACCGGCTTTATTTCTTATTTGTATAATTTCTTACATACCTTTGTCTTTGGGAGTTAGTGTTTAACGTTGTTTTGGAAATGGATCTTGCGATTATCGACTTGGAACGCCTTTTACGGACTACGAATGGTATATGAATGTCGGACTTGACGCTTATATTTAAATAATATTGAAAACAAGGAGGCAAACAATCAAGCATGTTAAAGCTCGCTGCCTATACTTACGGTATCTCTATGTATAATTGTAGGTTGTATGAACGCCTAACTCTAGACGTGATCACGAACTGTGGGTTTGGTCTGGAGGCAGAGGCACTGAAGAACCCCAAGGACCCGTTCCTGGAACGCTGTAGAGGTGTACTGGAAAGTACCACTCGATTCTCTATACTCTTCCTCCTCGGATGTAAGCCTGTATTTGACACAATGCTTATATAGAATGTGCCAAAAAAGCAACGTATAGGTTGAATCTTCACCTTTAAAAAAAACTGTTTCGGTCAAACGTGGATGAACGTGGGCGCTCATTTTCGACATTGGTTACAGCCGGTGTCACCAACAATTTCTAAATTTACGTTTCTTCTTTGTGGGACTATATATATGTGTCTACAAATTAGTTACGTATCTGTAGCTCTGGCAACAAAGAGAAACGGTCGTAGTTTATTTTACGTTTTTCAGCCTCACTGACCCAATCGAAGGCAATATATCTGTCAAGGAAGCATGGATGTTCAGTCGTTTGGTGAATGTTAAAGCATATTATAGGGTATATTTTGTGTTTTATGTTCAGATGTACAAATTTTGTGTTCCTGTTTTCTGTCGTACAGGCAGCCTAATCAAGCACCTCTTCCAATGAAAACATCTCAGGTGTAATTTTACAAATTTTGACTTTATTTCATATGTTTGACAGTTACCTTCCCCACGTTGCACGCTGTCTGGATAGCCATTTACACGTACATTGGCAAGCTGTACGGAAACCCACTCTTCTGGCTAGAGGATAACCTGGCCAGAGTGATAGAGATGCGTAAAATACAACAAGTGGTGAGCAGCTGAGGTTAATGGAATCTTATCGGCTGATATATTCACCCTTTGGGGTTCTTTTAATTCCTTGTGGAAGCCATAATAGCTTTGTAAAAGGTACTGATGATAAAGGTCTATACTTGCAATGAAAATGCTATGGAAGGGTAACAAATATAAGCTGGTTAGTGCAAGGAAACAGTGCAACGTGACCGGGTGGGGTGTCATATCTGGTGTCTTCGGCATGATACTGCGTGTTTTTTGAGAGCAGCACTTTGGCGGCATAGACTCGTCCTGCCACAAGAAGACAAGTACATGTACACTCACTTAATGACTCATCGTTGTCATATGACAGAAAGTTGTTAAGTACGACGTAAAACTTCAAGCATACATACATACACCCATACATACATATCTGCATACATACATACATGCGAACCGATGACTATAAGTATATTCTGTATATTGTGTCCTAAGGAATTAATTTTCATAGAGGCTTAAAAGGAGAACAGAGCTTTCAATGAACCTTGGAAACGCCCTTGGCGCTTAGCTAACTGGGTTAGGTCAACTTCCGGTCGGTCTGGTGTTCGAAGCATTCTTCGATTGGTTGTGGCATTATGTCTGGTGTCTTCAGCTGGGCGTTTCAGTGAGGTAGCACTATGAATAGTTAAATGTCACCCATAGGCCTTCATCATCCTGATCTGACCGAAATTGTTTTTGAAAGACAAATAAATTAATTAAACCTTTGTCACCATGCAGAAACAGCGCGACTTATTGCAACTGATGTTAGATTCGGAATGCCAGACGGTCGGGGAGGCCAGGCGGAATTCTCACGACATCGGATTAAGTAGAATACCGGTCAGGCCTTATGTGGCCCACGACTGTCACGACGAGGTGCCCGACAGTGTACAACTCATGGACAAAAACCTCAACTATTACGCCCCTAAAAAGCCTCTAAAAGTCCTCTCTTCAGAGGTATGTTTCAGTGCTCTAACACATTGCATATCTGCGTGTTTTTTTTTGGTATATTTTTTTAATATCTTTTCTCTCGGTATTATAGAGGCTGTTGGCCCTAAAGTATGCATAACACAACAGAGCAGCAATCAGCAGATTTACAGGTCTAGGGATACTAGTATACAGGCATATATAGTAACATGCTTCTTCACCACAACGTGAGCTCTCTGCAATATCACTAATATCAATAAAACAGTTGATTAGTTTCATCCGAATTAACAAGATCATTTGGCTGCCAGAATGACGCCCAATGGCATATAATTCTGACTCGTCAACAGGAAGTGAAGGCCCAGTGTCTACTGTTTTTATTGGCTGGTTACGAGACGACAAGCACAGCGCTGTCGTACCTGACCTATGAACTGAGCGTGAACCAGGACATACAAAGGCGGCTCCAACACGAGGTGGATGATTACTTCCCGGCTCAGGTTATTATATGCGTATCTATATTATATACACATCACTGTATCAAAGCATCCTGACAACAGCCTATTCAGGACTACAATATTATGTTAGTCCGAAATTTATATAAAGTATTTGTGTAGCTTTGATTAATGTAATGTCATTATATAACGCTAAGGTTTAGAACGTCAAAGGATAAAAACGGAACCAGTTTCCACGATGATATTCTCAAAAGAACGCAGTTCAAACATTAAAAGTACAAGAAAGACTACAAAAAGTATAAGAATATCACTTATTACGATAATTACGAAAAGTTCCAAGTGTAAAGCTTGTTCAAGTCTAACATCCAAAACCTTTAAAGTTTATACTGTCAATTCAAATCTTAAAGTTATGGGAAACTTTATTTTTAAGAACTGAATATTACCTATACATTCAATCGTTTGTGATCTGTGGTTTTAGGAATCTCAGCCGTGCTTCACAACTGTACAAGAGTTACCGTTCTTGGAGATGGTTTGGTGTGAGACTCTCCGGAAGTACCCTGTGGCAGCAAAGTGAGTTGAGCGGGAAATCTAGTCGGACTGTTTCATTGTGTGTACATATGTATGAATAAATGTATTGGACACTGTGCTTAGATGTGGTCTCTAAGAGTACCGACCATACAAAAATTATTTTTAAATGTCTTTTATTCCTTCTTTCTTTAAAGAATCTTTAATAATAACTCTTCACAACCTTTCGTATTAAGTTTGCATCATTTTTAAGTTTTCTCTTCCTTAAACAAGACTTCACCAAACTTAAACAAGACTTCACCAAACTCAAACAAGACTTCACCAAACTTAAACAAGACTTCAGTTTAGCAGCAGTGAATCGGGTTCAGTTGTCTCATATCTTGCAGTGTTATCGCCCGCCAGTGCTTAGAGACGTGTGTTGTGAACGGAGTCACGGTGTACAGGGACATGCTGGTCCAGGCCAATGTCTATGCCGTGCACAATAATGAGGAGATATGGGGAGAGAATACGCGCAAATTTGATCCGGACAGGTAAAGGTCACCTTTTATGCACCCATTCATACTTGTACTTTACACAACACGTTGTTTATTAACAAATAGCCAGTTGTGCTTTGTATTTTCTGTACATTACCAAATATCCTCTTAAATAAGAATCCCTTATCAGTTCCTTGTAACTTGACAAATTCTGGCATTACACAAAATGGCTGAAGTATTGCCAACGGCGGCAAATCTCAACCATTCATTCTTTCAAACTTGCATCCCATGCTATTTGTCTTTGGAAAGACGATATACTTTGACAATTTTTCGATCTTGGCAACATTCAAACCGAATTCCCAGTAGGAAATTTCCTGCAATATTCTTCTAGTTAATTCCTGATAATGATATATTTTCTGTTAACCAGGTTTTTGCCCGAGAGGAGAAAGGGTCGCCACTGCATGGCTTGGCTGCCATTTGGCGCCGGATACCGATCCTGTATTGGTGCTAGATTAGCTATCATGGAAGCCAAAATGGCAATGGTTAGAATCATGAAAAAATTCACCATCGTACCCACCGAGAAATCTCAGGTTCCCATAAAACTTGTGGAAGGCGCAACTCTCTCACCAGAAACTGTACACGTAAAGCTGATAGAAAGAACGAGATGAAAGAACAATGAAGAACAAAAGGTTTTGTGAACTGAAGCCGTCTTGGCGTCGAGAAGTGTGCCGTGTGCACTGCCAGCCGTAACGGGTTGAACTCTTCCCAGACACCTGATCTATACAGATTACGTGATGAACACGATACAAGAAAAACAAAATACAATACTGGCAGCCATATGATGGTCAACAGTATATAGAAAGGGCAAGCAAGTTGTGTGGTTTGATTTTCCGTCCCAGAATACATGCGTATGTGTTAATCACGACTGCCTGTGGCTATGTGGTAATATCTGGCATTACAGATAAACACAGTTAATCTGAATGGATATGTAAATAGACTCCTTCACGTGGTTGCGCGTTCACGGTGCTATCGGTTGATTTTCGCTCCTCCCAAAGGGTTGACCTGTGGTACAGCTAGACTGTGAGACTGTGGAAAGGTTATGGCTTTTCCATGAGGACCATACTGAATTTTACTGACATTCCTTATCAGTGTTCATCAAGGTACTATCTAGTGCATGTTGCTACAAATGGTATTTAACAAAATGTTAAGAAACGTGTTATTGTGTAATAAATGGTTATCGTGATACCGATAACGAGTTCGTAAACAGGTTGTACACAGTCCGAAGTATCCAATCAGGACGTAATGCTTTCAACTGAAAGACAACATATGTTGTCTGCATACGTGATCGTTTCCCGTTTACTGTCAATAAACTCGTATATACTGGTATTTAAATATCAACGTATGAAACGATCATAAAGAAATTAGTCGCTATTTAAAATACATGGTGGTGTAATGACACATGGAATTCAGTTCTAGCGCAATTAGTACCGGTAATTGAACAAATGGGGAAAGAATTTGCTGTATCGTACAAGCGTGTAAATTATCCAGGCAATCACGACTGTCTAGGTCAATGTTCCTGAACAACTTTTGCTTGGTTCAGATATAATGATCTGAGTAAACATCACATGCTGTGTTATACGTGTCGGTAAGTTACTGTGCAGATCTACTTCCTGTAAACAAGGAAGTAAGGGAGAATAAAACCCGCTTTTAAAGATAACTAGTTTGTACGAAGGTTTTCATTCGTGTGTTCAGATACTGCAGTAAAACACTTAATAGTTATGAACATAGTAACTGGCGCATTAGGCTAGCACCTCTGCAGGTAATGCCGTCGGTAGTAAGAATAATTATCAATTCGTGTTTATACCAAGATATCATGGAGGTTCATATGATCTGGGACTAATATAGCAATTATATTAGTCACCAGATATAATGTATCCCACGATATTGCGCAAGCCTACATACACGCCCACATTACATACCATTAAATCTTCAACCTTTTCAACCACTAAAGCATTTGAAATTCATGCATACAATTATTATGAAAATGATGCTTCAATGATTTGATGCAAGCTTCATAAAACTATGCAAATTATTTCTCCACACCCCATTGTTCCCTCAGAATGTTTCAAAATATTGGTTGCAGAGGTGGTTGAAAAGGTTGAAGATTATTTAAGATTATACAGAAACATTTTATAATTCCCATTTCAAGTCTATATTCATGTATACCACTTCGGCATATTCCACGCACCCCTCAAAACATTGGATATTCACTTGGGCAACAAGACAGCCTTAGACAAAGAGATACGCGTATCAAGAATTGGGTCTGTGAAACTTAATACGGTTATGCTCGACCTACAGTGCTCCTTCGGTTACCCTTAAGGTTATATCTCGCCTACTTGGAAAATATATCAAATAACTCCGAGTAAGTCAATGTTCGCAAATACAAATCTTTCTTTAACCCTTTCTTTCTGTTAAGTTTATTTCACCCTTCACATTTCCGTCCACGTTAAATATTTGTAATGCAACCTGCTCCAATTCCAAGTCGTTTCCTTAATTTCATATACACTGCTGTAGATTGTAGACAATACACACAATGGCAATCAGCTCTCTGAGTGGAAACCAGAATGCTTTGGGTAAATCACATATATATCACATGGTAAGCTACTGACAAACTTTCCAATAGGTGACTTACAGAAATGCTTAACTTGGTGTGGGACAGGTGGGCTTCACTGAAAATTAGACTTTGGGGTGTTGTCACCAAAGTCCCACAAACTCAGAGTGGTAGAATCTACAACTTCCCCGTCCACGGTTGGTTTTAAACTCGAACTACGTGTCATAATGACTAAAGAGAAGTACAGATGAACACAAAGGTAATTTCTTTTAACAGAAACAGAAGCCTTTAATTTCTTTAACTAATAAAGCCTTGGACATACTGATAATTTGGTTCCAAAATGCTATAAATCAATCCTAATTACACAAACAATGACATAACACATGAGTTTACACTGAGCAGTAAATGAGATTTTACTACAATTATGGCATACTATTTTTTTCATATTGATACTAAAAATATAATTACAGGACTTTTGACAGTGCAAGCCTCGAGAGCCTTCTTACTAATACTATAAAATATTAGATTTTTAAAAAATGTAATTCCTTCTTTGATGTAGTCTGACTTTTCTAACAAGCTGTGAAGTACTTCATTTTACAATTTTTTTTTTAATATCAAAATAAGAATTATAAAATATACACGAAGGGCAAGTAAAAATCATCTGTTATTTTGGCATGTATTTTAAAATTGTTTAAAAGAAACTTGCATTGAGCACAATAAGAGCAATCTGGATTTCGCAATTAAAAGAAAAAACAAGAAGTGCTAACATTACAATCTCCATCTACAATTACAGCCAACCTCATCATGGGTCATCATAAACCCTAGCAACCCTAAAGAAGGAAACAAAAAACCAAAATGGATCACTGGGATAAAAATTACTGAGCTCTGATTATTTATACTGAAAACTGCCTTTGATTCAGTAGACAAGGTATTCAGCCATAAAGGAAGTAACCACACAATGCTTTTCATGTTAGCTGATAGATTCCGGTTCACCATACATGAAGTGAAATTAAATTCAAACTATGCACAGAATTGTTATGCTTTAGTCGATGTGATTATTATTCATATGATATATGCAAACTACATGTAGAAGGCCTGTTTTTTTGCTTTTTTTTTTTTTTTTTTTTGCATATCTATCGGATCTATGTTCATGCTGCAAGTGCAATTGAGAGAATACAAGATGGGTGGATATCTATAGTGTATGGGATGAGTATTTATGATACCTACAATGGCAGCAGGTTTGCAGCAGACTATCCATAAAGATTTGCTTTCAAGTTCAATGTTCAAACGCAGACTACCTTGTAGGATGATTTAAAATAATCCGGTATCTACAAAATATCTCTGCAAACTGCCCTGCAATGAATTCTATCCAGTCAGCGCCTTTGAGATCTGTTCGAAGAATGACTAAGACTGGCAGAAAGAGATCTATAAATATACTGGTGATGAACCAAATATCAATGCGAACTTCCCCTTCAGTGAATCCTGTCCAGTCAGCATCCTTGAGAGAGATCTAAAATACTTTGTGTTAACTTTAGGTTTAATAGATTAGTTTGACCCTGATATCGACAAAATATCAATGCAAATTTCCACTACAATGAATCCTGTCCCGTCACCACCTTAAAGATTTGTTCACACATTGACTAAGACTGGCAATAAGAGATCTAAAATACTCTGACGTCCACAAAAGCTCTCTGTAAACTTCCACTACAACGAATCCTATCCAGCTGACATCTTTGAGATCTGTTCAAACAGTAACTAAATGCAAACTTTGAAAGTGATAGCAGTTTAGGTTGATCTATATATATATATACATGAGATTTCTGTTTAAAACAGTGACAATGTCATCCTTGATTTTGTCTAGACATCTGATTTGTCTTCGGACTGATTATCACTGGTTGTAGATCCGTCACTTATCACCGAGTTACTTCTGTGAAGACTGCCCACAGAACCTGAAACAAACAGTCCAAAGGGAAAAATGTACATACTGAAATCAGCTAGGTATATGGACAGATGCTCTCTCACAAATAACACACTATAAAATTCATTTGATTTATTTATTATTTCATCGTCATGCTCAAGAATATTTCACTTATACGACAGCAACCAGCATTATGGTGGGAGGAAACCAGGTAGAGCCCAGGGGAAATCCACGATCATCTGCAGGTGGCTGCATTCGGCTGGAGTGGAAACCAGTGTGACCTGGACTTGAACTCACTGGGACAGCAATAATGAGAGGCTAGTCTCAAACTAGATTTGTAAATGTGTTAAGTAACAGTATCACTGCTACACTTTCTTACACCTACCAGATATATTCAGCTGTGTTGTTTTTGAGTCATCAGAGGATACTGCTGACTCTTGTGGGTTTTTTGTTCAAAACTTGGGAGTATTCTGAGTCAATTTTCAACACAGTTGAAACATAACCCCAAATATCTATAATACTGTCATATATAGCAGAAGTAAGTCTCTAAATACAATATCTGAACAATCATATTATACATATATATAAAGCAAGACTCAATGTTGACTACGTGTTCAGGAGTCTATCACGATATTGGGACACATTAAGCCATACCTGAATCTGAGTCAATCCCAGAATCACTTTCACTTTTGGTTTCTGTGGCAGTGCTGTCCACTGGTGTTGTGGGACATTTATTGGAGGCTGTACTGTCAAAATCAGTCTTTTCAGTAGTCTCCTCTACCTTCACTGCAACAGGCTTTTCTGTCTTCTCTGATGAACAAAGCTCAGCTTCAGCATCCTCTGATGAGGATGACACACCAGCAGCTTTGTCCTTATTCCCTGAGGGACTAGCCTTTGGACTTACAGCAGAATCTGCAGACTGACTGTCCTTGATAACAATTAAAAGAAACTTGTTGAAGACTATGACCAAGTACATGTACATCACCACCTTAGCTAAAATTATCCTTTTTTTTTTTTTTTTTTTTACTTCCTATACATGTAAACACAAAACGTACATCCCAAATAACCTACTCTTGTATTTAGTAATTTCAGTTCTGTTTCACCTAGGATAATCTAGAAGAATTTCATAAATGCACTAATATTTAAAAAGGAACAATTCTCACCAAATTCAACCAGTAAAGCATTATTCAATGCGGAGAAAATAGTCAGTGCTTCAAAATGGGCACCTACTGCTTTTTCATTACCCTACCAGCTTGTTTCAAAAACAAACTTTCAGCCAGACTCTGTTCAATATGGCTAGCTTACCTGTACAATGTTCCATGGGGGCAGGGCCTGGTTTTCACACCTCCTCAAGGCAAACTTCCACACCCCAAAGCCAGACAGCCCCACCGTGAACCACGCCTTCTCTACCGTGTACAGACCTGAGGCAGAAACACACATCTCAGTCAAGTGGCTTGTACCATCATCATCAAGGAATAGGTCAATATAATGAGTTTTAAACACTGAAATAACTATAGTATTGCAAGACCAGTGAAAACACTAATAACCAAACTCTGAACCTAGGGTATCTAGCCCCATCACTCTACCAATTTAGCTACCAAGCCAGGTGCCTCGTTTGTTGGTTGAGTCCCCTTTTAATACTGGCAGTGAATAACTATTCACATAGGTACAGGTATGTAAGACCTTACTACTACAAAGTGCCATTTTTTCAGCCCAGTCAGTGCTTCAAATATTTTCAATAGTGTCGGAAATTCAGTATACATGCACACGGATGATTTCACTTCACACAATAAAGGGGATATAGTAAACGGCTTGTCTGCATTACTTCAGGAGGTTATTTGGGCCATTTGTTACAAGCAGGCATCAGATGATAATTCAGACAACACTCATAATACTTATCCTACATGTTATACACAGTCGGCAGAATCAAGACTAAAGGTAATACCACGGTTAAGTCTTCTGAAGAACAGACTAGCTGCTAGGTACATGTAACTGGACAGTACAGATGAATTACAACAGGTCACTCCTTTCATCTATAAACAATCTGGTACATGAAATAAGGCTCTTATTAACGCTCAAGCTTGTGACCCTAATTAAAAAAAAAAGCAGTAAGGTGTTTGAAGTGCTTGGAATTTGACTTCTTCATTTATTTATTTGAATTGTATTTTTTCCACGCCCAGGAATATTTCGCTTACATGACAGCAGCAGGAAAGTGAGTGTAGCTTTGGGGAACCCACAATGTTTATTATGGTGAGAGGAAACAGAGAAGACAACAGCATGACAGCAGCAGGAAAGGAGTGGAGCGTTGGGGAAACCCACGATCCTATTTATTTCGACAACAGCGAGTATTATGGTGGGAGGAAACCGAAAAGAGCCTGGGGAAAAATCCACTACCATCCGCAGGTTGTTGGCAGGCCTTTCCACAAAGAAGTTAACATGAGCTGGACTTGATCTCACAGCGACTGCACTGATGGAAGGCTGCAGGGTCATTGCTATTTATTTATTAGATTGTTGTTTCACGCCATACACTTTTACGGGCAGAGGACCCTGGCGTGGCTTAGGTAAACCTTTGGCAAGTCCAGACATGATTGTGGTGAACCAAGAAAATAGCTGAAATTTACTATCATAGCCCAAAAAGGCCGGGGTCCAGGGGCTGCCTAGGCCCCGGAAGCTGGAAAAATCTGCGGAAAACAGGTAAATTAATCGAAACTGAACAAAGAAAAAGCGGAATTCCGCTAAAAAGCGGAAAAAAATCATGTCTGCAAGTCACTCACACACAAATATGCACACCAAGGTCCCACGCACAGTGAGGGTGGGAAATCCACAAAATCCGTCCAAGATTGGAACTGAACCCACGCCTTGTGTTCTAGTGATTGCAAAACAAGTGCCTTAAGCATTTGGCTGATGAAAACTGAAATTAACCATGTATCCGTACCATCATATCTGTACCCATCCTCTGGGGCGAAAGGGCTGCGGAGTTTGTAGCCCCTGATAACCCTGACAGGGTTGCCACTCTCAACATTACGGGATAGGGCCAGGTTCCCACGGGTCAGGGTCTGATCCTTAGACTGAGCAGCTGTCCTCAGGTTCTGACAAGGTCAAAGCATGAAGGTCAAGGTCAGTTAATGACCTAAATAAATTACCTAAATAATAAATAATAAATAATAATAAATTTCTTCCACCTTGTTACTTCAAGGTGGAACCCAGTGAAGACTCTTTCAATTGCTGGCCCAAATCTGATCTAATGACTTCCACATAAAAAAAAAAATTGATATAATGGTAACATATCAGACATGACAAATGGCAAATTTTGTCAGGTTTAGCATATTTATACCATAATTTAGTAATGTGGCGTAACTTTAAGCAGATAAACTTGTAGTACAGTCCAATACCATGCTCGTAAACATTTCAATTAGACACTCTCAGTCTGTAAGTGAAACCACAGCAGTTTGGGAAAGTTTTTTTTCGCGAGCTCGTCCCTTTCCTGGGCGCCCAGGACTCGTCCATACAGGACCATACAATCCAATAACGTATTGATTATACACCCACTTGTCAAAAACGTAAGTAAATAAACTCGAACGCTAAACAAATTGGGTAAAACCGTGCTAATTATTTCATATCGCATAACAATAGCGGATAGCCGGTTGCGGATGAATATGGAATACTGAATGGAACACTTTCATTGGCTGACAGAAACTAGGTCAGGCGCACGTGGCCAAAGCGGTATTTTACAAACAGAAGTGTTATGAAAAGGAATGCAGACGTTTCAGTGAAAATTAAAAGTGCAGTTATCGAACACTGCACCACCAAACAGACTACAGTAATCTTTACAAGATGAGGATGAAAGAGATGTAGAGTTTGCTGACAAAGTTAGCTGATTATCCTTGGGATTCTGTGCGGAAGTTGATGGCATCGGATTCCTGAAAACTTCGTTTGTGTGGACTCGAGCTGACTGGCCAGGGAGTGGAAGCGCAGGAGATGGTTGACTGAAGGCACGATTGCCCTGAATTAAACTTGACATTTGCTTCTGCTCTACGTGATCTAATTTAGAATCATACTCCTGGATGCTAGCAAGGGATTTGTGTCTGGTGACCTGCATAATTTTATGTGGAGCGACGCCAGACTTTATAGAGTTTGGATGGTTGTTTTTCGGACCGAGTGATTAGTTTTCCGGCATTTCAGTCCAGCAGCCTCGGCTGCCCTCTTCATTAGCTCTCCCAAATGATGCTCTCCCATTGGAGTGGGGGTATATGACACAGCTGCATCAGGTTTGAGGCGACATTCGGGAATTGGTGTGAGGTAGATGTCCAGCTCTGGGTCATCAAATGGATCAAGTAGTATGCAAATTTCAGCGTCGCTGAGATCAAAAGGTCAGAATCTGACTGATCGGCAGCCATGCTTCTTGTGGCGTCTGCTTGTTGACAAACAAAAAGTAGTCCGTACGTGTGACGTCACATTTACAACTGTCCAATATATTAAAAATGTTGGACAGTTGTGTTTACTACATAATATAGTAGGCGCTCAACACTTAGAGCAGTTACTGGAGTGCTAAAGTACATGAATGATATTACATATTGAATATAGCACAAAAAATACAACTTAAAGAGATAATCACCTGCTCAAGTCTTGTTTCTCGTTCAATAATTTAACAATTACCTTTGGGTTAGACTTTGTTCCCTTTAAATCTCTTCCACCTTAACAAAAGAGAAGAACATTATATTGGAATGTTAATGATAAACCAAGTCTGCGGTGATTTTACACCAGGCACTGTAAGTTTGCTTCAACACCGGAATCATACATTAGCTGTTTTAACGCATCTCAAAAACTTGTCGCAAGCATCCTGTCTTCATTTACATATTTCAATGCTGTTTAATGCCATACTCAAGAAATTACCATTTATAAACAATGGCTGTCAGTTTTATGGGCAAGGGGATACCCTATTGTTGGTGGCAAGCCACCGGTCTACGAAAAGTTACTGATGAAATCTTCCACATGACTTGCAGATTTATTTATTTATTTGATTGGTGTTTTACATTGTACTCAAGAATATTTCACTTATATGACGGCGGCCAGCATTATGGTGGGAGGAAACCGGGCAGAGCCCGGGGAAAACTCACAACCATCCACAGGTTGCTGACAGACTTTCCCACGTAAATTGTATGAGCGGAATTGTATTAGCGGAATAACAGTGGTCATCAATGAACTTAAGACAACGCAAATGACCCCTATCAGCACTGTCAACCATTTCATGTCACCCAAAACCAACAAATAATGATATCAGGGGGTACAGACATTCCCTGTCCATAGCCTCTGACTGGACGCGCTTAAAATTTTGAGATTTCAGTAAACCGTGTTTAAGCCATGATGGCAATGCTTTATAAATAACTATGTATTTACACTCACCTTCTCCTGTGTAGGTAAAGCACTCTCCCAGGTCTATGTCATCCTCGTACCCTCCTGACAGGGCAATGGAGTACGCCCCATCCTCTCCCCCATGGATCCCAGCTACTGTAGGTCTGGTACAAGTACGTATTCAAGGTTCAACCAATAAATGTAGAGGTATATGTTAGTTAAATAAAAATTTATCATGTCGCACTCAATATGTGGATATATGGAGGGAACCACTTTAAATATCCAAGCTCTAGGTGTGGATTATAACATCATGCATATATGGACAAACATGTAATACCGACAAATATGAATTCAGACCTTGTGATACAACACTAAAATGTCTTCCATTTGAATTCATTTTGTCGCTACTGAACAGGAATGACGCAATTTAATGACTTTTAGGAGGCTTCTCAGAATTAAAAAAAAAGGACAAGACAAGAATCAACAGAAATTAGACTCTGGTAGTAAATATTAGTGGATCTGGTTTGTGCCATACTACTGGAAAGCTATGGAATCTGTGGCAGCTTTCAATGTGAATAAAAAATGGGGTTCTGACTGGAAATAACTAGTTAAATGAGCAATATATATTCTACCAACAGAAAGTTTAATTTTTAATGAACAAAATTTAGTGAAATAAGTTGATTTTTATTGAAGCAGATCAGTAAAGGCAGCGTCATCTAATGGATTCTTACTTTCCACAACTGTCTTATTTTCTCATCTATACAATGCATTCGACACAGCCAGCCAATCGTTACAGGTCATGGCTTGAGCCCCTGTAGTAAGTCCAAGAACCCATCACTTTCCACAGAACACTGGCTTGTCACCTTTATGAAATCTGATGAAGGGAGATAACCCAGGCTAATGTGTGTATGAGCTTACCTGTGAATTCCAGCATGACAGGCTTCCATTCTTGTTTTGCCACAATGTGCCGACTTCCACACTTGAACAGACAAGAATAGAATGAGCTAATGTATTAACCATACTTAAAATACTGTCTGTGTTACTTATACAAAAAAATTTACATGCAAGGGAAATCATAAAAAACTTTTTAAAATGTTTAACTAAATATTTGGTAGTTGACAAAACACACGTATTGATAGTCAAATGATGCACTTGTACAGATGGAACATCTATACAACAGACGGAAGCTGGAGTAAACTATCCAGCAAGTAACTGGCCCTCATTTACAAACTTTCACCTGCAGTGTGAGCTCATTAGTGGAAAGCAAGTGATCTCCCATAAACTTTGTGTAAGACCCACCTGGATGCACAGCTGACTGACTGCTGACAGCGGTGGAAGCACTGATGAAGTCACTGTACAGCTGAATCACTGGCGACTTGTATTCAAGCCCAACTTTTCTCTTGTAATGCACAAGTAATACGTTATCTCTTCACTCAAAAAATGCCATCACAAAGGCAGAACGACCAATACTCTTCAGTCTAGGTCCAAAATACATTAGGCAGGAACGGTCCTCCATCGCATCATGATTGAACCAACACATCTGACAATTCAAAGAGAATTATCTAAAAGACAGGTGAAACAAATCCACCTCTCGCAAAAAAGTGGATCTGAGATGGTTATGTCACAGAAATCCAAAATGCATACCTAACATCTTTCAATAAAATTAAATGTGATTGAAAATATACTAACTCCATTAAATTTTACAAAAAAAAAAAAACATTTCGTATTATATTTGAAACACCTGGAAGAGAAGTCTCCACTGATATCTTATCTCCCCAGGTTTCTATCTTGTTCTTTACTTTTCTTCATATCAGAATGGATACAGTTTTTTTTTTTAAAGGAAAAGACCTCTAAAAATTGAAGAAGGTATCATTAAATAGACCATTTTTGTGAAGAGAGATAAAGGCATTCAAACATTTGAATTCTAAGGCGGGCTTCATGGGCCATACTATCTGAGTTTATAACTCCGACATCACATGAACACGACACACTGAATGTTGGAATAACTCTTTTTACCCATGAGTAAAAGATTACGGATAAAATATTCCCCAAAAATTCCTTTTCTTCTGGTGAACATCAGGAGAAAAAAGGGTGATATGATGTCAAGAGTTCCTAGACACTGTCAGTATGGGCTCATAAAGTCCACCGGAGTATTCAAATATTTGAAATGTCTTTCAACACTCATAAAAATAATCTTTTACTTTAACTTAAAGTTTTTCACACAGTTAAACAAATGGCATGCAGTGCACTACCAGGTATACAAAGCTACAAACACACCAATGTACACCATACACCTGACAAACTAAACGAGATGCAATTACCTTCCACTGCTCCATAAAAGTTTGGTCTGTTCGGCTTGACCTTTAACCTCGAATTCTGCTCTTCTTCCACAAACCGGTCCACCTCATCCTTCAACTCTTCTGCATTAGGAGCTGCCTGGTAACAGGGAAATAACAAGGTAAACCTATACAGTCTAACTTATCTTAACACAACATAAAAACATAGTATTGGAAGACTAAACAGCTATTTAGCTTAGTATGCTGCCCTGAAACCAGGGACAGCCTGCCCTCCTACAAAACAAAACCTAGACAACCTTCTGCACTTTCCCTGGATTAAATCCATACCTCTTAAAAATATTCATCACATTATTCATCCTTTCCCTAGATTCTGGATGACCATGTTTTGTGTTCCGAGGATGGATCAATACCTTTGTCATTTCCATGACAAAACTCACCTTTCCCTCTATTTTCAATGACTTTCTGCATGTTCCATGGATACAATCTGTATCTCTTGTCTGCATGACCAGGCTCACCTTTCACTGATTTCTGGATGACCACATCCTTCATCAACTCCATGACAAGATTCACCTTTCCCTGGATTTTGGATGACCTTCTGCATGTCCTGTGGATAGATCTGTATCCATGATCGAATCCAAGACAGATTCACCTTTTCCTGGATTTTGGATGACCTGCATGTCCTGTGGATGGATCTATATTCCTCATCATCTCCAGGACAGACTCACCTTTCCCTGGATTCTGGAGACCTTCTGCTGGATGGATCTATATCCATGATCTCCAGGACCAGACTCACCTTTCCCAGGACTCCCAGGATGGATCTATATTCCTCATCATCTCCAGGACCAGACTCACCTTTCCCTGGATTCTGGAGACCTTCTGCTGGATGGATCTATTATCCATGATCTCCAGGACCAGGACTCACCTTTCCCAGGACTCCCAGGATGGATCTATATCCCTCATCATCTCCATGATCTGTATCCCTCATAACATCCATGACTAGACTCACCTTTCCCTTGACTCTGGATGACTTCTCCATATCCAGTGGATGGATCTATATTCCTCATCATCTCCAGGACCAGACTCACCTTTCCCTGGATTCTGGAGACCTTCTGGCTGGATGGATCTATATCCATGATCTCCAGGACCAGGCTCACCTTTCCCAGGACTCTGGATGACTTCTGCAGATCCTGTGGATGGATCTATATTCCTCATCATCTCCAGGACCAGACTCACCTTTCCCTGGATTCTGGAGACCTTCTGCTGGATGGATCTATATCCATGATCTCCAGGACCAGACTCACCTTTCCCAGGACTACCAGGATGGATCTATATCCCTCATCATCTCCATGATCCGTATCCCTCATAACATCCATGACCAGACTCACCTTTCCCTGGATTCTGGATGATCTTCTGCATGTCCCCCGGATGGATCCATATCCCTCGTAGTCCTGATCAACCTCCACTGCTTGTTTTTTGGGCACCCATTCTCCTCCTGTACTGTGGCGTTTCCTCTTAACGGATTTCTTTACAACTTTTCCCAAGGGCTTGAACTGCATAGACAGTAATATCATTTCACATCATCAAACTTGTGTTATAGCAGGTGCTGTGCTCAAAAATTTGTTTTTATTTAGGAGCCATTTGGTGAGTAAATAAAAAACATCACTTACATCCCAATAAATAATAAAAAATTAAAATTAAATCCCCTCAATCTGCCAGGGAGGAATACTATCCTAGGGGAAATATATTTCTCAATGCAAGTGCAGACAGAATTCACTAAGGTAAAGGCTGAAAGTTACCTGTAGCTTAAATCTTTCTCTATCCACTGGCGACATATACATGTGGATCAACCTGTCTTTTCCAGTTTCAATCTGGTGAGAAACTTCACGCATGAAAGTACACTCCTGTCTTTACTTGCCAATGACGAGTTAAATCATGCGAGATATGAGTTGAGCTTAATTTTTAGACAACTCTGGCGTCTGTGATGATGTCCGAGTGAGTATTTGCATATCTTATCACTTGATGTTTACTTTCATGACATTTTTTCAATTGTTGTAACTCACTGTGTGAAAGAGAGCGGTGACGAAATGGTTCAGTCCTTCTCAGACTACTGGATAGGATCATTAGCAAGAGGGAGATAATCTTAATTTACTACCTTCAGTGATGATAATAACAACTCACTGTCACATTGCCGTCCTTGCCGCCGACAGCCATTTTGAAATTTCACGTTACCTAACTGTAACATTTCTAGCCTTAAAATCCTTAACAAAACTATGTCTGTAATTCTGGTTCTTTTCTGTGTCCGATATGTCAGTTTATTAATATACTTCACCTTGCAAACTAAAACTTCTTTGTATTAGTGACCTACAAGCATCACTGACAGGTGTCTGAAATTTCCATATAACCACTTGGCTATTCTCTGCGTTGCCCCATAGTTAGGCCGACTCAAATAAGCTTGAAGGTATAGCTGGCTGTCTAGAAGTACTGCCAATCGAACATCCAGGATATTCAAACAAATGCTAAACCTGAAACATGGTTGCTGAAGTCTGTTAGCCATGGACATGGAGAACTTTAAATCCAGTGTTTGTGTAATGATTGAAGGATTTAACTACATGGGTCACAACAGGATTTGAACCTTGATCTCAGTAGCTGAAGTTCAACGCTCTACAATCTGAGCTAAAGGAAAATTCACACTGCTAGTATAATCATAGAAAAAGCTGCTCCCACTATATTCCGACCCCTCTTAAATCCTTCTCCTCTCCCAAGACACACCCACGTTCACAGGCCCAGAGCCCCATGCTTCTTGGAACCTGTTTGGTCACAGCACCAGTGTAATGGTAGAAGGATTTCACTACGTGGGTCACACCTAGCCAAGGATCTCGGCTGTGATCTTTTAACTTGGGATTAGGCCTAGATCAGAGCATGTGTAGTTGACCTTTCACTATGTCACTATGTTTCAATCAGCTGGCTGTCAGTTTTGACAGACAGAAAACCATGTGACTGCAGAGACACGAATTTGCAAATGACTGAAGGCTATAGAGCTGAATGACAGACCCCACAGTTTGTGTCAACTGTCAAGTTAAGTTTACAAAAGTTCAAAAAGGGTGATTATCTTTGGCATCCATTCCATTCAATTTCACCGAAAGGTCAACCACTGCTGCGCATAGGTGCCTCACTGAGCCAGATTTTAAAAGCATGGCAGCGCGTGGCGACCTGCTAAATATGAGCCTATTTTCGACTTTGGCTAAAATTACAGGAGAATGGTGAGGTAAAGACAAAGAGTGAATGTCGCAAAATGTGCGAAAATATTTCAGCTTTCAGAATTTCTGTGCTTTATGTGTACTCGGGACAAATCTAACACGCATGCATTGGAATCGAAAGAGAACGGAGCTCTTTGTAAGCACAATACCGGAATTGGGTCCACAAAGCTCTCAGGATAGTGGCCAGTGGTCCCCGTGTATCAGTATATATAAACCACCTTTAGACACAGTCCCAGGCTAGGTCACACCAGGATTCAAACTATGATTTCAGCAGCCTCTACCAACTGAGCTAAAGGGAAATTCCTACAAGCTATTGGTAGTATAAGCACTGAAAAGCTTCTCTCGTCACACACATTTGCCTGGGGAAGCATGTGACTAACTTTAGTATTACATACATGGGACCCAGGAATGGACGTCACACAGCACACTACATCAGTGGTATGATCAGTACGATGAGGGCAGCACACTGAGAACCGAGGAGTGCAGATAGCCCATATACATGTCGATGCTATTTTAAAATACTGACATTCATCACAACACAGTCCACGGCCGCCTCACAAAATGCATAGCGCATATTTCAAACACACATCTCCTTCCGACATAAAAAAACCCAACTCCTCTACTGATTTATACGTTATTTTCCATTGGAATCTCCTATTATCCTCAATATATGAAACTAATTAACTTGCTGCCTTAATCGACTGGTATAATTTTTGTGATAACAGGTGTCACATGACCTACTTTTAGGTTTGAAATGCATATTCAATCATCTTATTTCAACCCACACAGGTTTGTAAGTTTTGATGCCATCAGCCCGGACTTGACTGAGATCGGTCCCATTGAGTTGGAGTTCGGAAATGTACGGCAACTTTTTTGAGAGGCAGGGATGGAGTCAATGCTTGATATACATGTACATGTAGCCCCATAGCCCTGAAAGACTCCAACTCCTTTTCATAAGCGTTGATGGAGTCGCAATGCTTACAACGTTAATTTCTTACTGAACAAAGGTCCAGGGCAATTGTGCAAATGAACAAAAAACCTGCTTTTATGGTGAATCGATGTCGCTGTTAAACGTTCATATCTGGCAAAGAGGGTTTTAATTTGGCTGTTATAAGCCATTGATCAACCTTCAGACTTCCGAAAATGAAATCTGCAGGGCTTGAAAGGAACTGAAGACATCAGCACCACCTGATGTCAGGCGGAGGAAACCAGTAAGACTGAGTGTTCACATGCAGTCACTCGTGCTACGCTGTCCAAAAAAAAAAAAAAAAAGCCGAAGTAGGTCAAATTATTTGTGAGACCAAAGAAACTTGAAATATATAAAACTCAAATTGAAATATATATATTCAAATATAGCCAGTTATTGAGTTTTTTATTCAATCGATGGACCAGCTCGTCCAGACGACTTCTATGAGCCTGTGTCTGTGTGCCACCATATGTCCCTACTCGATTTATAATAGATTTATTATAGCCATGAATGCTTCCACGGAATGCCGCCATCCTCCCACTGCTAAACTATGAAGCAGGATATGCATGGAGCTACTCAACATGGCGGCAGTCGCAGAGAAGTGTATAGAGCGGAAGCCTTCATGGCTACAATAAATCTATTATTGGTGGGGAAAGCAGGTCTTCATGTTGGTGTTTCATATAAAGTTTGCGCAAGACTTGTTCGATAACAAATTGGCTTGGACTTTCGTTGAGTACGAACTTAACACTGTAAGCGCCCAGACTTTATATCTATGTTATTTTGTAGTGTTGGTGAAACTGAATGAAGCTAGGCAACCCCACTGTGAGTTAATGTTGCACTCTTCCTTAAATCAGACATCAGAAGATATGTTTTTTTTTCCATATTCTTCATCAGATCGGCTGATGCCTGTTCTCTGATGTCAACAACAACACGTGGGCAGTCGCCGGATGCATTGTTGATCACGTTTGAAACGCTTTTCTTCATTGAGTCTGAAATTCAGGATACCCACCGGATTAAGTATGCCCAACTCCGCTAAAATACGCCGGTTATCCTCGATGTTTCGCTTTCTGATTTCTTCGTATTGGTTCACCATCTTTGCGTTCGCCACCGGCTTTCCCGCGGTTTCAGTCATGTGACCATGACGACTAGCGGGAGATGACTGTCTGAATGTTGGCAAAAACATTCCACGGTTATTGCCCTTTCCATAGGGTAAGCTCTATCATAGCTATGCTTCAAAATCGGCCAATAACGGCCTACAGGGCCACAATGAACACAGTGCTCTTTCCCTATTATTGAAGCAGAAGACGATTTTTTTTTAACATACCATCTTTTTGGTATGGTAGCTTACCGGTACAATAAAGCTCATACACCTAGTCATTCATTTCGTAATTCACAGTAATCAACACACGCGCTGGGCATCAGCAATTGAACATCTCCATTGTGCTGTTTTGCTTTCCATGTGTGAAACATTTGAGCTCAGTCATGCAGTACTTTTTGAGACATCACCCTCAATATTTACATGAAGCTGACAAGAACATTTAACACTTTATTAAGTAAGCATGAAAATACACTTCAAAAATTCAAATTACCAATCAAAACCCCTTCACCGAATGTTATAACTTGTTAATTCAAAGGTATGATTAGATCAGTGTACTAAAAATACATGCTCCAAGTGGTAATGGATGCCAGCACCAGAGCTATGACATACGCTCCCACTGTAGGCCTACCTTGAAGAACTAAAAATTGTCAGAATAAGTATCATCACATAATACAGGACCCTAATTCTTCAACCTTTTCAACCACCACTGATACCTATATATTGAAAAATTCGGAGAGAACTGTTGGGTGTAAAGGAATAATCTGCCCAGTTTTAGGAAGCTTGCATCTTTAATAACACAAATAAATCATTTTTGGAGTCATTTTCATAATAATAGTGGGAAAAAAATTACACTAAAAAAAGTACTTTAGTAGGTTGAAAAAGGTTGAATATTTACAGTAATACTCCTTCGTGATGTACTGCTTGATTGAAATTGAAAATAGACTTGTATTGTTCCTTTACAACAGAAAATAGACAACAGAAGTAAATGTGGTATTGCACTCTTCAAACTTTATTATATCCGATAAAATGAAATGTTTGAACAATGACCGAGAAAATAGTTGTATACAGCTAAATAAATATCTGATATTGGTTAGCTTAATAAAGTAATACTCTGTTCTACATGAATATGTTTACTTCTGTACAAAAAAAATCACGCACAGGTACAATTCTACGGGATACAACATCATTCGACATAACATAAAGTAGGGCTGCGCCGAAGCTAGTGCCAGTTACATGCAACTATAATTAATATGAGCAATTTCATTCTCCTCATTTTGCATATTTAGAAGGCAGACAAAATTGTCCCCACCCCCTCCCCCCAAGATGTTAAAAACCTCTGACTGGGCAGAACCTGAATCTCATTAGGATGAGGAACGAGCCTCAGATCTTAAGAAGGTACGTAAAGTGTACTACTGTAAAACCAGCATCGTAACTGTCACGCTTGTGGTGCCATTAACTGTATCAACAATCAGCCTAGTGCCAGCATGTGATTACAGAGCTAATTTTTTGAGCTCATATTTCTAGAATCCAAATGGATTCTTATAACTTGGAAATCCAATTTTAGATTCCTATGTATTCAAGTTGCTCTTCAATCTCTTTTCTCAAAAGAAATATGAGATAAAATGAAAGCTGTAGCATACCTACTTAATTCTTCTGACAGGCATAGTTCTTACTAATTTTTAAATAATCAATTATTTTTCTGTATATTTTTTTGAATGTTCCATTTTGTGAATTCAGACAGATTCCCGTACCTTTGAACACTTTAGGGAAATATTTTAGGAATTGGACTACTGAATTCTCATTGAAGACTGAGAATTGAATTTTGTCAGTCACACCACTGTTTTTGCATAACTTAAAAAATACCCATTTTAAAGTATCTTGTTAACTAGTTTCACACTATTGCATAAATTAAGACACTGCATGAAAATGTACCGAGAATGAATTACACTTGTCTCGAATAGCCTATACACAAGCTCTTGCATCCTGCAAACTAACATGAACACTGAACCCTGCGGGAATTAAGCTCCCAATCAATACATAAAACAGATGTAAAATATACCAGATATACATGTATTGTAACATTAAAATTTTTCTGTATGACTTGACCAGATTTAATTAGCTTCAATGGAGAAAGGCATCTTTCTAGAAAAAAAACCCCAACAAACTACAAATTACACATGAAACTCATCACAGAACAAAATGACAATTTAGATCTGGCTAGATCAGATAGCAAAATGTCAATTACGGAAGAATATCATATCCCGGTAGCTGAAAATAATAAATAAGTCTGCAGCTGTAGGAGTAGACAATTTGATCACTGCAGCTGCATCAGCAGGCAACATGCATTTAAGGGGCAGACACGGCACCTGTATTAAGGTCTGTAACACAGCACGGATTAAGTATTTAGCCTGTACACTCCATACAGGTGCTACTGGCCTACATCAAAGTATTACAAATCAGGCAATAAGCTGTCAGATACAGATAACATGTTAACATGACCACATCTAAGTAAAAGAATGGGTGGTTTCTTGTGGAGAAAAACACAGACTGAGGGGGACAGTTTCCACGGTCTGGACACTTGACTGGTGTTGTGCAAGCATCAAGGCTTCACATAGACAAACTAGGTTTCATCTCCAATAATGTCAGTCTTGCTACGGAAATTACAAACGCCATGCACAGAATGTTCAATATAAAAACTGTACACAGCAAATAGACAAAACATCGTACCTGCAGAAAACATTGTTACTTGGGTTGTTTTTACTATCAGACTATGTCTGTCCCTTCAAGTCTGATGAGATGTATACAATTATGTGTAAGTGAAGGTGTTCGGAGGCTTCGCACATGTACACATAGTATGTGCACAGCTGAGCCATTCGTCACACACACCAACAGCCTGGCAAAATACCAGGGCAACAGTTATCAAAATATGTACCAGGAAATGTTTCTGATAAAATTCATATTAGAGAAAATAATCCCATCTCTTTCTATAGTAAGAATGTATGTAAATCAAATGAAGTTTTTAGAATACAGATTATAAATTTGATCCACATGCGGCCATAAATGGAGCCATTCACTGTACATATTTACAAGGACCTTTATTAGTCTATATATACAATATTATACAGGGCTCTGAACAGCTATACTGACATGTGACCCAACCAGATATGTTAACACACAAAGTACAACTTAACAAAACGATATACTCATCAACATTGAGGACATAGTAAACATGTATGTATTCCATGCTACAGTACATGTAACAGAAAAAAAAAAAGAATCAATCAACGTGATGACAAAAACAGAACACTTAATATAAAGAGAGGAAACTTGGATATTCAACATAGTGATAAATCAGATTCAATTCTCACCACTTGATTGGCTTACCACAATTCTGCATCACAGTATATATTATCTTGCATTCTATTTTATGTTTAAAACAGTAAGCGATTTCATCAACGTTATGATCTAAGCCAGGAAAAGCCTTTCAAATACAGGCTGTGATAAAAGCTGGTCTGCATTATTACACACTATAGTTCTGGAGAGGTGTAACATACACAGGACTGTACGGGATATTATCTGAGGGTTACATGTCAAGCAGCACTATAAACCACACTAGAATGACATCGACAAGACGTATGATGTTTTGAACAAGATTTTTTTTTTCAGCCCAAGCGACAAAGATCACCATTTACATCTGTCTTGTCTTTGCTTAACCGCTGTAACCCCTGTCTCCATAAGCAGTCCTCAAACATTACTAGTTGTTACTGACCACACCGGCTATAAGCTGCATGTACATGTACTAGGGTGGGCACTTCAGCATGCTGTTGGAATGTATGGCCTCTACCTTATCTGAGCTCAACACCCAGGCTGGATAATTTTCTGCAAGTCCCGCATGAAGTTCTCTCCTTCCTTCAAATCCGCCACTTTTGCAATGCAGATCTGCAAACAGTAAATCTTTCTTTACGATATCTGTCCCAGGCAAAATTCGAAAGTCCAGAACACCTTTTAAGGCATATCGTTACCAAGTAAATTATGACGGTGCTAGTGGGCAGGGCAGGGCTTGGTGGGTCAGCACGGCTCCGTCACATGGCAGCTTCCCGCTCAGGTCATCGTGACATCACAACCCAGAGTTCTGAGATCACAGATACATGGTATTAACATATTTCAGTTTTACACTCTACGGTTGTCAAGATTCTTTGGAATCCCGGAAACTGGACAAAACCTGGGTGAATCTCTTCTTGTCAATTGTCATTTTGATGCAGTCTATACACTTGAACAGAGTCTCTCCAGAGATCATCTCTGGTAACTTGGTCATGAACTGAGCCAAGTGGATGAAGTCCATCTGTAACAGTATGTCTTCATACATCTTCAATATGCCTGCAAAATTAAAGAATACTCATCAGTAATGGAATAATATATTTGATTTTACGGCATACTCAAGAATTTTTCACTTCATATATAGTGGTGGTCAGTTTTATGGGTGTAGAAAAGCACCCAGGTACACCACTTATCTCTGACAAACTACTGATGGACTTTCCCACATGTGACCTGCACTCTACTGCTGACATGTGATCTTCAACAAACAGACTATACAACGACCACATGTCAACCACTTATTGCCACCATGAACAATTGGCGGCGAAATCCAAAAAAATTGCACAAGGCCTGAATTAATTATTTATTTATTGATTTGATTGGTGTTTTATGCAGTACTCAAGAATATTTCCAGCATTATGGTGGGAGGAAACTGGGCCCGGGGTAGCCCACAACCATTTGCAGGCGGACCTTTTTATGTGTGACCTGAAAGACAGCATGAGCTGGACTTGAATTCACAGCAACCGCATTGTTGAGAAGGTCCTGGGTCATTTCACAGCGCTGGTGTACTAACCACCTAGGCCACGAAGGCCCCAAGCCTGAATTGACAATGATGTGTAACAAATGTTGGCTAAGATACCTTATTACATGGAATACTTTGATTCATACAATTAATGAATTCAAGAAGAAAAAAAGTGTAATTTTTGTTGGGCTCTACACTAGATTTGGCAAATTCCAGAGTACATACTTTTCATTTGCCAGTGGTGAAAAATATAAAGAATGATGACTGCATTAGTATCAAATGAAATAAGTTCTAATTTTTCAATTCTATTTGTGTATTCATTGAGGACTTCAAGATTAATATATGTACATAATATCTATGTCAAAACACATCAGGTGAAGAGACATTAAGACCAAAGGTCATCTTGACTCTGACTGAGTGCAAGTGCTCTCAGCGGAAATAACAGCCTCCACAGGAATGTCTGGCTGGGGTGCATGTCCGTGAGGGAAAAACAATAGGCTTACCTAGAGCAGTCCTGAACAGGAACTCCTCCCCATCCCTGCAGAAGACATCCCACACACGACAGGCCACATCCAGGGGCAGAGACTTGCTGAACAGGGTGAACATCCTGCCAGGAAATAATAACACAACATGAGTATGAACCTGGACAGTAGGTCTGGCTACACATGCACACAGTCTTAAGTGTTATAACCAAGGGTTAGCCAGGAATGACTGTAATTCCAGGATTACAGTAAACCAGGGTGTCCTCATGAACTGTTATCACCATTATCACCATTAACCACTTAACTTTGACGTTTGTCTAGCAACAGAAAATCTTCATGGAAATTCATCCTTTACAGAAAACTTTTAAATTAATACGGATTTATCTTCAGCTAATAGCTATCAGATCTCTGTCTTAACAGTATACACTAGCTTTTGAAACCCAGGTCTGCAGATCACAAAGCTGTCTTGGACTTCAGTCCGACTTAACATATGGCATTATTCCTGAACTTAGGGCTTGAATTTAATTCCTAATTTTTTATTTTGTCGTGAAAAACTAGGAAAACTCTGAGTATTAGCGTAATAATTACTAAGCTAAATCACCATTTAAGTGCAGTAAACTATTCTCAAGTTGAAACTAAGCTTATCTAAAGTCTAAGACATCTTCATGATCCTGAGAACTGGAGACAATGCCTGATTCAACACGCCATTTTTGACTAAAGGCTTTGATGACTTTGACAAACCTTGATTTTATACACCCTTTGGGGTTAACCTTTTATAACATTTGCCTTACATAATAATAATACATAAAATTTAATTTAAAGTTTAACTCCTATATTCTGAAGTAAGGGTTTAAATCACATTTCAAATTTTGACCCAACAACCTGCGGATGGTCGTGGGTTTCCCCTGAGTTCTGCCTGGTTTCCCCCACCACAATGCTGGCCGCCGTCGTATAAGTGAAATATTCTTGAGTACAGCATAAAACACCAATAAAATAAATAAATAAACAAATCAAATTTTGACACCTTGCTGTGTGGAATATGTCCCATGGTGCCAGGTTTATCAGGCAATGTTGTCACTCTGGTTACAAGTATTCCAAGTCTAAAATCCTCCATGAGGAGGACCTTTTTCAGAAGTGCCAAGATATTCCCAAGCACAGATGTACATCTCATACATACCAGTCAATGACGTATACCTCCGGCGTCAGAGAGAGTTGAACAAAATGCTGATGTAACCTTGGCATGTTCTCCTTGAAAAATTCTTCAAATGTTTGAAAGTAAGACTTCATCTGAAAACCAAAATAAAAAAATCTTTTTCATTACACAGTCATCATAATGCAATCTTAAACATAACACAAGCCTGGAAGCAAACATCTAATCAACTTTAAACCAGACATGATATTGTATTCCCAAAGAGGAGCCCTCATCCCACTTTTCATTAGGTTAATTTGCCATGTTTTAACTTTGTTGTTCAGATATTTTGAAAGAAAATATTTGTTTGCAGCATTACCAAATCTGTGGCCCCCCAAAACATGGAATATGACAAATAGAAGGAAACCAATTTGAATTTACCATTGTGAGAGAAAAAAAAGCTTTCACTGTCTGTACACAGGTTAGTGGGTGAGAAGAACTCATAAATTCAACTGCACTTCTTTAAATTAAAAAAAAAACAAAAAACACTTCAATACAATTCGTCAACAATGACTATCTAAATTCAAGCTGCCTATACAGTATTTGGAATAAAAAAAAGGCTCAGTCAGAATAATCTGACTGGAGAAGACAGATGAATAATGGGTAGGCCAACTGTAGAAAAAAAAAAACAAGACAGATGCAGATTCCATAATTTTCCTGAATCTGAACTGTAGACACAGGAGAAGACTTTAAGCCTGATGTGCAAATGGAAGTCTGTGAATCCCAAGCTGAAGCCGCAGAGGCAGAAATCAAATGAAGACTCCATCTGGTCCATACCCAATAATCAAACCTTTGCTTTTTTGTCACAAGCAATCCAATGTAATTTAAGCAGCCATAAGGGCCCCAATGAAGTCTGCCTAGATTGGATGAGAGGAAAAATCCTAGCAGCCACAATATTCCTGAATTGTTTCCCTTTCTGTTAGAAAGAAAGGACGCAACAGTTGTTCAAGGCAATCTCTCACTTGATAGCTGCCAAATTTTTTTTTGGGAGGCTTAGGAGTTTCACTCACCAAACTCTCATCCATTCTGAAGAAAGCCACTTGGCAAGGTTTGTTCAGTAAATTGGCGAAACAAATGAAGGCATCAGCAACGTCCATATTCAAAAGTAAGACAGCTGCTATGAAAGACATACCCTGGACCTGTAGAAAGAAAGCAACAAAAAAAATCACAATGTGTACCGAGACCAGGTGATGATGGCAATTTATAAATTAAATATCAGGAACTCCTAGTGAAATTACTGAACAACCAGATGAATTCTATGGGCAATGGCATGCTTCACCTGACCAAATAATGACAATTCCTGCATTAAGCAGGGACATGTCGTAGTAGGATATTCAGCCAATTTACATGTTAAGCATTTACATCAACAACAGCAACAGCCTATACTGAAGGACAACCCCAAACTGGTGCTCTGCCAGGGTGCTGACGTAAAGCTGCAGCTGAAGGAGTTAGATCTGGATAAGAATACACAACTTCACTGATCAAAGGCGTGGCAGTCACTATAAGCATAGGCGCCAGCAAAGGGCCCTAGCGTGTGGTTTAAGCTATGTCTCAATAACATTATTAATAAACTCAGTCTATCAGTTTAAAGTAATGAAGACTTAAATGTATAAATCAATACTGGTTTAGTACTGGCATCAACTAAGAACAAGAGGCCATGAAATTTTCATATAATGATGTGATCTGTGAAGAGATATTACTATTGGTAAATAAAGACAACTTACATAACCAACATCGGGGCGGTAGCACGCATATGCCCCTAGGAGACTATGAAGGAGTTCAGAGTAAGGTCCACCCTGCAAACACGATGAAATGAATGAATGAATGATTATTGTTATACAGTGACATAGAAACATGAAATATCTCGGTGACAAGGAAAATTAAAAATGACAAGATATGATCATAAACCTATACACTCATTATTATTTTTTTTTCTCACCACTTATCCTATGACATAAAAATTATGATACCAGAAATAAAACTCAAGCACACTGTTTATGCATATTTAAAGCCTTGTAACTTTAGAATAGACAGGATATCGAATAGGGATGTAGTTCATGTAACGCAAAATCCTTCATCTCAACTTCAATTCGGATTGACTGTTGAGCACAAGTCTACTTGTCAATCTGGCTCTGAACATGTTTTCCCCATACATGAATTTCACACCTAGGACAGAGACACACTTATTCGACATAAAAAAGACTCACCTTCTGGAATATACACAGCTGTGGGAATGTTCTGGCTACATCCAGTTTGATCAATTCTACACTGGCCTCTTTACTGGACGGAGGTTCAGACGAACCTGACAGACAGACAATAACAGTAAGAAAACCGTGAGGCACATCACATGCTGCTTTGTTTGTTGGTGGAAAAGATGTTAGTTATTCCTTGGTAGAGTGTAGCAATAATATACTCCAACAATACAATATGAGTTTCTGTATTATCAGTGACTGGATCTCTTCCTTGTCTCATGGAGTGACAAAAATGTTTGTGACTAACCAAACTTAGTCTTTCCAAGTAAACTACTGTAATTCTTCACCCTTTCCGCATGTTTGCAAGGTGTTTATTCAAGCATATGCGGAGGGGATTATAGAGTGTAGAGTGATAAAGTTTCACTTGTTGAGTAACCCTCAAAGTGGCAAACCCCACCATTTTAGTTTTGTCTCCAAAATCCAAGTGAAAAGGTGCACAAATCATGCTGAAAGTTGCTCTTTCATATGCAAAAAGGTTGAAGAATTAGGGTGGTAGAAGTGTTTTTCTCAAGAGTGAAACATTCTATCACTTTTAATAATCACACAAGCATGTTTCAAGTTGTGTGAAATCTTATGACTGTCAGCTGAATGTATAGCTCACTCTCTGATGGTCCGCTGGGCTCTCCTGGCTCCACATCAAATAGATTCATTTTGTCTTTGGCTCGGCTTAGACAGATCTCATACAATTCTGAAACATGATGGAATGAATGAGGCATATTGCACATGAATACTTTCAGGGCAATAGCTTAAACATCATAGAACAACACAACAGCTTATTTTATTGAAAATGATGGAAACATATTGCATAATGAAGTTTGAACACCATGAATACTTTCAGAGCGATAGCTTAAACACAGAATATCATGGAACAACAAAAGAGTTAAACTGACTGAAAATAATGGAAACATATTGCACAATGAATTTTGAATGCCATCAAAGAAAAAAATAACTGAACTTATTGGAAATTGCCAATTTTGTAAGTACATGTAACTTGTTCTTGGTTGAAAGGTGTACAAGTTTGATCATATTTATTTATTTCTTATCTGACTAGATCTTTTACACCAGATTCCTAAATATTTCACTACTATGACAGGAATGAGGTTTGCAGATGTAAAAAATTGGGCATAGCCAGGGGCCAGTTTCATGAAGCTCACTTAGCTAAGTTTGCCCTTGACTACCATGACAACATAGAGATGTTGTAGAGATATAAAGTACACTTCGCAAGGAGCAACTTAACACTAAGTATGCTTCATGAAACCGGCCTCATGAGGCATACACCACAATTCAGCTGGCACGCAATAAATTTAGCTATGTAATGTACAAGGCTAGAGGTTTTATGTGCATCCACATGGTAACACTTGCTGTATTACAGTCACATTTTGGTCAGATCATAAAACCCCCACAGGACCCCAACAGACAGTGGACCATATACCTGATGTAATGTTGAGGTCATTCCCTATGGCTAACTTCCACACTTTGCCCCGAACATTAGGAGGTAACCCTAACCACCATAGATCACGCGTCTTCTTATTGTTATGCCTGCAAAAAAGGCAAAGACAGAACATCATAGCATGACCATATTACATACAGAGAAATGCAGAAGAAACAAAATCAATATATGGACGGTAATTGACCTAAAATCTTGTCCATGACTAAACTGCTCGTTACCTAATCTCGAGTGTTTTATCGTCACCGTACAAGGGATTTATGAGGTTTGGTTGGATGGAAGGATGATGCCCTAGTGGAAAAACTTTGTTTCATAACACAAGAAAATATTTTGTGACATGTACATGTATCTGCCTGTAAAAATAAACTTTGTCTTGTGCAAAAGTTATTGCCATTTGCCATAATATTATCTTTAATATCTTCAGATTCCACAGCAAAGTACATGTACAAATACACTCAAACATTCAAAACAAAACATGCACAGTATTTTGAAAACTATTCTACTTAACTTTAAATGAACACTTACATATTTTCCCAGTTAGGAAGGACTTCATGGCTCCAGAACTTTGCACAGGCCACCCTTTGGTCCTCCTGTTTTAGCTGCTGTTGTAGTTGTTTCTTCTTCTGTCGCAACTCTTTGAGTTCTGAATACAATTAAAAAGTACATGATGTTAGGAGCAAACAGTATACTTGTTTATTTTTTTAGAGACAAATACAGGGAACTGCTGAAAACATTAAATAGGCAAAATAGTAAACTTGATAGATTTTTCAAGGAAATCAATGTTTAATTTTGCCCCCCCCCCCAAAATCCTGAATGCTTTCTCATTTCAAGTAGCACTTTCACAAAATTACAGATTTTGACACATAATAGTACATATCCAGATGAAAACAACAATCACTGTCTACAAGGAAAATCTCCCACATTACAGAGGCCCGTAAATGTGCAGGTAATTTACACAAACGCTAGCATAAAGCTATACACTTTAAATATACACATACAGCTTCAGTAGAAAAGGTCATGAGTGAATAGATCATGTAACATTAACAATTAGTCCTGAAGCAAGCCACCATATTCACACATAATATCCTTGTGAATTGCGTGCAGAATTAACTTGTGAGAGCCTGACCTTTCTTTTTGGCAGCTTCGACCATGGCTTCATACTCCTGTCTGTGCCTCAGCTCCTCCTCTGGTGACTTGGAGGGAAGGTTCCTAATAGACATAAAAATATATGCACTGTTA
The DNA here is from genome assembly GCF_032854445.1 of Liolophura sinensis. NCBI lineage: Eukaryota > Metazoa > Mollusca > Polyplacophora > Chitonida > Chitonidae > Liolophura > Liolophura sinensis. The sequence continues at coordinate 28,628,375 of NC_088300.1, forward strand.
CTGGGGGAAGATTCCTAACACACACAAAAATATACACTCACTTGTTGGGGGAAGGTTCCTAACACACACAAAAATATACACCCACTTATTGGGGGAAGATTCCCAACACACACAAAAATATACACCCACTTATTGGGGGAAGATTCCTAACACACACAAAAATATACATCCACTTATTGGGGGGAGGTTCCTAACACACACAAAAATATACACCCACTTACTGGGGGAAGATTCCTAACACACACAAAAATATACACCCACTTGTTGGGGGAAGGTTCCTAACACACACAAAAATATACATCCACTTATTGGGGGGAGGTTCCTAACACACAAAATGTACACCCACTTATTAAGGGAAGATTCCAAACACACACAAAAATATATGCCCACTCACTGATGGGAGGTTCCTAACATATGCAAAAGTATATACACGCTTACTGATGGGAGGTTCCTAAAACACACAAAAATATACGCACACATATTGAGGGAAGGTTCCTACAACACAGAAAAATATATGCATGCTTACTGAGAGGAGGTTCCTAAAACTAAAAAAAATATACGCACACATATGAAGGACTTCACTACCTACATGTAGTTTACGTCATGCTGTTCAAAATTCATAATTCCAGATTATAAAACCACTGTTCATTGCAAAATGGTTTTACCTAAGGCCAAGGTGTAACCCGCTAGTGCTGGATTCTGACATGCAACCTCAATAGTAGTGAAAGACTACTGAAATACCTTACAGCAGAGATTTTGAGTTGATTTGATTGTTGTTTAACGCCATATTCAAGAATTTTGCACTTACATGTATATGACATTGCTTAGTTTTATGTGTGAAACAGGAGTGCCCTGGTAAACCACAGACCTTAGGAAAGTAGTTCTTACTGTCACCAAGGCCTCACAAGCACTGTGGGGCTACAAAGTCCTAGTACATGGTAGTGCAGAGAAGGTGAAACATGTCAATCTGGATTTCACCTACAGTATCATTAGCAAAATATGTACATGTACATCAGACAATAGCAGCAATAACACTGGAAATATAAACACGGGTTCAACTAATAACAGAAAGGCAAATATATACATATATATAGTGGAGTCTGAAGCAGTATGGCCGATACGGCTATGGTTTTATCACTTCATCAAAACAGGTAATTGAAAAAATACAAGGAAGAAAAATACAACAAATCCTAAGTCGAACTAATTTAATGTAGACTGTTGTAGTGTAGACTGTTCAGCACAAGAAACTAAAATGGATCTGTGTGAAGAATAACAACCCCATAAAACGATTTCTGGGCACCTCCAGCTGTCTAGCATCCGAAAGCTTCAGGGGAGTAGGCAGAGCTGGGATAGTGCATGGATAGAGCACAGATAGCTATACCACTTTCAAATTACTTCCAATGTGCCTGATAAATAAAGCTTGTGTGTAAACTTCTTGAAGATTTGCTCTGGTCATGATTTACTCAACTTTGTGTATTTTATTTAATTTGTTTATTTATTTGATTTGTGTTTTACTCCACACTCAATATTTCACTTATACAATGGCGGCAAACATTATGGTGGGAGGAAACCAAGCAGAGCCCAAGAGAAACTCACGAATATCCGTAGGCTGCTTGTAGAACTTCCCACTTAATGATGGAGAGGACGCCAGCATGAGCTGGACTTGAACTCACACCAAGTACATTGGTGAGAGGTTCCTGGGTCATTGTGCCCAAGGCCCCTTGCATATTTTAAAACTATTAGATCTACTTTGACTGTCCTTGCATTTACAGTGTATATTTAACACACATGTACAGTGACATACATGTATACTCCACAGCCCTGACAGGACATTGACCCTATATATGCCAAGGGAGTGATATAAAGATGGGTTAATATGACAAGACATACACATGTGTGTCATGTGACAATGATAAAAGAATCTAAAGCACTTTCTGTGATCAAAGTAACCACAGAACTCATAATGAATGGGAAATGCTTCATGTTTTCTAAAATGACTTAGATTCCATTGCTGTCCTGCTAGTGCATGCACACCAATTTGCACTCCCATGCAGAAGCTGACAGACTATGGTCTAATGCTATTCCTCCATGTTTACCATTAATCAAGAGATCAATTGGAGTGGTTTTTGTATTGATCAGCATACCTGGACATAGGTGCACAGACATAAACAGAGTCTTGTACTGGCTGTGTTATGACTACCGGAGAGCTGATAGCCTCACAACGAACCACTGCTAGCACGCCTAAGGAATGAGGTCCACGTGACAATGTGCCATATTGGCTGGAGCTAAATAGCCACAATGGAATCCCTCATTTTCTTCGGGAAGCAGTCATAAAACGTCTGCCTGGCTGCTAACATTGCTCAGTGCAGCAGTACAGGTAGGCCCCATATCTAGCCCACTCCACTAGCACTAATCAATAAACACGCCTGTGACGACCAGTCAATGCCCATAATATCCCTCATCTCCTGTCAGCCCAGAACATCTTCACATCGTAGTCACCTTTTTTTACCATGCAGGGAAGACCTTCAAACCATCAGAATCTACAGCTAAGTGTTTTCCACGGGTAATATGCCCCAGGAAATGTCTCCTCTGATACTAGTTCCTGTGTTTTTTTTGAGAGCACACTTACATGGCCTCTCCAGAAGACTTATGTGTGGTAGACAACACAGAATCAATCCTAGCAATATGTGCACATATACATGTAAACATCTGCTGTAACATACATGTTTACAAATTTCCTGGTTAGTGCACACATGTACACAAGCCTGGATCAAATTCAAACTTCTAATATTAATCAAATAAACATTTCAATATCCTCTAAATTATGCAACATGGAAATAATTAAAGTAGAGAAGGATTCTACATTCTCCTAGTCTGTGTACGCACATCTTGATCAAATTCAAATTTGAACACTGTTCAAATAAATATTCCAACATAATTTAAATGATAAAACAAGGAAGTAATTCAAGTCTGGGATGATTCTATTTTCACAATAAAAGACACAAACGCAGTAATACACAAACCATTCTAATCTGGATGCATCTGCGGCGACATAAAAAGTCTCATCACAATCCCAATGTCATTTATTTTCATCTCTATGAAGACTGTCTTCGCTCATTTTGTTTAAATATCCCACCTCAGCTGATGGTGCAGGTGAAAATTAAATTTCAACTTGTTACTCATTACCACGTATAATAAGTTTAAATTCAGGTGTTCACAAGAAAGCTGAGAAGATCTATGTGAAGTTTTCTATTTCAAGAACAGTCAACATTTGTTACAGCCTGTATAAACATGTAACAAAAAGTAACCACACTGACAGGGAGACAAACTGCAAGTCTACAGGCTGCATGAAATAAAAGCTACAGATTCTGGTGAAAGTGATGCAATGCTATTGTTGACTTTCTTACAGGTGAAGTTATACATGTAGATATATACTCACTGAGTATATAATACATGTATGTTATCCCAATCTTAACAAGTAGGATCTGAAGTCAGAATCTGCAATATTGTTAATGCAAGACAGGCAATTTCTTGAGAAGATGAAACCACTAAATCATATGACCCTGTATATGATCTACAAGTACGTCTATGATTATCAGCCCGAAAATGTTTCACCATAAGTACTCCATGTACCATGGTCACTGATCCAGCATTAGTCTATTATTCAACACGACTATGCTTAGAGACAGATCATTCGGTTATTGGATGCTCTCAATTCAAGATAAATCAGTTTCCTTCAAACAAATCAAATCTCCTGGAGAGTTTAGTGATCACGCCTGGTTTGTTCATGATCATAATTACGCTCAACTCCCAAGAGCCGCGTTTCCTGGCTCCGCCTAAAACCCATCATCAGAAGCCTAAAACAAAGCTCTTATTTCATACGGGCGAGCTTAAGAGATGTATAAACAGCTGGATTTCCGTCCATGTTTACTGCAGATCAACATGCCTCTTGAGGCAACATTGCCATGTTGGAGGTTATTACTCAGATTGAGTGATGGCAATGACCACACCCCTCTGACAAGCTATCTGCAAAGGCCCTGTCCCCTCAACACACCAGCCCCTTAATACTGTAAGCAGTAATTAGATGCGATTCTGCCGGTAGTGCACTGATGTAATCCATTACAATAGGCCAGCTTAAATATCTGGGCTTACTATCTGGATCCAGACACAAACATTATTGGTTTCTCCACAAGAGATAGGGCAGATCAATGCCTGTGTTACATATGATCACTGGCGCCATCCTGTGTCCTCACCCACAAAATCACACTGCATCAGACAGCACTATGCCATTGGTCCTAGATATACACACGTATGCCGTAAATACGAATATGAGGCAAGCCACAGCAATATCTTGTACAGGTGTGAACCGTGTGGATATCATCCAACAACTACAGAAGCTGATTGCAAAAGAAGGTCACTAGCAATACCCTGAAGGGGTTTGTTAAATCCATAAGTAAAATGTTCGTACTTACGATCAAACAATCTACACAGAGCAGCGCAATTTATAAATGGCATTTCCTTATGCAGGAAATCAAGAGACTACTGGTACGCTGGGCTTCAGATTGCAGAGAAATGTGCACTTACCCAAAGATACAGGGTACGCTAACTAAACTGTTACCCATCAGAGTGTTTTATTCAACTTAGAAATGTGCTTTGATCTTTATTTGGAAGGTAGAATGATATCCTACTGGAAAAATGTAAATTTCAGCGCCAAAAATAATAATTTGTGACATTTATTTGCTTCTTGAACAGCAATTTTGGGTTGTTTTCTATACACATCCTCATTTTAAATGACCAGTGCTGTGTGTACCCCATATAGTTGTGATGCACACATTATCACTACAGACAAGAAGGAAAAACTTCGTTTAAAATTAAAAGAATGATGTAGGTTAAAATCTAAAATTAAAACTCAAGACATTCAGTGTAAATACAGCTGAGAGTAGTCAGCAGGCACAGACCTGTGTAATACCCTGTTCAACAGCAGGTTGACTTCCTGTCTGAGGTAAATGTAGTGTAATGGGAAGATGTCAAGGTCAGCCATATTTAGAATTAACATCACAAAATGCACAATACATCACATGTTTGCCCACATGAGCTTGTCGGGACAATGTAGAGGCCAAATAACCAGTAACCAGGTGGAAAAAAAAAAAGAAAAAGCCCAGGAGAATGCCTGCACACAACGTGGTGTGACGGAGCTCATTCTACCTCATCTTTACACCCAGCATCTCCATTTAGATTCTTCTGAGGCAAACTACATGTACGTCGTTTCGTCTTTTTCTAAAATTGCGTGACATTTCTTTAAGAGCCACACGTCAGAAAGTTTAAAGGCAGAAATAGGCAAGCGATACAGTACGAGGCCTGTATACAGTGAGCTCATCCATTGTAGACTGTGTGCTGAGAGACAGGTCTGTGTTGGTGGGGCTGTATCACAGAGACACCAGTGTTAGGATAATTACACTCGACTTCTCCCCACTCCACACAACACCTGACATTTACCCACAGAGCAGAGATCAAACACAGAGTGAGAAAAAAGTACATTTAGTTCTGAAGCAAAAAACATAGGGAAATATCTGTCTGAACAAATCTCGACAACTTGCACCTTCTACTCTCTTCCTTCACTCTCAGGTATTATGTCAACCGTATCATTGTGTTACAATCGCCAAGTTCAAGCGATGACATATGAACTCTTAACACCTTCAAAAGGTGTTTTTATTTTCGCTGTTGATTAATCCTAGATTTACATATGATGGCAGTCAGTTTCATGAGTGGAGGACAACAGTGCTCTGGGGAAAACCACTGGAAAGTAACAAAAGTAGCTGCTGTAATGGCAGGTGATTTACATGAATCTGGATATTCAACCAAAAACACTTACATTGGGCGGTTTTCAAGAATTAAGGCAGTTGTGGAAAGAACCTCGATGTCTTGCTTTTTGGTTCGGCCATAGTTTTCTGTGGTGTTTGTTTTCTGTTTGGCCTGATAATCTTCCAAAACTTGGTTTGCATCTTTCTTCTCCGACTCTTTGGGTGGGATTCGACCAAACAACTTCCAGCCTGGAGCGCTCTGATATGCAGCATTCACATCTTTGGGCTTCCGTGAAAACAAGTTTCTACAAAGAGACAAGGACAGGGAATATGTTCAAACTGTTTGTTTACAGTTTCTTACACTGAGCATGTGAGTCAAGTTAAAATGAACCTACATCATCGTACAGTTTGCATGCAAGCCTACTTGAACATAACATGAACAAGCTACCATTGCTGATGTTGATCACTAATAGATATTTTGACTATTTTACAATATAAATACACAGTTGACCACATGGGCCGACACTACCATCAGTTTTGTTGTGACAACATTCCTAAAACGATCATGATGATCATGAACATGCCACATGTGTATTTTAATACGTAATTTGGCTGCCAGATAGTCTGAACCTTGTTTTAATCTGATGACAAATCTGAGATGAAACAAAACAACCTATACTATATCTACCTGTAAATGTGTGTATGATACATGATTGTCAGTTCTAACAGGTACATGTACATGCAGTCAGACATGGTGTACACACAGTCACTCTGGAGTACATCCAGAGGCTACAGTACACATAGTGGCTATACAGGTGTGCACACAACAGCCAATATATACACACCCTGATTTACACATACATGTACATTTATTTATTTAATAAAGGTGTTTTACATCGAACTCAAAGAGTATTTCACTTATATAACCATATACATGTACAGTACATGCACAGTGCACTCACAGTGTGTAAGTGTGCACATACCATCTACATGTACACACGTGGTATTGTGGTTCATGGAAAATGCTGCTTGACACTCACACCAGGAACATGCCCATCCAGATCCATAGGTCAACCAGAATAAATAGAACCCCACAAAATTCCTAAATCTACATGTATTATTAGCCGATAGGAAATGTAAAACTAAACCTGCCATGCACACAGTACAATTCAAACATGTGCATGTATGTAGATGTGGATGAACCGTTTAGAAGCATGACCGAGCTGTGAAAGTGTTCATCATCATGGAAACATCAATAGCCCTTGTGTGTAGATTGTACAATTAAGCTATTGGTTTATACAAGAGCTGTTTATGGGTTGTTTACCTTATTCTCTGGAGCCTAAATGAAAACTGCAGTGCCACACATATGCTTTGTAAACATGAGTATGACAGTGAGAGATAAAGTATCTCCTAAACCATCAATGCACCAAGCTATATTTATGTGGAGTATATGGTACATGTATATACTATAACACAGAAAAATGGACTGACACCCTGGCAAATCCAAGGGTTTTATAGCTTCGGGCTATGCATTTACAAATGTATGTATTCATGTACCGTACTGTACAAGTTTATCCTTAAAGGATATTGAAGGTCCCTCATGATAATGCCGTTCTGATGAATACTGCAAAAGTTAACATAAGAGGTAAAGAAACATTCAGAATGCAGAAAAAAAGTAAATAAAGAGCATATGAGACACTCAATGTAAAGGCCTGCTTGGAGAAAGGATTGAAACTGCATGTACATAATAGCAAATGTTGTGACAACCAAGGCCTATAGACAGATGTACATGCAAGCTTCACTGAGCTGGAAAACAGTATCTTTCACGGTTCTGACGAATAGACTGGAATGTTGTCTGTAGTTGTTTGCATTTTTCGTCTTGCTCTCTCAGTACACATTAATCAGTGAAGAAATCAGAAATAATAAAGACACACATCCCTCTAACCTGAGGTTTATACATATACCTGAGCTGAACAAATTGGTTAACTCTCAGAAAAAAAATACTCTGTGTAATAAGCTGAATATTGTCAACTCTGGCATAAAGAAAAACCAACTAGTGCTGAAAAACATCATGAAGCTGTATTTGAATTGGAAATCTAATTACTAGCACTTTTTTGTTTAATGAAGACAGGGGAATTTAGCCCATGGCCAAAATTAATGTAGTCATGCACACAAACAGTGGAATGTTTAAACAGAATGCTTGTATTCACCTCCAACTACATGTATGCAGTACAGTTAAAGATGCTAGACATGTCGTCTTGCATTCAGCCATAATTACAACACCCACTTCATCTGTTCTACTTAATTCATCCCATCATAGAGAGATTAACCTTCTCATCAAATATGACAAAGGGGCACTCATCCCTTACTGCCGAGATTGCGATTTATATGCCAACAGCACTCTGGTGAATATGGCACATCATGTACATGTATATATAGCTACCAAATTAAATGTATAAGGAAAGAGGCAAAAGACACTGAAAATAAAAAAAAAAACATGTACACGTAGTGTACCTACAAGTGTATGTAATAACCAGTTCAAACACTACAACAAAGGACACCATAGTATGAAACACTTCCCAATAAAAGTGACTTTTGGTGCTCACACTTTTTCCAGAAAGAAATATCACTCTACATCTCCCAAAAATGCAAAATACCCTTTCAAGGTAAGTAACACTCTCAGAATGAGGAAAAATGAGTACTTTAGTCATGGTCTCATGGATGAAATGCCAAATACATATACAGTATTAGATGTATGCTATGTATGTACGCGTACACTGTCTTCTGGTTGTACATGTATACACATTAACCTGTACATCCTGCAGAACGCATGATGGCAGGAAGCATTTATCCCAAAGAGACAGGCTACTGGCCAGTGAACTTGTACTAGCTGGTCACATACTATATTATAGTAAAAGGTCACAGTGGACCTTTCCTGACCACACAAGCCTCAGGTGATAAGTCGCTGATAATGTACATGTACCTAAAACAATTCAACAGCAATCTCATCTCAAGTGGTCAGTTGTCAGCCAGCTCTCAAACCAATGGTTACACTGTTGTCAGCCAGCTCTCATGCCAATGGTTACACTAAAGGCTGACTGTCAAATCAAAATAAAGTTAATGATAAACCACCATGGCCTCTGTGTTTGCTCATTCACTGGTCAGCTAGAGGAAAATTACATGACCCTGGCTAACCACCTTGTCAAAGCCATGGACACTGATTCACATTAGTTCCCAAGGCAACAAATTGAATATCTGAGCTTTTCAGTTGTACAAGTGGAACTGATTGATCTGCCCCACACCACACATGTAGGTGGTGACACTCTGGCCAGGGGAGATCACTGAAAGTACTGCGATAAAAAATCACTCAAAAACTGGATTTTTAAAGAAAAATACAGGTGACAAATTGTTTGTTTATTTTTTTCATGCTGACACATACATTTTTTTATATAGGATGTACATGTAAATCATACCGTTTAAGACACATTCCTTAGCTAAATCTCAGAATCTGGCAAATGAATCAGTCATGGACGAAATTTTAGGTCACATACATGTACAGTAGCTGCACACCTCAGCTGGTTTTAACAGTAAAATCTGTGAACTCACTTTAGCATTACATCTAAAATTGACAATTTTACACATTACACACACAAAAAGCTTGTGCATGCATAATTAATTCCCACTTTCATCAATTGCAGTGTTTGTGTACTGCAGATACTGTATGTTTTATGAGCACACATACACAGATAATTGTGATGTAATAAAGGGAAGAATTAATGAGTTCACAGCTTTGGGTCGTCTTGATACAGGAGTTTTATGGGAAGGAGTTTTACAAGTTCCCTACTGAGTAAACAACCAGGCCCTGTTCCAACTCACTCTTTATCACTTTCATACATGTACACATTTATGAGTTACAGCCCTTAGATAAATCTTGGGAGTTTTGTTTTCCTTGATCATCAGGAAATATCTGTATGTGCTGCCTGGGAATATTGATTCCAGAAACCTGGTGACTAATGTACACATGCAAGCCAATACAGATTCATGCATTCCACTCTTGTTAAGCCTTCAGTCCACCTGCCTACATGTACATGCAGTTCAGGTGAGACGTACTGGCTAAGAAGGCTTTATTTATACCAGGTGGAACAACATTGTTTGGTACAGCAGAATACGTATCACACAACTGCTGATTATACACACCTGTATTTTGAATGACATTTTAATTATCTTCTACTGATTCAAAGGATTGTAATCACAAACGTAAGATGATTAAAGACAATGCTCAACAGTAATACAGAACTACCAAGGTCAAAAGGAGTGTTACACTGTGACACAAAAACCTATACTGGCCTATTACATGTAGTTTGACAGGTTAAATACATGTATACTAATATGAATGTCAACAAACCTGTTCCAATTAGTTGCGGTCCAGAGAGGTGGAGAAGATTGTGCATGATTATTATCATGACAGAGCATTACATTTTTTTCGTTTCATGATCTGCCTTTATCACATACATGTATGTTAACTAAATATTTCTCCATAAGCCATATAAAGTCCTTCATAATTGTCCAAAGTGGAGGTGTTAATAACTGCATAGCTATTCACTTGTTTCAAATTTGTTCACTTGTTACAAAGAAAATACCCTCATGGTCACACTGATCAATCCACTTGCATGTTCTCAACACCTTCGTGTATCCAAATTGCTACGGTTACATGTGCATCCAAAATGCTACTGTTACATGTGCATCCAAATTGCTACTGTTACATGGTTACATGTGCCTGCTGTTGTTACTGTTGCTGAGGTAATCTGAAATGCAAAGACTAACCATAAACTTTACGCTGTAACTAAACCTTAAATGTCAAACTATGACCATAAAAAGCAAGAGCATAAACATGAATTGCACACCTAAGGTGTTTCACACATACACAATGAAGGAGGAATCTGTTCAACATCACCGCTTTGCCATTACTACATGTACCTTCACCTTCAAGTGATGCAGGGGGTCAGAGGTTATGTACATATAACACTCCCATTTAAACTATGGTAAGTTGTACAGCTGAAGTGTTGTGTGAGATGGAGTATGGAGGTGGCAGACATTTCACTGTCCATAGATGACAGATCAATGTAATCTCAAACCCTGCTTGACCCCCACCCCTAGCTAATTAATCATGCTGATATCTGGCCAAAACAAGATTAACTTTTTCCACACTTACATGAACTGCATGATAAAATCAATGGGAGGCTTGTTCATGTCTATGTACTTACAATGCTCTGGACTACACGTCATACAAAATGAAGTAACAACAAGAATTGACTTTTTTTGATGTGCATTCAAATGAATATAGGAGTGCATAGTTGCTTTTGGAGTTATACATCATAACATGTATATCCCGATCAATACTGTTCCTAAATCAGAAGAGAGCAACACCTTTGCTCAAATCTTCCCAATTCCAAATCAAATGTGCAAAATGAAGTACTACATGTATATATGTATTTACACCATTTTTTGAAGTCCCTAAAACCTGTCTGACCCAATTTGAGTGAACTCTTGAAGTACTCTGCTCTTTGGTCAGACAGTACATCCAAACTGCGCCATGTATATTGACGCATAAGAAGCCCAAGTGTGTGATTTGGAAACCCCATGATCTTTTGTCATGTGAGCTTAACTTATCAGCCAAATCAAATTAAGGTGAAAAGGTTATGGTGAAAAGAATATCTGTTACCTCCAACATTCAGGTAACGATACATGTATGATATGTACAGATTTGTGTACATTTGTGCATACATATCAGATACATATACATGTACGTGATACAATATAAATTACACATATTACTTTATCTCAAATTTACACGTATTTTTTTTACACAGACACATGTACTGATCAAATACAAATACATGTCTGAAAGTTGATTTTTCACCGCCCCCAAATATTTACAGTGGATGGGCTAGTGTCATGCAGAAGTAAAAAAAAAAAAAAAAAAAAAAACACTTGTAACAGAGTGGTTACTGTGGAATGCAGAAATGCTAAAAGATGAAGTACATGTACATGTAATTCTACAATGTGCAATACTATGCTGTCACATTATATCCAGTTATGTTCGTGTATGTTCCAGCATTCCATCTACACTCACTAACTGGTAAGATGGCTTTATTATCTATACATGTGACTATTATAACCTGGCTACAGTCAGGTCACTGGGGGGTAGAGATTAATGTGGGCTAGCCTCAGGTGCAAAGTCCTCAGGATTAAAACGTTAAGAGTCTCATGTTAGAGAGGCATGGACGTGAAACAGTCTTAACACTGCTTGTGGCTTTAAGATTAGAATCATATAGTGGAAAACAACATAGCCAAACATGCAGCACTCAAGAAAGAAGACAACTGCAGCCTGTGGCACATCATTTCCCTTATTCTTGTAATCTCCAGGAATGCACTTGTATGCATGCATGTACCCTCGTGAGCAGAGGAATAGCCTAGCACTTAAATAAATGTATTATGTCTTCTTGCTTTTCACATCATTATCTATTGCTAAAAAAGGGAAACGTACTGTACAATGTACAAAGAAAAAGTGTAATGACACATGATTTATTTATTTATTTTATTTATTTGATTGGTGTTTTACGCCGTACTTAAGAATATTTTACTTATACTACAGCGGCCACCGGGCAGAGCCCAGGGGAAACCCCAACCATCCGCAGGTTGCTGACAACACCTTCCTACGTACGGCCGGAGAGGAATCCAGCATGAGCTGTACTTGAACTCACAGCGACCCCATTGGTGAGAAGCTCCTGGGTCATTACGCTGTGCTAGTGCACTAACCAAATGAGCCACGGAGGCCCCAATGGCACACAAAGAAAGGATAATAAAAAAGGTAATGACAAAAATATTGCTAACTGACATTATCAAATATTTTTCAGGATATTGGATATTTTTCAAACTAACAAACTCAATCTCTGATGAGTAATATGATATCTCATTCAATTATACGACCTGTATGATTTGTTTAGCAATAAAAGATAGATCATACATGTACATTAGCATATAGACTATTTTAATATTACTCCAACCACAATGAACTGGCTTTTCACACATAGATTTACATAAACACATACATGAGGATATGTAACATTGGCCAAAAACTACAGTGCATAATGGCAATACATGATCCAGCCACACATTTAATCCAAACTGTGCGACAATGTGCAGGAAATTAAACCCTACCATGAACATGTATATTAAATCTGGTTTGCGAAACACAAACATGAATCTCTCAACCAAAACGTGTTCAGGTGGAGAAAAATTAAGAGGAGAAGGGCAAAAAGAAGAAAAAAGATCAGGTAAAAAAAAAACCCTACATATTAGCTTGATGAACACCACAGGGGGCTTAACGCAGTGGAGCGAATCAATCAGCCTCGTCACAGTAAAACAATTACCTGTTCAAGACAACATGCAGGCATAGCCTGAAGTATGTAAAGAAATAACTGTCTGTTCAATACCTTACTTTGTCTCTCAGGGGATCACAAAAAGTTAGAGGATGAAGCAGTGTAGGAAAACAAGTAAATACCCAACATAATAGTTTGCTCTCCTACACCTTAATAACTATCAGGTTTAAAAATTTTGCTCTGTCCTGTATGTACATGTACACTGAGCATCCACTGTATGGACATATAGGTACTTATACAAAGACATAAATTTACCATAAGATTTGCCTGTCTTACATACATATACATGTTTTATTAATGTAATCTTCACACCGAAACTGGATTTAAGCGGGTAAAGCGCAATCCAAACTCTAGAGCTTGCACCTCATGAAAGCAGAAGGCCTACAGATTTTATTTTTTTAATCTTGGAAAGTATGAGCTTTCCTGAACACAAACATCCACTTAGATTCTAAGGTCAGTCTGTGTCTTGGTTCAATTAACTCATTCAGCCAAATGGCCAATAGCAAGATCTAATTTGGTGCATGCAAAACCCAGCTGATTTTATGTCCAGCATATTCTCCAAATGTTAATTAGAAAACATCTTATCCACAGTGCTGTCTTTGTTTCAATTTAGATTTCAAATTGCACTGAAGAACTTAAACAAGTACAGGAATATAGATCTACATTTAGAGCTTTTCTCTTTTCCAGGTTGACATCAGTGGAGATACATGTAAGTGTTCGTTTTATCAACTTTATGCACAGTTTACATATTCTCGTGATGTTCAAAAATAATCAAATATATAAAATAATAAAAACATTTTTACTTCCCAGTAATAAAACAAAATACAAAAACAATTCTCTTTGGTTCTTTATACACTGAACAAGTAAAAGACAACTGTCAAGTGGTGACAAGCACATTTATTTTTTCACAAAAAGTTTGAAGCTTTCACTTCACTACACCTTCAATATAAATGAACTTGTCCTGCCTTGCATGAAGACACAGCCAAAGGCTTGTCAGTGAGTCATGTGCAATCATCTATTCCTTTATCAGTATCTTCTCCTCTCCAATATTGGAGTTAAGGTCTAACCACTCCGCATCAAGGCAGTATTATCAGGGCCACATTTCCATGCTTAAATAAAGACGGTGACACAGACCCTACTCTGATTAAACTGATCGGCCCCTGACAAATGAGGTCACAGGCTCAAATCCAGTCAGCTCTCGTTCAGTTTCAGCTTTAAGTGACAATCTCATAATTAACATGAGAATTTTAGATAACTGTAAGTACTGTACTTTGTTATGACTATGCGTGGGGAATGCACAGTTTGTGTAACGAAACAATGAGAGATTTCAGTGGATAAAAAACACATAAGATGTGCATGCACATGTCAATGAATATTCATGTACAGGTAAATAAAGCTGACCTGGAAATTGCTCTTCAAAATACAAATAATGAAAGTACAGGCATCATCCAAATTCTAATATAGAACAGCTAATCATTGAAAGAGAATGTACATTCCCCACAGTTCATGTAGCATTAGCTTGACTGCATTCAATATACATGTCTGCAACTTTCGCTTTGAGGCTTAAGAAAGAATATCGTATAAAACAAATACATTTCAATTTTGTGGAAGTATTTGTATTGACTGTACATGTGTACCTTTGTACATATTGATGTACTGCATGTGAAAGTTTTTCCAAATGGTGCCTGAACAAATGGTAAACGTAAGTGCATGTGTATGTACATGAATCATGTGAGTCAGTGACAGATACATTTCCACACATCCATGCACTTATGTTGCGTTTTTAAGTCAAACAACACAAGTGATGACGGGTATGAGAACACTGTGTATACATAATGAATAATGACAGATAAAGTGTACACGTACATGGATATGTACCTAGTACATATACAGTGTATACCTATAGTTACACATAATGAATAATGACAGCTAAAGTGTACACGTACATGGATATGTACCTAGTACATATACAGTGTATACGTACAGTTACACACAATGAATAATGACAGATACAGTGTACACGAACATGGATATGTACCTAGTACATATACAGTGTATACGTATAGTTACACATAATGAATAATGACAGATAAAGTGTATACGTATAGTTACATATAATGAATGACAGATAAAGTGTACACGAACATGGATATGTATCTAGTACATGTACAGTGTATACGTATAGTTACACATAATGAATAATGACAGATGAAGTAAACACGTACATGGATATGTACCTAGTACATGTACAGTGTATGTGTATAGTTACACATAATGAATGACAGATAAAGTGTAATTGTACATGGATATATACCTAGTACATGTACAGTGTATATGTATGGTTAAACATAATGAATAATGACAGATAAAGTGTACGCCTACATGGATATGTACCTAGTACATGTACAGTGTACAAGTAAAGTTAATGTACAGTGTACAGATAGAACTGTTGATGAGTTATACCTGTACACACATGATAAGATTGTTCACAATCAGAAAGACCTCCCTACCACAAAACATAAAATGTCTAACATTCTACGACACTAAGGTTTCAACAGAGCCGTTTTTGAAAAGAACAAACGTGAGGATTTTACATACATGTAGCTGAAAAGCAGGTTGCACATGTATTATGTTTGTCCTTTCATCACACCGCCCCTAACAGAGTTATTGCACTCATCTGCATGAAACTAGCTCATGTTGTGCTTCCTGCTTAACATTTGTTCACCAGAACTGACAGAAGGGCCAAGATCATGTATATGTACTCACTCAGTAGCTTTGTGTATCAGCTGTTTGGTACTTGTTGGACACAGTATCATCCCGGTGGAAAGGGCTAGCCTTCTTCCCACCAACAGTCAGAGACAAAATGACAGTCAGATCTAATATCCAGTCTGTCACAATCAGATCTTATCAAAGCCAAGTTGATCATACACCATGGCTTTCCCTCAGCATAAGGTAAACTTCCCTGATCAACACAGCTTTCCTGTTCGCCACTTCCTCACCCAATGAAACCACTTAATCCCCCTCTGTGTGGACAGCATTCAAAAGTGGACCAGCCCAGGTGATTATCTCATCCCTGACCCAGCAGGGGTGACACAGCTTCTTCTTTGTCCCACAACTTTACTCCCCCACCTTCAGACATAGCTAAACAATTCCTACTTCTAATACCTGACCAGACTTGTCTAAGGAGTGTTATCAACTGAAAGTCAGGTACATACTTGGCTTTTAATCATGTATCATCCTACATGTATCTCATTTTTTGTTTTAACACAGCAACCTGGTCACCCCCAGTCACATGACACAACTATGTTCTTCTGACATTCTTCTGTGGAAGGTCTCACCGCTTTTTTAAGCACAGGGGTGAACCTACCCTGCCGTCGCTAACATGTGGGCTACAGGTCGCACCTGTATAAAACCCTTACTCACTCACAAACCTACTGGATGTGCATGAATGAGCACGCAGTACAAACACTGCAACAACAACACAGCTGCTCTACCTGCCCTTGGATTGTTTGCCTAACACAGCTTGGTCCACAGAAATGCTGGGTTTCACAGGCTTCTATAGGCACCCTGCCATGGGCAGTGAAATCTTTTGATACTGGTGGTTATATATTCCAAGCAATGTCAATGAGCTTTTGTAACACATGCACTACTAGAGAAGAGTTCAATCTTGTTAAGTACCGAAAAACATGTGAATGGATTATCTTGTGCCCTCGTAATAATGCACTACAATTTGGCTTTCCAGTCCTGAAAATGTCTACATTTTCTTTAATGTTTACATTTCTCTATTAATTTACAATTCTCTCCTAATCCATATCATATGTACGCAGCAGTACAGATGTTACATTTACCCATGCCTATGTTGGTATTCACTCAGCTTCTCAACGTCACTCCTTATCACTGGTGTTGTTGTCTAGAGAAGGTTGGATTTACTCTAACCTTTACACTTTCTATACATTTATTATTAACTACACCAAGGTGGTTATATTTTTGCCAGCATTTATTTGTCTGTCTGTCAGCAACTTTATGAAAAATATATAAATGCAAACATTAGAATGCAATCCTGCACTTGACTAAGGACCAATTATTCATCATTGACACACGTCTGTAGTGTATGAATTTGTATGTTGATTGCTTGTGGCAGAAGTTTGATCTCAAGGATGTGCCTTCTAGTCTGGTTTGTGTTTAACCGTATTGTCATTCACAGAGCTAACGGTTTACACATACAAAAAACAGCAGCTGCATATATAATTTGCTTTCTAATAAAAAGACATACATACTTGGTTTTTAATCATGCAATCCAACACAAATGATGTAAAACCTTAATACCTGCCATCAAACTGACATTTGCTATTACTAATTCCACAAAGCCATTAACTTGAGGACCTTTGTCATTACTCTGTAGTTGTGCAGATCATGCACTTCTAGAGGATCACCTGCCTTGTGTAATTAAATTGTGTACAAACTAATACTTCTCACATACGAATGAAAGTTGGGTGTGCAAAATGTTTCAGTAAAGACCTCATGCCAGGTGAAACAATAGGGCTTCAAATCCCTCCACTCTATTTATCCCATGCAAATGGAAACAGCAGTCGGACTCCCCAAAGGGCTTTTTTAATAAGATACTACAATAGTACAGGAGAATATTCATGGTAACGCCTCAAATAGAACAATGCCTACAGCTAGAAGATACATGTAGCTACATGCACAAGCATTGTTTGACATTTTATTGCCGCTCAGTGCCAGGTTGAATTGTTTTTACATATACCTGTATATCTGAATTACATGTCTTTGCATACATAAAGATTGCCCTAAAATACATGCCTTCATGTATAATTTAGATCTGCTACAGTAAACTAGGGCTAGAACAGTTACATTCATCCCAGATTACATATATTTCCATGACATCAAAGTTTCATAATGGGGCTAATATGAATATAAAAGTAATCAGTTATCAACAAAAGTCAGTACTCAGGTGTGGTAAACAGTGATATAAAACAATTGAGATATCAATATTTTTATAGTATGATGTGTACATGTACGTGCACGTATATATAAATGTCACCAGGTGTGTACCTGTAAATATCAAGCTGCTTAGTTTAATCTGCCAGATATAAAATTTATTGTGAGCTGTCTATAGCACATCTAATTTAAACAATGCATGGCAATCCGTCTGATTCCGGAACACAGTGAAGATTCCACTATAAAAGAACATGCCGTGTAGTACCATCACATATCAAGTGTCAAGATCAAAGGAATATGATGCAATTGTGTCCGTGATACATTTTTAACTAGTAAATTTGAGAGATATATGTCAATATATCTCTGATTCTTGACGCCTACAATTCGGTAAATACTCTGCAATCATTTGTAAAACGTTCTCATTTTCTAGTCGAAATAAAGCACCAAACTAATCGCACCAAAGACCACTTCGCTACAATTAACAACTATCCTATTATGGATTCATGAAGAAAAAAGCGTTTTATTACAATAAACATCCAAGTAACATTACCTTTGAGCATTTTGTTTTCTTTGTACAAATTCAGCAGTATAACAGGAGGCAGAAAGTGTAAAGCAGAAAATCAGGCTAAACATAATGTACATGTATATCTCTGCATTGTATCAACTGCACATTAAAATCACCAACTGCTTTCAGGACAAACATTAAGACCATATCTCCATGACGTCAAACGTGTATAGATATCCAGATCTATCACCCAGATAAATGGTTATTTTTTTCAAAAGGTACTGATCAAATGATATTCAGAGACAGATGCTACATGCTATGATGCTATTTAAGACTTATATGACTACCTAGCTCTCAAATCAATTGGCCACGTTCCCAGATTAGCTTCCACATTAACCGCTCTGAATCCTTCCATTTATGAAACTGGGAGTTGGTACTGGCGTTTGCGCTCTCTTCTAAGTGTCAAAGCTGTACGCAACGAAAACTAGTTTCACGTGATCTTTAAGTGATTCTAAATTGATATCACCTCATTATGCCTGAATAATAATAACAACAATAATGCCGCAATTACGGTAATAGAAATGTAATTAACACATCCCCTCGGCCAGCATCAGTACTTTCCAAACTGCCATTTTCGAATCATGTGACTATTGTTTGGGTGGACAGTTTGACACCAGTTGCTTATAGTTCCTTCTTTCATTATTAAAACATACATTAAAGTTAAGACTCCAAAACAAAATGTCTATGGCCCTTTTAAAAGTGTAAATCTTCTTGCTTTGAATCTTAACATTCCATGATCTTATTTTCTTCCGGTAATTCCATGTGTGTGCGAAATGCATTGAGAGAGACGGTTACCAAAGATTAGCTTGCTGTCAATGGGCCAAGCACATCTGTGTTAAATTTCACGTTAAGGTCTTCATTATTCACACAAAACTTAGGTGGTATGAATTCCAAATTAATGTAGGGTTAAAGGAAACATACTTTTACAGCATATGGCTTTGACATGTTGAATACAGCATCCTTGAGACCTAGGTTAGTAAATGTAAATCAAAGAGTATAATTCTGTACTGAAAGTCAAGCTGGAAAGAACAAAACAGGTCTCAGATCTAATAGTTTTGTCACCAAAATCAACTTTAAAATATGCATAAGTTGCGCTGAAAATTGCTTTTTCATATGTGAAAAGGTTAAAGAATTAGGGTAGACCTTTTTCCTTACTCGAAGGTCTTGACCTAACTGGAGAAAACCATTTATTTTAAAAAACCAAGATAAAGTAGTAGACACCGTGAATAGACACCATGATCCCTATTTCTCAAATTACAGCCTATCAAATCAGAGCACAATCAATAAATCCTGACAACTTATTTTAAGCTCCATGTACACATGTACATGTACATTACAAAGAGACACTGTTTATGATGCATATGTCGATGATTCCACATAATCAGGATCAGATTTCATGTAATCCAATTAGTTCAACTCCACTCCACTCCACCATCTTTTCCATAGGCACGCCCCTGGACCCTCCTTTCCATTGATAACTAGCTCAAACTGTCTCCCTCCACTTCCAAATCCCAAGTTTAGAAGTGTTTCCGCTGTGCCTGTCCATGTAAGAACATTTACATGTCTCTGTCTTCAAGATAAACATACCAGCACAATGGTTATCGCCTTGGTTTAAATGCATACCACATGAATCAGTATACACGCACGATGTACCAGAGATGTGACTGAGTGAACAACGGTAATGGCTGATGTCTTCCTCAATATTAAAGCCATAATCATTATTGAGGCATGATTTTGATTACATGTACATGTGGGCTTGACCGGTACACTTACATGCATGTCTTTGTTTACAGGTCACAGATAATGGTAAAATATTAACCTAATTAAATGTGCTATGACATCAAATGTGCTTAGAGAGTGCATCATATTTTAGCAGGAACGGAATCCTCATACTCCTTACTTGGCTCACAACCTTCCACTTTACATCATTAAAAACAAAGGCAAATTATTTACAGAATTCTTGAAGAACACCAAGGTCACTAGGTCATGGTGAGGAGGCAGGACGGGATGTCAGAAAACACAAACAATCCGTCTCAACATTTGTCTGTAATAATACTTTATACACATGCATTCTCTTTATCCAGAGTGTGTGCAACATGATTCTAACCAACATCGAACACAATTTTATCGGTGAATGCTGATTAAATAGTTCCATGGGGGGACACAAGTGATGAGGCTGACCTGCGTCTCCCAAGGCTCCAAAGGTTAAGCTTATCTCTTGGTGGCAGTGATGTAAAGAGAAAGGTAGAGAGCGATGCATGTGCGACAGCACAACCATGAGAAAGTCACGAGATCTAACTGAGGTAATTTTTCCCTCTTCAGGTAGGAAATTCTGAAAATTAGAGATTTTACGCATCTGGGGGAATTAATACAGCAATGTTATCCAAACACACCTTCAAACAATAAACCTGTTTGGGTTGAAGGAAATTAAATTCTGTGTTTCTTACTTTAAGATTTATTGCAAATTTATATTAGCTTTGAGGCCAGAAGTTAGGTCATGGCAGGATGAACCTAATAATCATGATACTGACAGCTGTACACTTCATGGCCTTAAGTCACTGAAGGATTCCTCAAAGCCTTGGTACATAAAGAGCTGACCTTTCAGCAAAAACCAGACTGTCTTGATTTAAAGACAGACTTGCCAACAGCCAATCAGAAAGGTACTTCACAAGCAATGGCCAAGGAGTGTACTTTATCATGAATGTCAATCAGGTCAAGCATCTGGACTTCAAAAAAAGTCATAGGGGAGGTAACTGCTACCTTTGCTTTAAAGAACTCAAGAGTAATTTTCTTCCATGACAAGGGCCAGGACTAAGGAGGGAACTATTTTACAACGCTTCAATTATGTAGGTTAAGGAATAACACATAAAATTGATCTCTATAAAAATTCACCTTTAAAATATGGCACTCAGGCTGGTTGTTTCAGTGTCTGAAAATACTGTCTGTATGGGGAAAGACACACTTGAAAGGGGAAAACCATTCCCTGGATACTGGAAAATGAACATAGAAATCTGAAGGGGAATGGGGGTGGGATGGTCTACATCATATATGCACATGTATTCTTAATGCTGGTAATTCTACACCCATTTGTTTTTTAGTTAATGTAATATTGGACAGCAGGACAAACATACATGTACATATACAAGGTGATCCCAATATTGATCCACCCTGCTGGTGACCACCTTCACGAAGAGATCAAATACCTATAGTTTTGAAAATATCCTAGTGTAATTCTTCAACCTTTTTGCATGTTTGGAAGCTGTTATTTAAGGATATTCTGAAGGCATTATTCTGTGTGGGCTGACAAAATTATACTTCTTGTGAAGCCCTGAAACTGACCAATCTCACCAACATAGTTTTGTCTCCAAAATCAAATTAAAAAATGTGCATAAATTGCATTGATAGTTGGTTTTCCATATGTGAAAGAATGAGGAATGAGGGAATTTCTTGGTCGGGGGCAAACATACAAGTACATAGTAATCACATTACCCATGTACACCTTTCTGCTGAGAAAGAAAAACTTCTGGCATGTAGATAAAACACCCATAACCTTGGAATCAACAGTATTTCTGTTGATTTAATAGAAATTAATAGTTGATAGACATCTGACAACATAATGTACATGTAAATGCATGTAGACATACTATCACTGCTGTCATCACTACCAGTTCAAATGTAATTGTTTGTTTACATGTATGTGCACATGTACATTTAAGTCCATCCTCCTAATTACATGCTAGTGTAGCATAATGACCCAGGAGCCTCTCACCAATCCGGTCGCTGTGAGTTCAAGTCCAGCTCATGCTGGCTTCCTCTCCGGCTGTAAGTGGGAAGGAACCTGGGAAGGGCTCTGCTCGGTTTCCACCCACCATAATGCTGGCCGCCGTCGTATAAGTGAAATATTCTTGAGTACGGCGTAAAACACCGATCAAATAAATAAATAAATAAATAATTACATATATCCTGATCGTGCTGGCTGCCTTTCCTGTAGTATGTGGGAAGGTCTGCCAGCAGCCTGCAGATGTTCGTGGGTTTCCCCTGGGCTTTGCCCGATTTCCTCCCAACATAATGCTAACGCCGTCACATAAGTGAAATATTCTTGAGGGCAGCGTAAAATAACAAATAAATAAATAAATAAATAATTACATAAATACGTTTCAAAGTTGCTGAGACAGATTGCATGTTCAGAGAAAGAAGCAAATGGAAGTCCAAATGCAACATACATGTATAAATGCATACATGTGTGAAATTTCTTGGAAGAAATGAACATACACTCTGTACATGTTCACGTAGATGTAGTCAATATCTGTTTTAGATTGTTTACAAGTGAAAATCCCACTGCATGTTTCAATCTGTACCAGAGTCCAGATTGAATCCTGTCCT
Organism: Liolophura sinensis; assembly: GCF_032854445.1. Lineage (NCBI taxonomy): Eukaryota > Metazoa > Mollusca > Polyplacophora > Chitonida > Chitonidae > Liolophura > Liolophura sinensis. The sequence continues at coordinate 28,651,525 of NC_088300.1, forward strand.
TCACAGGAAGAAAATATCTCAGTTCTTTGTCTTCATGGACACACACGTACAAGCACATAATACTGTATATACATACATATATACACTGTACACATTGTAAAAGTGGGCGGATACATGTGGACTACTTTCTGTACCCAGAGGGCAGTGTAAATGGTGACTGTCAGTGAAAAAAACTGCTAACAGCCTCACGCACATGTAAATGTAAACGACTGAAATACAGATTGCTTCCTAACCAATACAATTAGCCCTTGTAATTGCTGCAAATAATTTCTTAATTAATTGCGTTCAATGCTTGCCAGATTTGGTGTGTAAACATTCAATAAAATACATGCATCATCCAAATGTATTGCTGCAGGTTTAACATTTTCCAAGATGATATACATGTATGGAAAGGAATATTTGCATGTCTCACAGTGTACATGTAGTTTGTACTTCTATCTTTTGAGAAAAGACATTTACAATTCGTCTTTGTTGTACATAAAGGCAACAAAACTATCTTTAAGAAGCAAGATGGCCAATTCTGAAGTTGTGTGTATACAAGTACATGCAGATATGACCTGTCAACTGATTTGAGATCTGCTGTGTGAAGCATAACCGTGCTGAACAGATTTACGGCGTATGTACATGCATGAGTGAAATGGCGTTCCCACATGGGACTCATTTACACCCTGGAATTGTTTTGCTGTGTATTTCCCTGGGACCTCACACCTTTACAAGAGAAATATCAATAAACACCGCAGGTACTACTGCTGGTCACCTGCAGCTGGTCAATAACAACTGATTGTACAGCCTAGCACAAACCAGTCCAGAGTTTATCCATGTACTACTGTAACTAAGGAAGTTCTCCGACATGTACATATCTATGTGTACATTGCAGCCATTGCAGAAAACAAATAAACATGAAAGTATGAATCATTTAGGAATCTGTTAGAGAAAGAACCTATAAAAGACACTAAAAAAACAGAGGTGCTTTGAGTGAAAAGACAAAACATCTCAAAATCTAAATGCTGGAATAGTGCGCCTTTATAATGTTTCAATTTGCAACATTTTTTTTTTATACAAAACCCATTCTGGATGTTTTGTGTCATCATACATTAATAACTGATATCGGTATGCTTTTATCCAATTTACAACCCAAGGTCTAGCAGCTAGAGAACATCTCAGTAAAGTGGCAGAGCAAATTCAGTTTAAATGCGCAGCTTTATAGGTCTACATCTTACATGTGATGCTAGATCTCTCAGAAAGCTTTTAGCTGGATATCAACCACAATTTAGATTGTTAAATGGCTTTCTCAACGTCATAGAACATGCTGTCCACTCCTTTAGAACACTGAATATGCTTGAAGATCATCTTTCATGACAAGGACGGGGCAAAATGTCTGCCATTTTCACACTTGTCAGCCCCGCAGGCATAACTGACCGTAACAAAATTAAGGACTTAAGGAATTAATTATCAGAGACAATTTGTAGTGACAATAAACCACAAGTCGAGACAGAAACAACAGAAAACAGGTCCACTTTACTACGGTGCCTAAAAGGGTTAGAGTAACTTGCTCATCAGCTGGCCTGGGTTCAAACCCTGGTCTGGTCATATCTATATACACATGTAAAACATCAAACCAGCAATTTTGTCACTTTGGCCTGGAAACCGGTCTCAAGTAAAGGTAGGAATATAATGTACAGTACAAGCACAAATGTACAATATGACAGTGTCACCAGGTATTGCACAAAAAGCAAGGATTTGCAGGTTGGAAAACAGATCAAGACCCTTAAGTGATAATACATGTACATGTCTATTCCAAGAAATGAACTTTAACAATCACAGGTACGTATATATTGTACAGTAAATGTATTACAAATGGACCTAAACTGACACACTGGCAATTTACCGGTTAACAAACATGCAGTTATATCATGCATGTAAATGTATAGAGCTATCATACTGTAGGCTTCTAAACATGTATGCCACCTGGTGCGGAAAGGTAGAAGAGGATGTAGAACTCCTTACACATATCTTTGAAGACAGAGGTTTACTGTATAATAACATACATGAACAGGTGAGAGAAGCAAAGATTTGCCCTCCAAGGCTGGGACTGAACCCACAGTCTGCTATACAAATCATCTTATATGTCCATTTAAGTCTAGTTCCACCTTCTCAAAAATTTCTAAGATTCTTTTTTTTTACAGTATAATGGAGCGGCATGTCATTTACATGTAAATGTATATGTATGTATAATTAAAAGAAAGCTTGCTAACGTGTATGACACCCAACACCATGCTTAAGATACATGTATGTACCCTAATTCTTCTAATTTTTGGGACATCTGGTTTCCTCTTTTCACCCAGTATACACATAACTGTAGTGTGAATATTTTGCTTTCTTTTTTCTCATGGTTAATTGATCTAATGAACAACATTCTTATATCTTTACTTTTCCAAAAAAAAAAAAAAAACTGGGAGAGAAATTCAATTGTAACTGTTGCCTAAATGAACTACTAATATCTAAGAGTTACAAGAATTTGGGTATGCCAACCACATTTTACCTCCATTAGAGCTAGAGTTTTTATTTGTCTATTTATTTAATTCATTTATATACATGTACCTGAATGGTGTTTTACATCGTACTCAAGAATAGCTTCATATGATGGCGGACAGCAAGAGCCCAGCATTGTGGTGAGAGTAACCCAAGACTGTCCACAAATTGTTGGCAGACCTTCCTCATGAACAAATGGAGAGGAAGCCTGCATGAGCTGGACTTGAACTCACAGCTATAGCACTGGTTAGAGGTTCCTGAGTCATTTTTCCTCCCATGTGAATCTTTAAAAATTTAAACACGGAAGACAATGGCGATGCCTTTGCTTCAATTTGTTCTTCAACAATGACAATGTATTAGTGATGAAATTGTCATTCATTGTCAAAATGCTTAAGTCATTTTCTGAAATTATAATAATTTAACTTTAAAGGAGAAGAAAACTTTAAAAAATGACAGGCTGAAAAGAGCACATTTTTTTCTATCTGGTGGCGCCTGCTGCATAATTTTGTGATTTTTCCTCGCCATACACGTAAAACCTGAAAACGGCAAAGCTGGTATAAATCGCTGAGTCCATCGCGTCCTCCATCTTTAACACCCTGTAATTTATGCTGGGGGTGTGTTGCGCATCGGCCAATTAGAGTTGTTAAAACTGCCAGCTTGTTCGTGCAAACTTGGAGCCTATGTCCAACATTCCGGTTTCTCAATCGTCAAGCAGAAAACGAACTGTACTGTTCCCTACCTTCTGGGAAGAAGAGTTCTACCGGAAATGTACAAACTGCACTTCGGCTGTTTCTGATTACAATTCTCCTCCTAACACAGAAGACTTCAGGACTAGATCTTAGGCAAAATGCCCACAGCAGAGTTTGGTGCTGACTTCATTTATTATTTATCAACTTGAGGTACATATTAGAATTTTTTATGGCATGCACCTGCGAGGAAATGCATACTCTTTTCAATGGTATTTGATTGACATTTAAATTTTCTTCTCCTTTAATAATAATTGAAATTTAATCCATGCATGATTATTAATATTTTGAGCCAATCTAGAATCAAGAAGTAAAGAGTATCAGAACTTTACCTTGAGAGAAATCCAGAAAGACTTTTCTTCTTGGGCCGTGCACCTTTATCATCTAGTGTCTCTTCCAGCACCTGAGACCTTGTTGGTTCATAGGAGTTTCTAGAGTGTAAATTTATTTCCATAAATTCAGAGTCTTCCCCGTCTGCTGGAACATTTTTTAAATCTATAGTTTCGTCAAGAGCAGAAGCAGTAGATAATGAAACTTCTGTACCCGTACTTATGCTGGAAACACTGGTAAATGAAGCTGCATCAGCTTTATCAGTTTTCTGGTCAGTGTCTGAACATAATTCTGTCCTGATCTGGCTGACGCCAGCCACCTCCCCATCTGATTGTCTATATGCTGACCCAGAGTCCTGCTCGTCCTCATTAATGCTAACACTCTCACAATAACGATAAACTTTGTGTTCGTCAACACCTACTGAGTCTATAGCATTTTTACAAGATGAGCTGGGGATATTGCCAGAGTCACTTTTAACAGACTGTTGACATAAATGAGATGTGTCTCCCATAAGGCCAAGTTGTTTGGTGGTCGGTATATAGACAAGGGGGATATTTTCAAGTACCCTGGACAGTCGGTTATTATCAGGTGTGTTCACATTCACCGACACATCCTGTGTTTGATTCCGGTCATTCGAGCATACTGGTATCTCTGAGCCTGAAGTATCTCGATCAACTATGGATGAGGATACAACAGTCCCGCTGGAATGATCATAATTATAATGCTGGCTTCGACCATGCCTCACAGTAGAGCCATTTGTTGATGCAGTGTTTTCAACATCACTGTCAATCACAGAAGATTTACCATTATACATATTGTCTTCACAGCCATTATGCTCATTATATACCAACTCAGTATTTGATTTATGTCCATTAACCACAAGTTCTGAATCAACAGCCATGCTACATGTGTCGGCCTTATCCACTAATCCATTTCCTTCAACTGCAGAGGGAGCCATGTGGACAAGTGCAGCATTAGTTGGGTTTGTTCTGGTATCAAATATCAACTTTTCCTTCACCTGTGCCTTTAACGTATCGACATCATCACGATTTTCTAAGACATTCAGAGTTTCTATGCTATCATTTTGTGCTCTGTTTTGCATTTCCAGAATCCTGGGCAAAGCAGTCACATCCAGTTTGTCACACATCACTATCTTCATCCTCGCTCCCCAAACCCTCTCACACTCTTTCCCCATCGTTGACAGGTCGCAGTTAGTACAACCTCTCCTCTGTCACTTGGAGAACCTCTGTCAGCTTGGTTGTTCCACCCAACACAGATTTCACCCAGCGCCGCCCGTAGTGCCACCATCGTAATGGTCTGTCTCAGATAACAACACAACTACATCGGTAGAATCCGGTCGAAGAAATATAGCATACAAACCTCACACTAAGGAATGAACTGTGTTACCGATACATTCTACAAAACACTACAGGAAGCCATCATTTCTTATGCAAAGAGGGGGGCGTACGCAATCGCCACTTTCGAGGATTTCATTTCAACTTCCGTTGATGGCGACAGCAACGCCATCTACGACTAAAGTCTGAAGTTCAGTTCTCGTGGTTATTTCAACTGCTAATGTTTTTTTACCGAAATTTAGAAAAATAGTACACGCGCCAAGTAACACAAATGAATAGTCATGTTTGTGAAATTTCACACTTGTGCTTTCATACTTTCTGGAACGCTGCGTTATTTGACACAGACTGTTCAGTGTACAGGGGAGATAATTCATACTGTCGCTTACTGCGTGGCGAGTAAACCTTATACTTTTTACAAATGGTAAAATGAGCAATACCAATGCTGAAAGTTATTAATCACGTTTGGCATAGTTATTGCAAAGAAAAACGTTCCAAACTTATCAACGAATTAGTGACTGCTTACATAACCAAGTTCTGTACTGGAGGGTAATGAGCGTCGTTTAAAACTGTGACTGTAAGGGTGAGAGTTCAACTCCAACTCTTTGCTTTAAACCGTGAAATTGTGGATTGTCAGAGGGGTTGCCTTTTCCATGGATGAAAGGTACGTTGAGCAGCGTATCTTTTACACAGCATTGTTAATGGTTAAAACTTGCAAAATTTATCAAAGGGTGGTCACCATAGTTGCATGGAGGGAACTAGCTCTTGGTACTATAGATAAGATACCATTTTTTTTTAACGTATCATGTCGGCCAGTGCAATTCCATGAATGAATGGTGAATGCATGTGGTCATGCCAGTAAGAGTTTTTCCTCCTCGCATACCAAGTAACATTTACTTATTTGTTGTTTTTTTTTTTTGATTGATTGTGTTTACGCTGTACCGGTACTCAAGAATATTTCACTTATACGACCTGGGCCAGTATTATGGTAGGAGGAAACTAGGCAGAGCCCGGTGGAAACCCATGACTATCCTCAGGTTGCTGGCAGATCTTCCCACTTAGGCTGCTGACGGAGAGGAAGCTGGACAGCGACCGCATTGGTGAGAGCCACCTGGGTCATTGTGCCATGCTTGCCCCCTCAGCCAAGGAGGCTGACCACGTGAAAAATTCTAGAGTATGGCGTTATGCAACTGTCAAATGAATAAGTGAAGTAGAAGCTTCTCTAGGTGTTGACAGAACACATAATCCTGCTTTGCTTGTGCACAGCACAGAAAGCAGCCAAAATCAAAATCTGCAGATATGAAGACTAATACTTACTTCCAAGTTCAAAGGTGTATCAAGCAGTGTACACAAAGAGGAGATTGCGTGTGCCATATTTTGAGGAGCTACCATACCACAAAAGTTGACAGTGAAAAATAATGGCTGCATGTATTACACCAGCACACCCATCCACACACAGAGGGTGAAGTGCAAATTAAATAAATATAATAAATTTTTTTTCTGTTGATTTTGCCAGCTTTTGGTTTCAGGCCTTGTGGAAAACAATGTACCATGCTAGATACAAGACAACCTGCATGCCTGGTGTAGAGGTGAATCAGGTATAAATAAAGGCACATCGCTGAATAGACCTTCATTTTATACAGACAAAATGGAGGCTTTCAAGAGATCCTGCATACACCACTGTGGCACACAGCATAGCATCTAATTTGACATCCTGAAATGATGAATAGCGCAATGGCTGTGAAAAAGGCTAAAAAAAAAAAAAAAAAAAAAATGCACCACTGGCAGACAAGGTGCAAATAACAATGGCCCTTGCATGTAGTGTTGGTACTTATCATGAAGGCGTAATCTTTCCATACTGTAAATTTTCACCTTTTACGACCTCTAAAGTACTTTTACAATTATGAAATGGGGCTAAATTTAATGTTTCTGTTGTGTGATTGAAGATGCAATGTTCAAAAACTGTGCAAATTTATTTCTCTACCCCCCCCCCCCCCCTCCCCCCCTAGTTCTTCCAGAATGTTTCAAAACATTGGTTGCACAGGCAGATGAAAGGCTTGAAGAATAGTGTAGATACATGACAATCCCTCTTGACCTGGGGTTGTAGCCAAATCAATGAGCTGGATTTGAGCATGTCACATTATTCGGCAAAGATGTCCTGTTAAATAAAGACAAGACAGTATGCAAAATATTGAACTCCTACATGTAGTTGCCTTTATATGTGGTTCATTTTGCATGTTTGTGGACTGAAACAAACACCAAGAAGTTAATTTCAGGTGCCAGTTTAAACTGGAGGATTGAACCAGTTCCAGGGCTAAAGTCAGAACTCCTGAACTTACTTCCTAAGTAAGATGTACAAATGGAATAATAATAAATAAGAGTGTGTGAATGCATGGTTACTTGTACTACAAGTAACAATAACACAACCGACAATTAAGAACTACCCTGAATGACCATAAATTTTGTCCATTTCGTTCATGACCAACTTGCCCATTTTCCCAGAATTCTATTAATTTTAGAAAGATGTTTTGAGGTTTGCTTGGAACATGGGATTATATTACACTGGAAAATTGAAAGTTTCAGCACCTTATATAATATTTTTTTTTTGCCTCTAAAAATGCACCTTTATGGGCAAAATTTTAAATCATTTAGGGTATCCAGTCAATGATCACCAAATTCAAAGCTGAAAAAAGAAAATGAAAACAAATACAGCACTTTATCCATAATGCACTTTTATAGATGGCTTTAGCATAAGTTGGTCTATATTACAATGTACACATACTGCATACCTGAAGTATACAAGTTAATATTATGGATGCCAGGTTAATGGTATATTACGTACACACATGGAAAACTACAGAGCTGGCAGATACTACAACTGGTCTCATATTGCACTAGGGAAAGAAGTATAAAACTGTGTACGATTATGTGGGGTATTAGCCAACCTTAAACTACCTACATGTGAAAGATAATGACGATTTAAAGGTGTAGATAAACGATGATAGAGATAAACTTCTGAATAAGATCAACAAACAGCAATGATTCAATTTATTACAATCCACTACTACATAACATAAAACGCACTCTCTCTCCCTCTCTCTCTCTCCGGCAAAATACCATCATGTTATCTATTTTACATGTAACTCACTCCATATAGAATTCACTGTACATTTGTATATAAAGTGATTTATAACGCCAAGCCATGTTGGTGAACTATCCACATAAAATTATCATGTAAAACAACAATTTTTCTTCAACCTTCCACATCAGTTTTAAGTAACAATCTATATATAATAATAAAAAAAAATCAACATTGTGCATCAATCTCATTCAGGCATTCATTTGCTGAGGAACCAATGCCTTAACTATAAGAAACAATTACACAATTGATTACCACACAGGTCTTCTGTCATTCTGCTGACTGTTTTTTTGATCATCTTGACTTAAGAAGCTTAATGGGGTACCAGCAGATTTTCCTCTTACACTGTTGACACTGCAGTGGAATGTTCAGCCTCACTGAAATGACCTAATACGTCCCACTTCAGACTTCTGCCAGTATCCCGTTGATCCACAAATACATCTGGCAAAACCATTTCTTCAACTTCCCTTTTGCTGCCACAATTACATTTTAGTTTGTGAATGTTCAGGCAAATAACTTATCATACTGATGGTTTTAGTCACATTAGCATTCCATAACATATTTGTATTTCATCCAAGATTTACCTAATAAAATGAGATCCACTGACAGGCCCTAATCGCACAAACACCTGGTATTCTGCCGTATTAAAGTGCATGTGTACTATCTAACTGTTTTATGAGGACAAATACACTAAATACTGTGACACACAACTAGGCCCTGTTCCATTAAGGTGATGTGGACTAAGGTTACTGAAACTACCACTGCAACATATGACTTTAACATGCATCACCATGGTGAATTACAATCAACTTTTTAACCTTTGAATGGTTTGTGGAACGTGGCCCAGGAAAGAGCAAAAGTATGTTGCTTTGGACCACTTTGTTAAAGGGTAGGAGGAAATTTTAGGAGTTCCCCATTAATACTAAAAAATGGTTTTCTTTGACCAGAGGGAAAAAAAAAATAAGACTACGCTGATGCAAAAAGTGAACATAGGATATTAACAAAATACACTCGACTGATGCAAAATAACTCATGGTACAACAGCAGGTAACTGGTAGATTCGAAAGGGTAGGTTCAAAATCAAATGATATACATATAGATGGGTGAAAAGTATAAGGCCTGTTCTCACTGTGCAATTTGTAGTACCGACTTGACGCATACAACCGAGTCAAACCGTCAGAAGACCTGAATCATTTTGACATGTGTTACATTCAACAAGTTGTCAGCTAGTCGAAGGAAACAGAGATACAAAATGCTTGCGCTATCCAATCAAATCGTTTCAATTTTTTCCACCATAAGTTATGCCCCTATGTGTTACCAATCAAAGCTTGTCAACAACCATGTCCGAAGAAGCAGAAACAAATGCTTGTTACGGGAAAAGCAAGATGGTGTACCGCTCACTGAAACCCAGCAATTTACTGCTTACTATTGCTCAAGATCTACTATGAAATTACACATCATGTAAAATTACAGTAAACAACTCATCGTGACAAACATGCTCACAAAAATGCCAGACCTTATCAACGGAACTGAACGAAAAAAAACGTGATATCCGGGACAAGTTGCATCTGACCATGTTATATGCAATTTTTGTTGAACAGTTCAAGTCGAATGCAACAAGCTGGTACTACAAATCGCATCGTGAGAATGGGCCAATAGTCACACTTGATTTTGACCTCAACCATGTTTTGGAATGCTACAAGGCTCTCAATGTATGTGTCCATCATAGATGTTCTTACAAGCATTAGCTTTCCAGACGAGCCTATAAACAAACAAAAATTACCTCTCACACTTTACTATTACTGTGAACTAATATTTACATTAACTGAAAACCATCATGTAACTTTGTACCACAAACATACTGATGGAAAGACACATATCTTTTATGAGTTCCTGGAAATGATATATAGGTGAGACACACTTAACAAATGCATGCCACTGCAAGAATACAATTCATCATGTATTGCTGAACACAAATCTTGCCTTTCCCATTCAATGCACAGCATTTATAGGCATTAAAATTTGAGTGCATTTCCTTAAATTCACTCTTTCATACATATCCTAACTGCGTAATAACATAGATAACCCAGCAGAAAACTGTACTGCGATAGCATGTGTGTCTGTTTGGAACAGAGAATTGTAACACACTTCTAATACGGTCAACTTTCAAGTATGATTTGAAAAAATATTAAAACATGGCCATATTCATTGTCTTCTATAAAAAAGATGATGATCTTATTCTGACGTTTTAAAAGAACATGTTTAAATACAGTAAGATTGCATAGTCAAAGAATATTTTCCTAAGCAAATCATCATGTATCATATAGTAAATAAACATGCTTCAACATGTGTGACAATACATGATCACAGCACCTCCATATATAAAGTATAACATTACCTGTCTCACACACAGAGAACTGTAAAACCACAGAGCTGAAGACAAAATGTGTGACTTAATACTTGTCACATAACCCAAATTTGTGTATCCAGGTTATTTTCTGGATCTAAATTCATAAATCTGAAGTTTTAAAATGACGACTATTGTTTTAATTCTTCTTTCAATGTATAAATTTAAAGGAAGTTTTTATTTGAACTGAGTTTCAGGACATAATGTGAATTCCTTGAGATCAGAAACCCAGTTGGTGCTTTTTGTTTCTTCTCGTTCATTAATTCAGGTTACATCCAAGAAAGTGAATGAAATACATTTGACAAAGTATTCAGTTCAACCAAAGCCGACTTGTCCAAAGCGGATTACGTGTACTTAATACTAACAAAATGTATATATATGAAAAACACCTAAATACATGTAACAAATTTGGCAGGACTTCAAAAGTGAGCACTGCAAATGTCCAGAGACATTATTGTGCCGAGACAGTGAGTTTTCTGCATTTGATCAATGAATGTAATGAGAGAAGTGTAACTTGACGGACGGATTTGTATCATCTCTGTGTTGAATATTGTAAATGTGGCGATGTCATATAAACATCAGCAATAGAATCATTGATAAGAAAGTTTAATAAAAATGTGATGGCTCAAAAATACAATTTATGAGCATGTAAACATCTGTTCCAGTTGCTTTTATAAAAATCATTTGATCACATGTGAACGATGCAAAATATAATAACAATGTGATAGATGACATGGATCATTAAAAATGCAGCATGAAGCACTACCTCTGTAAAACAACACATATGTTGTATATATACTCTCGCTCACATTTTCAGCATGTTACACAATGCCCAGAAGTACATGTATTACAAAATCTGCAATGTTAGTATCATAAATGACAATTGCTAGCATGAAACCAGTAGATAAAACACTGTATACTACACATGCATATATTTCAAGTCAAAAAGTCAGACAATGGCCTGCACTCTTGTAGAGTTTTTCCTCATCAAATGCAAAATAGGCAAGATTCAACAGATCATCCATGAAGTATCTGCCAGCAGCGATGAATACAAAGATAAATGTAGAATGAATGTGCTAGCTACTTCCATCGTGCATTGTTTGAAAGGCACAGAATGGCATAAAGTCTTCTGGCAGATTGTCTCCATGAGGACATGATCCTCACTCTACAGTGTTACTTGGGGTAGGTGTGTCTGGGGCTTGCAGTTCTGCTGTGTGAGTATGCACCCTGGCTGGTGTGTGCTGAGGGGGATGGGGAGCCTTGGATATGGGACATATTCAGCTTCACCATCTCATCGTATGCAGCTGCCTGTGCTACATTCGCCCTCATCTGAGCCTCGTACATGCTGTGGACATGCTGTTGGGGAGAGATGTGTAAGATTCTTTGAGGCACAATAGATGGGCTGAGGTAAGAATGTGGGAACGCTGGATGCAGCATGTGACTTGCATCTGATGACAACGGGAATGTCTTTGCGGCCATTGCTAGGTCTGGGCTCTGCAAACAAAAAATATTCTTGAGATTTCTTATAAAATTCCAGGTCAAATTCACATATCATTCAGATAGGCATTACACTATGAGAATACATACTTAATTTCCTGACATCATTATATCCCAATATTACAATTTATTTCACTCAAACGATGGCTGTCCCTTTTAGACGAGTAAGCCGGATTGCCTAAGGTAAACCTTAAATTTTTGAAAATGTGAAGACTTGCAGACATATTGGTGGAAGCTGTGGTATTCCATGAACATTTAACTGCTTCCAACCAACACTCAAAACCCCATGAACAGTGACACAGTGAACAGTGACACTTGGACACAAACTCTGTGTCCACGGCCGAATTTGAACTTTTGCCTCGTGTGGCAAAGCCTCAATTCTGCCCCAATTCCCCAACCTTGTGCTACATAGGTTGGATTGGCCAATTTCAGGTCTTCACAAAAAAATAAATAAATGATCATAAATGATCATTTATTCACAAAAAGCATCATTTTATCAGTGTACATAGAATAATGCCATCAGAGTATGACTGACACCTTGCAAACATGCGAAAATGTTGAAGAGTTACACTACACAGTTACAACGAAACTTCACAAACCAATATGTTTGCTTAAAACAGGTAACAACAGTGTTTTGTCAGCTTGAAATCATCTTTTGAGTATTACTAAAAATTTGTCAGCTGTGTATCTGCTGTACATGTATCTTACCATTGTATGAGCAGAAGGTAGTTTATCCAGCTCCGTTTTCTGACCTCTGCTAGGAACAGGAGATACCTGCCTGTTGACAGCTAGAGGAGAACAAGACGACGCTCTATCCACTCGCTTGACCACTGCCGGCTTTGGGGAGGAGCTAGATGAAGGCATGGTTCGTGACAAAGGCCGTTGATGACTCTCTGACGGTGACAAATGATAGACATGGGGAGGAATATCTCTTGTTGGTGTGGAATTCCTGGTTTTTGACATGTCCAGCACATCTGAATTCGGTTTCTTCTTCAGACTGAGATCTGTAGGCTGCTCATCTATAGGGTTGTGTCTGGGTATGGCTGGCTGGTGAGATGGTTTAGGTTGTGTTAACCTTGTATCTGAGGCCGCTGAAGCCCTGACCTTGCCAACATAGTCACCAGCTAGGGTCCTCATCTGTGCCAGGTAATAGTGAGGACTGCTTGGGTCCTGAAGTCTAGGCCTTTTCATGGTGGAGTGTAGTGGCTGACTGTTCTGTTGTGGAGTGTAATGGTATGGTGATATGTGATGTATGGGTTGACCCAGACCTGCAGGATCCAAATAAGGCGGGTAGGAGCGCTTCAGATGGTTAGAGTGAGCAGGAAGAGCTTGTCTGGGGGGCGGTGGGCTGGTGGCAGGGTGGGGGCCAGACAATCTTTGGTCTATACTGTGAGCAGCTGCCTTGGGGCCAGGTGAGTTCTGATGAGCAGGTTTAATTTTCTGTGTGTGCTGTATGACAGACGGCCTGTGGCTGGGAAGTGTGCTTTCTGATTGACAGATCTGTCCCCAGGTTTTCAGTCCACTGCCGGCTATATGCTTACTGTATGTCTCATTTTTAGGGATGAGCTTGTTTGTCACACCTGGTGGGGGTGTACTGATAAAGGCCTACCAAACTGTGAGGTGGGGAAGCCAAGGATTGCTGAGTGGACAGGGTGAAGATGAGGGGGCGACTGTAAGGAAGGGCTTTTCTGATACGGGTGGTGTATAATAGGAGCATGGTACTGCGATGATGAATGGTGAATGGCCCTTTTGGGATGTTATAGGGCTAAGGATACTGACTTTTGACCTATTTCTGATGACCTGTGCTTTGGGTCTGTCATCTCTGGAGACATCACCTCCATGTTCACTATATGATGATTGTTCATTTCTGGAGTGAATCTTCATGGAGTTCTGCCCTTCTGGTTTCCTGTTTACAGACTGTTCTGTCAGCACTGGTCTGACACTGTCTCCAACCTGAGGGGGTCAGGGAAAGACTCTGGTGCTCGCTGACAGGAGATCCACGGCTCGTTCCAGTTTGTTTGATCTGCACATTACACAATGAAACCCGATTAACGTCCTGCACAATTACAACTTTGTACATGTACTGTCACGTTATTGAAATGAAATGTTCCACATTTGCAAATCATGAAACCCGATTAACGTCCTGCACAATTACAACTTTGTACATGTACTGTCACGTTATTGAAATGAAATGTTCCACTTGTGCAAATCTGCAAATTACACAATGAAACCCGATTAACGTCCTGCACAATTACAACTTTGTACATGTACTGTCACGTTATTGAAATGAAATGTTCCACATTTGCAAATCATGAACCCGATTAACGTCCTGCACAATTACAACTTTGTACATGTACTGTCACGTTATTGAAATGAAATGTTCCACATGTGCAAATCTGCACATTACACAATGAAACCCGATTAACATACTGCATAATTACAACTTTGTACATGTACTGTCACGTTATTGAAATGAAATGTTCCACATTCGCAAATCTGCAAATTACACAATGAAACTCGATTAATGTACTGCACAATTACAACTTTGTACATGTACTGTCACGTTAATGAAATAAAATGTGCCACACATGCTTTGGGCCAAAATTCTTCAACTCAAGACATTCTTCACTGGGTCGACATCTTTTAAATATGTAATGCAGCATAAAACAGACAATTTTTATCAGTAACACGGTCAATCTGTCTCATAACCATTGGAGAAGAATAATTATTAAAGTTCTCTGATCTGTTAGCATGCAGCTTTCCAACAATGTGACCACTTTGGGCAAACTTAACATGTACACCAAATTTAGGTTTGTATAAAATTGATTTGCAATATACTTTTTGTGCTCTTTTTAGGAAATTTACAAATTTTCTGAAACACTAATAAAATACAAGACAGCTTCCGTGAACTGTGCGAAGTCTTCTAATTTTGAGAAACATGGTCTGCTCTTTTTAGCCAATAAAAATGTAATTGTAGCAGGAATATTTACAGGTACATGGAGTTTCTTTTTCCACAAGATTAGTGTATTGAACATTCATATCTTTTATTTTCAAATAATTTGGAAAGAAATGTTGTTCTTTGCTTTCAGCACAACTTCTGTCTAAAAAATAAGAACAATGAGGGTACACTGATTCTATGTGAGCTGAAAAACACTGAGTTCATCAAAGATCTCTTGACATTCCGAACATTTTCCATGGGTGACATAATGCTTTTTCTACATTCTGTTGCCTGGATTTTTTTGACAGAACCCATGGTCTGTGTGATTCACTAAACAATGCCCCATTTCAAGCACTCTCACGCACAACAAAAAAATATCCCACCTATGGCATACCTACTGTCATGTGACAAGGAGATAATTCAGTGGCAGCCTACTGAATTTATTTTACATGTACTTCAAGAAAAAATAGATCTTAAATAATGGAACTGAATATCCTGAGTTTAAAGCTATGATATCGTCAATATGCAGGGTCAATGGCAGGTAAGTAATGAGCTTTATTTATCACTCGTTGTTTGCCATCAGATCACACTAAGATAGCAATGAGTATTCCTAATGCTGGCAACTGAATCCTATCTCATTTAGGAGCATGGACTAACCTTCTTGTGCTTGTGGTTTTCCTGACTGTCTGGATCAGTCTTGACAGTTTTCGTGTCCCCTTCATGGTTTTCATTTTTGCCAGACGCTGAGTTCACAGATGAGGATTTTGTAAGAAGCTCATCCTCTTCACCGTTCTTGTGTCGCTCATAAGGCAGCAACAGCCTGTCAATTATGATGTCCAACAATTGGTATATATCTATAGCATATAAGACATAAACAGATTCACACAATACAATACAATACAATCAACACAATCATGTGGGTAAGCAGGTGTTAACTACACCCCACTGGGGAAGAAAAAATCCAGACATCCAAGTAACGCGATGAGGTTAGAGTGCAAAGTTCCTTTCACAAAATGATTTAGAAAAAAATAAAAAAAGATTTAATTTAGAATACCGACTGGTTATAAAATTAGGTTACATTGTTAACTTGTCCAGAGTACAAGATGGAATAATAACTGAATGAATGAAAACTTTTCATTCAATTATGTATATAAAAATCCTCATACATTGATGCCAATCAGATGTAAATGTTTATGGTTAGCAACTAGATGTACTAAACGTACAATTTACAAGACTGAGAAAGACAAAGACAAAGGAAAACTTCCTGAATCTGTTGCTTAAGGATGTGTAGGCTAATTCTGGCTTTTTGATTGTACCTTTCATAATGTCTCCTGGTACAGGTGGCAGCACTAGTACTCCCAGGGTTACCACCTAGCTGATCGTACAAATGTTTCCACAGCCTCTTTTGGGTTATCTGTCAGAAAGAATACTTGTAAGTGAATACATTATCAAGATCATGTCCATTCCAACTCAGATATGACAGCCGTAACACAATTTGTTACATTACAAACATTTCTATCCATAGTAATGCCCCCCCCCCTCCCGCCTCTCCAACCCACCACACCAAACCAAAAAAACATGATGCTTTTTAAGTATGATGAAATATAGAATAGTATTAAACATATGATAAATGAAAGACTAAATTGACTAATTATGTTCACCTATGACAAAAAAGTCCAATAAAAAATTTAAAAATAAATAATTCAGAAAAAACAAGAAAAATAATTCTCAAAAAAATAACAAAATTCATCTAGTTAAGTTAATACAGTCTTAATACTGTCCTTTTCACATTCAACAACCGATCCTATCAATTACATTACTACATTAATTATTCCAACGTGTTTGGAATTTCAAATAAATCCTGACTAATCAATACGCTTAGTTTTCGAGCTGGTATTAGAATGTGATTTCTGTAAATTACATATACATTCAATAATCTGACATTGTCACACAAATATGTTCGAAACAGTGGTCCAAACTATACACAAGGACTGAAACTAGAACTGCAATCACAACAGTGTAAGCTTCACTGAAAAAAATCAATGGCACACAAGAGTAATCTCGCTGACAAAAATACAACAGGTCTGAAAATACCCTGAACACATGCGACAAGTGACTGAGTATAAACTGAGTATAAAAAGAAACGAAGAAAGATACTTCAGATGATAAACAAACTGCCAACGCAACCATACTCACCATATCAAACATTGACTCCAATGTCAGCACAAGGAAAGATTTAAAAATACCATACAATATTCTACTACTGAAGGAATCATTAAACTAACAATATCTATTGTTTGGTGAACAAAATAAGTGAACGGAGAAAATAACAACAGTAGATTCTCCAAATGGAGTTGCACCTAGGGGAGAGAACTCCTCCACTCCTCTGGTCGAGGCAAGACACGGTGATCGGTAAAACATCATAAAAATGCACATTATGCCATGAATGCCCGAAGCAATTTTTGTGTTCACCAACGTAAGAAACTTTATATAACTAAAATCCTACATATGTTAATCTCAGCTTGAAAACTTTCATATAACAGCTGTCCCGTGCAGCTTAACTTCCAACCAAATGCTGATAGGTTTTCAAATATCATGTATAGAAAGAATCTATGTCTCTACATGTCAACAAGAAGTTCAATATTGCCAGTGGCACATATCTAAGAGCTAAGAATAAAACAAGAAACAGCGAAAAAAAAAAAAAAAAAAAAAAAAGGAATAGAAACCCACAAAAAAATCAGAGATGATATTTTCAAGATAGGTACACACAAAATAACATAAATCAAGTTACTAAAGGCCCTGAAAAATAAGTAAAAATAATTTATACTCAATAGTGGAGTTCGGAGTCCTAAATGTTAGTTCAACGATTTACATGTGCAAATTGAGCCCTGGGCATCTGGCTTCCAATCTATGCACTTCGTATCTGTAATAGGTCAGGGGTGCACACATAAACTTTGCAAGAGTGTTTTTACAGGTCTGGAAATGGACTCAAAGAAACATAGCTGAGGTCCATACATCTCACTTTATGTGGGAAAGGCTCCACACTGTTAATCTATTTTCATAATTTTAGAGGTGTTGAATACACTAAGTGTGAGATCAATGAATGTTCATTACTGAAGTGACATTTATGTCCAATGTTTGTTTTGCTTAGGGTTTAATGTCAAAACTGCAGCTTACCTAGAACCACAATCTGCACAGGCAGTCTCAGTGAGTCAAACAGATTGCTGGGTCCTTATAAGAACATCCAGTAATCACAGAATAACAAAATGAATGCATCTCCATGGCACAGAAAAATTAAATGTTACTTAACACAACAAAAAACACCCACCTGATCATAGCCTCCCAATTTCTGAGCATACGTGTAAAACACATATATGTCAACTGCAATAAACAAAGAACATAAACTTGTGAAATCAATGACTAACATGATAAATTTTAGTGAATCATTAACCAGCACAATTCTTTCATCCAACACTAGGTTCCTGAAATGCATATTTTCAAGAACAAACTATTTGCATATGTATATATGTGTGTCCCTATATAGAAACACATATAAATTCATATCATAACATGCTTAGTCGGTTAGCGCGCTAGCGCAGCGTAATGACCCAGGAGCCTCTCACCAATGTGGTCGCTGTGAGTTCAAGTCCAGCTCATGCTGGCTTCCTCTCCGGCCGTAAGTGGGAAGGTCTGCCAGCAACCTGCAGATGGTCGTGGGTTTCCCCCGGGCTGTGCCCGGTTTCCACCCACCATAATGCTGGCCGCCGTCGTATAAGTGAAATATTCTTGAGTACAGCGTCAAACACTATCAAAAAAAAAAAAAAAAAAAAAAATATCATAACATGAATATATTCTTAAGCTTCACACAAAAATATGAAAGGATTTAACTTATCCATTGTTCTGATTTGGATTTATACACCTAATAAACATCACAGATGCAGAGCAAAATATATAAACTAAGTTCCTATGCACACAAATATTGTCTTTCAATATTTCTTGTTGCCCTCCATGAATCAATAACAAACTGTATATATAGTATTTTGAAAGTAATCCTTCAAGCAAATAAACTAATCATACTCCATAAGACAAACCAAACTGTGTACATCTTCATATAATAGATACATAGAACAGTAATCACAGAATACATAGAATAATATATCACTACATTTTGTACACATAGAATTTGCTTTTGTGTGAACTTTACAATACATATTTCAGAATAAAGCAATTTCATATTTATCTCACATGAAGTTTAATATCCAATGGTCAAACCTAATCACTGTTCACATGCTTTGGAGAGGAACTTTCACAGAAACTATTTCACAGCATGTTTTTATTGCAATCATTATCATTTGGAAACATGATTATGAACAGATTTTACAAAGCGCCTGCAGTGAAAGTGGCATATTGGTACTCTTAATGCAACTATGCACTTCGTGAAACATGACAAGGTACTATGAGTGCTTTTTGAAACTGGAACCAGGTCATTGCAATTGCTTTGTAACCCTTGGACCAGGTCACTATGAGAGCACTTCTGAAAAAACAGAGCCAAGTCACTACTAAATCTTTATCTTTAGCTAATTCTTACAATTACTGGGGCACCTGGTCTGCTTTTTCTAGTCAATATACATGTAAGCATAACAAGAATATTTCATCATATTTTATCTCTTTAAAAGTTTCTTTTTTATCACAGGGTTAGTCCATCCAATGAACAACATGTTCATATCTTTACTTTTCCAAAAATCTGGGAGTGAAATGCAATTCAGATATGTCCTAAAAATTAGAAGAAATATGGTTTATATAAAAAAAACCTAGAAACACACCATTTCTACAAACAAACATGTGCAAATAAGAGGTGTGTGTATGCATGTAAGTATGCATGGACAATTCCACACAGGAAACCAGGTGAGAAGTGCCCTAAATACATGCATTTGAGACAAAAGTCAAATCAGCTGTAAGTAAGTGTTTAGTTACATGATGTAACCTAGATATGTTGAGGTATGTTGAAAAACTCACTTTGTTTAAAGCCCAAAGATGGAATCCTCTCTATGGGGGTTTTCCTACTTCTCATGTACTTGTGCAGGGACTGAAGGAAAGCTTCTTCCTCTTTTGTTATGTCCTTCTTATCAGTGAGTAATGCACCATTCTTATGGCTGTCCTTCCGTGTTCTAACATTCAACTTGAGAAAGACAACATGAAATTAGTGCTATTCGTAGTTGTTTTCAAGATGTACATTTATATTCAAGCATATTCTGATGGCATTACTCTATGTAGACAAATAAAATTATAGTTTTGTTACAGCCCTGAAATCTCCAAAATCAAATTAAAAAGATGCATAAACTGCACCTGGAATATAAAAAGCAAAAAAAAAAAATTGATATTCAGGAGATGGTTTTATGGCTGAACAAAGCACATTCAGAAAAGGTGAAACATCTCACATATTCAGAAAAGTTGAACATCTCTAGAAAATCTACCTGGTCTTCCATTCAGGACCTTTAATAAATCAATGCCTTATGTTAAAAGACAGGACGCTAAAATTTTGACTAAACGACCAACAGAGTTACTGACTCATACAGCTGCAAGTAACAATACCATACAAATACTAAGTGTAAAAGCCATATGAATTTATTTGTTTATCTGATTATTGTTTTCAACATATATTCAAGTTTTCCACTTGAAAGAGGCCGCTGTCAGTTTTAGGAAAGTGAGTGCCCATGAAAAACCATCAACCTTTGGCAAGTTGTGTGACAAACTGTGACGATCATGAGCCCCAAGAGCATCACTGACCGTTTGTTTTCACGAAGGCTGTGACAGCGGGACAATCTACAAATCCCCTGTCCCAGGCAGGGCTTCAACCTGCATCTGATGAAAAGTCATTAAAAGGTTATGTGTATAAAAACTTACAGGTGATGGTTTACTCCTGCAGCCACTTGGTGGGACAAACAGGTCACCGTTAGATTCACAGCTGTCAGAATCTTGTGACGATTCTTTCTTTGATAATACACGTTTCTTCCTAGGACGACCTTTCAAATTTGGTGCTGCAAAACGTAAAATTTAATTCATGCATAATTTTTTAATCAGTACCTAAGCAATAATTCCACTATTCAAACCACTGAGAAATGTTTATAGCATGGGGTGGATTTATTTAAATGTATGCTGTATCATCTGACCTTTACTAAGCCAAAAAAAAAACATTATTTTTTTCTTATCTTCTACAGCTAATTCAAATTTTTTTTTCCAGAATGCAAGTTTACATGTGAGGTATACTTAAACTAAGCAGATCCATTAAAAAAGCCCTGCTCCTGACACCATGTAAAAAAAAATTCCAACAATGCAGGCATATGATGGAATTAAATAAAAAACAACAAAACCTAATGGTCATCAAACACCCTTTCACCCTCAGTAAAATGAAACAAATACCTAAAGTTTATTACGTGTAAAGAATTCAAATGCAGGATGCACGAGTAAGGTGTAATGTCACATAATTAATTCAGGTAATGACACAGAAGGAAGACATTTTAATCAATACATAATATCGCTAATTACACTATATATCAACATACCCAAATGATCACATCGAATCTCTAAATTGTCCAGCTCTGGATCATCAAAAGTATCTCGACAGAACACCACACGAGAGTTGCTATTTTTTACAGTAAATCCTCCAATTGCACAAACAAGGGCATTCCGTAACCACTGGTCCTCACACTTTTCCAGTCGTTTCATCACTGCTCTATACCGACAGTAGCGCGGGTAGCTCAGAATGGTGACTTGGGTGGAGTCAGTAGGCCCACCATCTATAACGACAACAAAACAAAGAAAAATAAATCCTATATAAATGAAGAGAGACCAAAGTCACATTACCATGTAAGCATCATATAATTTGTCAACCTATAATAATAATAATAATATAATATAATAAGAAGTTGTTTTGTACATTTTGAAATCTAAAAACATGAGGAATTATACTTTTCACACTAGTAGGACAATATACATGTATTTTATGCGCATGGGCTTCAAAGTGCTGATGTTGGGTGACTCACAAAGGGTATAATGTACAGCATATATTCCAGAAATGTACTGTATATCAGTAAAGTCATCTGTTAGTTAGCAGGAGATTGAGTCTTCACCTAACACACTAAAACCCTAACATCATAAAGGTTTCAGAATTTAATGACTGTATGCTTGTTCTTCTGGTTACATTATACCACTTGACCTTTATTGTGGAAAGCTATTTCATAGGGCTTAAATAAATACATGTACATGTACCTATTTACATCTGATTAGTTTGTATGATCATACAACCGTCCTCTTACAACACTTACACTCTATTTGTGTTTGTGGGCAATAGTATCATAACAAAATGTCTGCATGAATTCATTTCTGTCACAACAATAACTGTTTTGCTTCATTACACATTTAGGACCTGTATGTATATATGTAGATATAAGTGTACCTATACATGTAAAATATATATGTACTCTAGAGAATCAATTATGTACATTTTTTAACGCAAAGTAATGCATTGTCTACTGCAGTAATATATGAAGGTGTATATCAGGACATGTAAACATTTTTCAAGTATGTACATGTACAATGGTATGTACCATGGTACTGGTAGTGTCTAGAAGTGCATGTGCAAAAGGCACCCAATTCACAAGTGCTCAGTGTACCACATATACAAAAAAAAAACAAAAAAAAAAAACATCCACTGGGTAGCTCACTTAATATATGGGACACATAAAATAAATATTTATGTACATACATGTACAGTTTTATGTTTCAAAGTACATTTAAGTTTTGCTCAAGAGTTGACTCAAATCCTTAAAGAATTGATACTTGATATCTGTATTAATAATATTAAAAAACAGAATTATAAAAAATAAAGGAATAATTCCAGCAAAGTACAAGCAAGTTGGCAAGAAATGCAGATATGCTTAGATATGGTGTATTAATGTAATCTCTATCAATTCCCAGGAAGTTTCCCCATAAGATCTGCACAGCGTACTTGTTATGTGCTGGTGCTCATGCACATATTCAGCCTAAAAATATCCCTAGTGCTCCTGCTGAAGGTTAGAGATCAGAGATCAGTCTAACACAGACATTTCCACCAACAGCCACTTGTTAGATCACCAGGATGTACATATACATGGTATGCATATTGTTAAATTCACTATATCCTTCTCTTTCTCATATGGAAAATAATTAAAATCCTTTGAATGTTAAACTGTTAAATCACATCTAAACAAAGTGACTATAAAACTGTTCTGACATGTATAATTATCCATATTTTTTTTTAAGTTGGTCCAGAACTGTAGCAAAAGATAAATGAAATAACATATTTATGTTCATGTTGACATTTTGAGAGGATGTGATCACCCAGAAAAAGGAACATGGTTCTGTGTTATGTTAATAGCCACAGCCTGTAGATAGTGCTATAGAAATAGGTCAGTGAACACCACTGCCTATGGCTTATGCAGTGATACTGTATACACTTATAACATGTTGGTATTATACATGTAGTTAAGTGCTAGAGATACAAAATCATATTCCTTCACACATTTTTATACACCTGTTACAGATACATATACATTTATATTTGAAGAAATGTAAGAGCACTCAAAGATCTATCATTTTAAACGGATCTTTGTGCTGGGCCTAATTAAGCCTAGCGGATAAGCTTGTTTTCTGCTTTTTTCCCCCCTCCATTCTCTTAGCTCAGTGAGTATGCATATGGCATAAACATGTTTAAAGGTATAATTAATCTAAAAATACTCCACCTTGCTAACAACTGTACACAGCTCTATGTATTTCTTAAAAAAATAAAAAATACATTTTATCCTGAGCATACTGCAAATGAGAAAGACAAACTTGTTTTACAACATATATCACTGCTCCTCAACTAAACAATGTATTTATGCCATGTAATATGAAGACATAACTATTAAGTGTGTGTAATGAAATGTGATTATTCCACAAATGCAACAATGTTGGCTGGCCATGAGCCAGTTAGAGTGTTAGAGTGCAGGAGATCTCCTCTTTTAGCACAAGACAACCTCTATCCCAAAATGGATACAATAAGGTTAGTTACATATACGTGGCAAAGTTGTGTGAACATGCAGCATCGGATATTCCACAGATATATTTGAATGGCCAGGCTGTGGTTGGGTTATTTTTGCCTGCCATGGGATAAGGTATTAATCAATTTGCCAAGCTGCTTGCTTGTGAATGTGCCTAGAGTGGACTGAGCCAGTACACAGCCTGCAGCCTGCCATAACCCCCTATATACTTGTACATGGAGGCTAACTGAGTACAGGGGGTCAGATCAATCAAACTTTGAACAACCCTGATAACCACTCCCAGCAGATGACTGAAATGTTAACTCGCTCTCATACAGCTCATCACAATCCAATAACATCATCAACTTCAGATCATCGGGATTTAATACAATCAAACTGTAAGGCCTACAATAACATGTAGATATTGATGTCTATGAAATTTCAAATACAGCTCAAGTGCAGTTATATTTGCAGACATACACATATGTCTACCTGGTTCTTCTGATGATATTCAGTGACACCAAATTGAAGAGTTATGAAATTTAGCTAAGTATGAAGATCACAGCATCTTTTATCTTTTAAAAATCACCACGTATCAAAATATGTAATTTCTGAAATAGGAATGTAAATACACGTATAACTTTAAGCATGCATTCATTAGACTTCCTAATTTCTTATTTTTGTACGAATGAAATATGAGGACAAATCACATATTTTCGCAGACCATGTTACATAATATCTTCTTCAAAGTAACAGGAATCCTATTCATATAATCCTACCGATATATATATATTATAACATTTCAATTTTGTTTGACGATGCAACAGAAGTAGTAAAAATAAATCTTGTTGTGTTAAAATAAATATATCCTTAAGTCAAATAAAGGTGCACAGAAGATAATAATATATACATCTCAGAAACAGGTACATGGATTTAAAAAACATATATACATCTGTTTTCAGCAATGATAAAATGTACATGCAATTATCAGTTCTGGATAATAGCCTTTAATCATAAAGTAAGAAAAAAAACACAAAAACAAGTTTAATACATATACACAGAATAAATAAATTGTTAATTTATGACTTCTATGATTAACTACCAGGGTGTATGTAAAGCTGTTTAATGCCAGGTGAAAGCAGTGCAAGTGAGCAAACCAGTTTGAAGACATCATTTTGGCACAGTGGTTACAATATTACACACAACACTGCCTCTAGTCACTATCATATTGGTTAACATTCTGCTGTAGTCCTAAATGTACATGTAAGAATAACAGTGAGTAATATATGGTCAGTAAAAGAAAAAAAAAAAACGTTATGCCACTCCTTACCCTGCGGTTGCATGTACATGTATATTAATTCAATAATGGGCATGACAAAAGATTTCCTGTTACACCAAGGTGTTTACTGAACAACACCAGGATCTTAACACATCCAAAAACAGCTAAATTGGACAAAAACTGGGCCTTACATACACGACGTCTGCACAAATATATGTTGGTTTTAATGAAGTAAATTATCAGGGGACAAAATCTCGGGATTTATTATAAGCAGTATGTCAGCCATTTATCAATGCTGACACGTGACCCCAAGAATCCATTTATATGTACATACTGTAGAAACTACATAGAGCTCGATACAGAGAACCCCTTACTACATACAGCTACAGCCAGCTGGGGAAATATATATTCAATTCGCAGTGCACTATATGTTGAATCAAGGCAGAGTGCAAACATATCCAACTTCTGTTTCAACATTTATGGAAAGAACACCAGAAAGATCTTCTCAGATTAAATTAATTTTTTTAATTGAAAGATAATCTGAATAAGTTTCTGTTCTTTAGATCACTAGGAAATGCTTCCCGTTAGAATAGGAGAAATATGTTGGACAATCACGATATTCTTTGTATTCATGTCAACTGCCCCTAGGCTGACATAAAAACCGCACAGTTCATCTTATCAGTGAGGGTCTTGTGGAGGGCCTATCAACTTTCACACTATTTATTCTACTGAACAAGCTGTTACACAAGACATATATAGCCACAGAACAACTAATATTTTTATACATGTGAACCACAAACTAAATGTTATCAACCTAACAAATATATTTAATTCCCATGATACACTCTAAACTCACAGAATGGCTAACAGCACTTCAACCTGTAGAGCTATATCATTGTCCTGTTCAACAGCCGATAGTGCATACATGTCCATCTAAAGGTCATTGACAACAACCGTGGTAAATCACTATACAAGTCTTAGTTCAGGCTGTTGCCATTAATTCACCCAAATGAAAAAAGGTACTTGTCTTCCAACGTAATATCGTGTACAGCATTTTATCACTGAAGTTTACAGCAGTCAGAACTTTATGATAAACTAGTCCTTTTGCATATAGGCCTACATACAACGCCAAAAAAATAAGGTTTGTGAAATTATTCTATCTAGCTGCAGTGCATTGTTTATATTACATCCACATATTCAAAAATACATGTACATGTAAAAAAGCCAGTGAATATGACCGGAGGCCATACATATATAATGAAAACATGTGAATTTCTTGAAACCGTAAAGTAAAAACTAGCTAATAAAGCATATCACTCTTGGGTTCACTTAAAATTCAGATTTCAAGAGTATGACATACCTGTAGTTTCCACAGAAAAGAATATCTAAAATCAACAGTGACATTACAACCTCTCTGTGAAAAAATATACTTCATGTGATTTGTCATTTCTGCAAATAGCAGCCAAGGACACGAATGTCACAGAGGTGTGACAGTCAGTGAGGTCCACTATAATTACATGTACTTTTTAAACAAACTGTAAATTAGAAATGATCAAATATTAAAAGGGTGAGAAGTACTAAATTTATGTGTTATGTATAACAAAATCAACTTGATCACTAATAATTTACAGTAACAGTGTTTGGTATGGGCCATCAGGAGATACCACAGTCAATTATAAGGTCCCTGTGTTGAATCAGAGAGACATTTCCAGCTCTTTATGTTGGTTGACAAAAGCGGAGGATTTTCTGTCAGAATAAGACAGGTGGCTGTCTTGGTAGGTATTATATGTTGGTCTTATAGAAAATGGCTGCTGAAAAAGTATAGCCTTAGGCATTCTACCCTCTCGAAACTAAAATACACCCTGTCAATTCAATATCTTCAAGTACAAGACCAGTAAGACTGGTACAGCTACGTGTACCAATACACTGTTCATTCTGTATAAATGAGCATTCATTCTAATCATAAAATGCAGACAAATTTTTGGTCTAATTATAATACATATCTTGAAAACTATTCAACCAGAATAGATGCATTTTTAACATACATGTATGTAAATGAGGAGTGCCATCGTCCGACATAAAAGATCTTAGTCACTATGTACTAAATAGCAGTTTACAACTTTGACACTTTATTGTTATCAATGACAACAGCATCACCAAACCATCTGATAGGACAATGGTGAGAATAAAATATTAGGACAAGAAAGATAAATCTCCACAACAAAGTCAGTATTATTACTGTAAGCGGTCCAAATAACTCGAGTGTAATGTTAGTACCTTAAAGATCAGAGAATGGGGATCGAGAACAGGGGCATACATGCATATATGAGTAAACATCTCATAAGATGTTATTCACCATGAATAAAATTTCCCCAAAACAAATGCACATACTTTTGAGAAAAAATATTAAAAAACAAACAACAGTACTTGCATGTTCAACCACAACTGTTAGACACAGTCACAATACAGCTTACTGTTCTGACACATATGCTGATCATGGGTTTATGATGTATATTTTCCCAGGTTATTATATCATTACATGTGGTAACATGTACATGTAGACCTATATTGATTTTATTTCATAAGCAGAGGAAATTAATAACACTGTGATAATGATCGAAAAAACAGCTGTTGTACAAGAATGCTTTATATTTAATATGTTTTCTTCATTCAAAAACTATCCAAGAAAGGAAAGAAGAGCATGTCAAATTTTAGTTCACTAGTTAGTGTGCTGAACTCCACCACTACACAAAATTACCAAACATGCAACAGAAAAGGTGCTCAAATATCTCCAATAACATATCTATATGCTAGGAATATTTTTCATGAACATACATTTATGTACGTATGACATTTAACCCTCAATTTTCACAAAATCAGCACTAGAATGGAACTGATGATCTGGAATTTATAAATTCTGGTAGGATAAACATGTTACAACTGATGTTGCCGTGGCAATGATTTAAACAGTATCACTAAGGTCTGTAGACAGAAAAAGACCTGTTAACTATTAACAGACTGAACTGGCTCAGTGTAATAGAATAAGCCAATTACCAAGTCAAATGTGTGCATAAACATTGCACAAACCTAGAAGCTTTCAGGTTAAGATAAGAGTGTTGTAGAATACAATGAGGGGCCGGTATACATAAATTCATACATGCAATTATCAGGAATAGGCTGGAATGCCTCTTCCTCCCCTGCAGGTTGAAAAACCACTTCAACAACTGATGATAAATGTCCAGTTAACAGACAAACATATTTAATTCATATTGAATATGAAAGCATCCTAACCGAGAGCAGACACACAACCACATTAATAATATTTAAAATCAAAGTGCATGAAACATTTATGTACATGATAGCTTATTTAGTGAGTGGATATAAATATAATACATGTATTCTATATTTCATCTATTCCTTCATTTAATTCAAGGAAATACTATGTTTCATTAAATAGACTGTTTTGCTTTAGATGTTTACATATGTACACATATGTATTAAACACAATATAAACCAGACAAATTATACAACAAAGGACAATGCATAAGATAACACATGCATACAACAGAAAAAAAAAATAATAAAATTCAGATATATATACCCTGAATAGCTCAGTGTATTTCATGCACATGTACCAGCTGCATGAGGTGGGTGTTGCTAATCTACATGTAATAATTTTATCTGATCTGTATTTGATAGCACAGTACAAATGGGCTACAATGTTTGAGCAATCAGAAGGGGCTATTGTAAGCACAGAGTTTTATGTAAGTCTGCAAGTGCATGCACCACTAACATATGAGTAGCCCAAGGGAAATAGTTTTAAAGGTTGCCACAGATACCTTCAGCTCCAACCAGAGAATGTAAACATCAAGTTCACATGGCATGTAGTCAGAGAAATATTTTAATAAAGATATCCTGTTTAAATAGCACTACACTACCCTCTGAACTCAAAGCTAGTGGTATAAACCAATAACTAATGAAGGTAATCCGAGATATGGAAAGTTTCCCTGCACCTCTCAGCACAGATTTAATACCCCTAGCAGGACCAAAACATAAAGTAACTAGCTTTTAAGATGTAGATGTACCCCTACCATATGATGAAGAGGGTCACAAGGGACCCTATCAACAATGAATTGTCCAGACATAAGTACACAATCAAGCATAACAGTGGAGATCACGATATATGTGAACAGGAAATAAAGGACAAACTTGGTTTCCTGTTATAAATGCTCTCACACGCCTACTACCCTCACTTTGCATGGATGTATTCTTTCCCTTTTTTTAAAAAAAATAAATGTATATGACAGAGAAGCAGATAAATCCCCAGGGTACATTGTATATATATAGCAAACTTTAAAATTTTTAAAAATTAATATAATTTTAATGAATATAAAAAGATTTACAAATACAGGTTTTAGTTTATAAACTACATGCATTCATATAGATCGGAGTACATACCAACAACATCATTTTCATTGTGGCCCTTGAACTTTAGGCCAAAGTTGTTAGCGGCAAAGGATTTGGCCAGGTTAACAGGCTGTTTATCATTATCTGAGTCTGTCGTGGTATCCTGGAAGGGGACACTGCCAGTCTCCCATGACACACCATCTTTGATAAGGCTGACCAGGTCCTCCAACTTAAGAATAATTTTCTCTGACACAGCAAGGACTTCATCCTGAATAACAAAATAGGACAAAAACAAAAATCAAAAACAAGTTACACACAAAAAACATGTACATTTGCTTACAGGTAAAAAATCAGACAGTTTCACTAAAATACAAGATTTTGTATCAATTTAAAATTTGAACACTCATTCTTGCAACAAGTTCATATGGAATTAATTTATAATGCAGACCAGAGTATTTGGTTTAGGATGCCTGGCAAAGGAAAAGTAATTCTTTACATCTAAATGCGTTAAGATAAAAGTGAAACAGGAAGATTTAATTAAAAGAATTACTTTTAAGGAAAATATAGGTTTACAGATTTTATTTAAAGGGTACTTCCTTCAGTTTTTATACCGTGACTAAGTTAACCCAACACCATATGTTGTGGTTTAAGCTACCAAGCATAGTGGACAAAATTATTGAGACCTAATGCTGGGACACAAAAATTTGAAGTTATCTAAGACATGTACATGAATCTCTGTTTACACCAGTCAATGACACATTAGGTATTTTTGTTAAAGTACATCAAATGCC
The DNA here is from genome assembly GCF_032854445.1 of Liolophura sinensis. Lineage (NCBI taxonomy): Eukaryota > Metazoa > Mollusca > Polyplacophora > Chitonida > Chitonidae > Liolophura > Liolophura sinensis. The sequence goes on from NC_088300.1 coordinate 28,682,002, forward strand.
AGCATGTCCAAATATCCAGACCACATGAGGGACCCCTATCAGGGAGAAGTCCCCAAGGGTGAGAAAAGGGGAGTGGGGAAAGGGGGAAGGGCTTAGCCCTGACACCACATGCATTGTCTAACTTTATAGTACTACTAAGACTTGGACACATCACACTTAATTGTATAGCCTGTGCAGTTAACCATGTCACAGCCTGTGCCCATACCCTCTTTGCCTCTATTTTTATTTATGGCCCCTTGAGAAGGAAGCTAAATCAATATTTATCTCAGATTTACAGTACATAGACACCTTGTACATTGTGAAACAAAACAATGTTAAGAGGAGTTTGGAACATGTACTAGCCAACATCCAACAATTAAGCTTAAGGCAAACAGCATCAAGTTTAACTAAACCACATACATGTGTGCTCCTCTTCATCAAACACTGTCTTAATTTATATATTTGCACAGAACAGTTATATTTATTTTTAAATATAAAGATTTTACATTCCTATACAATTTGTACATTGCACTTACATCCACCAACCACAGAGATCCTATACAGGCATTTAGAATAGCTTAATACAAAGCAAGACTCAAGGTAAATTTTGCCTGCACTCAAGACACATTGCTTAGCAAATGCAAAAAAAGATATACAAAAAGATGTATCAGAAAAATTTATAATTTAGAATCAAAACCTGAGTAATCTGAGTAATGCTTGAAATTTATTTATCATTGGTATCTTTAATTTAAATTATTTAAATAATAACTAAGAACAGGTTATAAAGCTAGAAAATGATAAAAAGTACATGTATTCATGAAACTTGACATCAAGACGATATGATAACGCAAAGCTTTTGTCACATGAACTCGTTCAATGTTAAAGGCAACATTGTGCTTTATGCCATTAAGTGTTGAATCTCTTCTAACTCTACTGAACTGATAAAAATGTCAATCAATCAAGGCACTGCTGTTGTTCTTGTTTGGAATTAAAAGTGAAGATTGAAAACCATTAAATATGATTTTTTTTTTCCATCAGTACCCTATTGTACTTATGTACACATACATGTTATAACAAAGAAAATCATATGTACATAAGACGTGAACAGAATTTTATGGACTTCAGCTCAGTTCTCCAGGTACAGTACAAGTTGAGCAAATCAGGTCAGTCAAGCAGGTTTCCAGCTGTACACAAGGGTCTACAGACTACATCTGGAGCAACACACAGTTCTTTTGGCAGACTTGGCCTGCCATAGGACACAATATAAACCCTAACAAAAGATGTTAACATCAATCCAAGCAAACCCTGGCTATTTTGATATGCAAGTTATATTATGCTGAGAATTTCAGAATTAATAATTACAGTAGTATACATATATGTGTTGGTCAGACAAATGAATATATAATGTAAACATTTATTACATGCATAATCTATCATTTACATATGCAGAGTAATATGTAGCAGTGAAGAGAATTACAGAATTTCCATCATCTCATTTGCAATGATGTGTCTGCAACAAACTGTCACAACTGAAAATACATCACTATTTGAATTCCACAAATATATACATCCGCTTTGATTATACATCTATAATAGTAAAACTCATTCATTAGGAGAAATCCTGCAATATTTGAAATCTTAAGAGCACAAATATTATACCATATGTAGGACTGGGATGGATTAAGAGTACGGCCATTCACCCAGGGTGAATGTACCGCCACATAGCCCCATCCAGCATACATGTATTTAACTCACAGAATAACCCAGCATAGATGAAGCACAAACATCTTTTTAAACAGGTTTCAGTAGGAATTACATGAGGTTTCAGAGTGGGGTATCTGCGCTTCAAAACCTACTAATTTAGGTTAACCCATCCAGATGTAAGTTAGGATGAACTCAAATCACAATTCCAGATGGGCACAAAATGAAAAAAATTTAATATCTTACATAGATAAAAAGTGTGATTATATGAACAATAAGTAAATACAAGTAATATGAGTACTATTATCTACATGACAATATGCCAAACACACATCAGGAAATCTGACTGTAAATATATGTCGTGTTTAAATGTACATTCTACTTTGTACTATGTCATCACATTTAGTTTCAAAAGAAATGGTCTTTTTTACACAGGCTCAGCAAAGAGTGGAAAAACTCACAGAACCCAAATTATATAACAGCCAGAAGGAAAAAAAAAATTGATGGTATTTCAAATGAAGAAATAATTAAACAAAACCCTGCAGTTTTTTGGAAACATTTTCAGAAGTACATGTACATAACTCCTGCCTTTTAAACTAAGGATTTGATGAAGGCAGACAAAATATTTAAAAAGCTGATTTTTGTTTATTTCTTTGGAATCGTATCCTATACCCATCTCAAAATAACAACATTTGTGTATAAATCAGACATGTTAATAATAGATTACATGTAGTAAAACTGCAACGCCATCAACATAATATAAAAAGGTGGCTTCAAATATGATTTACATGTACCTAAGTAATCAATATAGTTGATAATTTGTGTTAATTTCTGGCTTCAGGAAATACATAAGCTGTACAGACACACATAAAAACACAATCAAATTAGTCATCAATTATCACCAAGTTAACACGTGAATTCGTTGAAGTTCTATATAGTAATCTTAAATTCAAATGCCACTGATTGTAACATGAAAGACTGAACAGATGCTGATAGCCACAAATTGTGACAAATTTTTAAAAGTAATCATAAACAGGCAAGTGGAATGTAAAAACATGTCTGTATGAAATACCATAGGCTCTAATCAGGGTTTTAATTACCTGCCTTCAAAATATTATGGAGGAAGCACTTTAACATTAGGTATAAAGTGTTAACCAATATCACTTGTTGGTCCATGATATCTGTTGTATTTTTCAACCACTCTACTGAACAATGAAGTTAAATACATAAAATTTATGCTCAAGTACAAAACAGACATAACTGTTAAACAAAACTGATATTAAATTGACAATCAAAGACCTAGTTCTGTGAACTTCTTTTAGTCAACTTTTTCCAGACCCAACGTCTGCAATGATATTTAATGTGATTTTTCATGGCCATGTGTTGAGTACATTTAATGGGGATATTATTCTGCTTGAAACTTAATCCCTAACCAGCATAACGTACCAGCCAGTGGGTTTGAGAATTATATAGCCATGCCAAATCAGGTGGCCATATATAACCCCTAGGCACTCAACATGACCGGATCCAAAGCTTTTGATATTTTCCCCAGCATTATCTCTTTCAAGTTTGTTTTAACTCTGGGAAACACTGCTTTCACATATATACAGATAAGCAAAGCAAACGTCTGTACCTCAAACAGGTGCACTGTTCAATCTTGTCTCATGTAGAATTTATCAATTATTATGCTTATCATGTTCTGCATGTCGTTTTGCAATTAGTTAATTATATCTTCATAATGTAACTGGTATCTAATATCAGAGAGAACAACAGTATAAACAAGCAGCAAGCTAAATTGCTAATCCACATGCAGTCATAAGAGACTCAGATAGAGTGAGAAAAAACAAAACTTAAACAAGTTGCACACTAAAAAAACATGCAGACAGACAAAAATCAATACACTATGTGCAAGCAAAGAATACATGTATACATTTGTAAGTACATGTGTATACATGTTTTACAGATGAGCTTGCAACAACAAATATTAATAATGAGTGACGAAAATCCTGTAGATTTCCATGACTAACAGAAACACCACACTATTCCTTAATAACAACCCTTTCAAACTGGCTACACAATGTGTGAATCTTGGTTGACCTTTATAACAGGGTAGAACACAGCAGTGCTAACCAAAGGCTCCACCACTAATACATTAACAAATAATCCTTGAACACCAGAGTAGGGTATCACTCTAGAGCCTCACAAGTCAATACAACACTGCAGCTCTACCTTATCCAGGCAATCAAACTGTGAAATAAACGGCCTGTCATCACATTAATATAACACACAACTAGCTGTACAAAGGCAACAAAACATCCTATTTCAATGTAGTTACCTTAGAACATGTATGTATTAACTATACAACTCAAATTAACAGAAGACGTAATAAACAGAAGACATCACTTATATAATAAATTAAAAGAACAAATAAATAACCAAGCATACTTATTTTACAAAACTCACAAAATTAAAAATATGAGCCTCAGTATGCCAGACGAATGTAAATATCTTGTAAAACAATCAAAAATAATATTAATACAAGTAATCAAGATTAAGAGAAGATGACAAATTCGCAACACTGATCACCCCCTCCTTTGTACCCTCCATACTGGTTCAAGTTCCAAATTGGAACCAGGTTACTTGATAAACACAATAAGGTCTTGAATATTCATAGCAGGAGTTAGCTTGGGAAGATGATGAATGAAGACTGACTAAATGTTTAGGTTCTCGTCAGGAAATAATTTACAAGACACTGAGATTACGGTTCAGTGGCAGTTGAAAGAAAAATCTGCATAAATGTATGAACAATTAACACATCTTATATTCAGACTGTCGCGTACCTGTGTAAATTTAACCAATTAACCATACATCTCGTAAGTCACAATTGGTGTCATTTATTTTCACTAAGTATTTAATGTTTTAAGTAAATAAAATTATAATTTGTAAATTCTATAATACATACATTTATCCTTTCAGTCTTTAGATGAAAGTCATCTATGTTTACATTTATAAAAAAATCTTTTCATAAATTTCCCAATTTATATTTTTTGAACACCATGTCATTTACAATTTTCTGTTTAAATAGAATGATTCACATTATTCCTTAAATTGGTATTTAAATCAGCTAATAATATACATGTATGTATACCAATACATGTATAAATCCAAATGTGTATCAGATTAATATATATGTGACAACACGCAAATTTCATAATGACATGCAGTTTCAATGTTCACAAGTGATGAAAACCGGCACTGCTTGGGACTAAAAAATGGTGAAAACATATCCTATTTAAGGCTGAGATCACACAGCCACTGATTCAGGCATGGCTGCTTGGCTTGCTAGCTCAGTGGCTGTACACTTCACCGAACAAACTCAGCCTTGGGTAAATAACCTAGAAATTGTCGTACTTATATCAGTGAATATTTCAACTTAAAAATGTTCAGAAATGAATAAATGTTATAATTACCTGTCCATGAAATTCTTGTTTTCCTTCTGGAGTATGTTCTGGTAAATAATAAAGCCGGACGCTGGATAAAAGTTGAGAGTTATTTTTGTCTTCCCACAATAGCTGCAGCTCGCTAATGCAAACAGGCGCTTCGCTAAATATCTTGACGAAGAAAAATTCTCCCAACGTCAAAATTCGGCAGTTGTTACCCTGATTAAATTTAAATGCTTTGTAGAAAGTGTACGATCCATGGTGTCCACAGGGATTGCCGATAAACTGAAAAAAAGACATTATAAAGTGGATAAAAATCGGGTAGAGCTCAGGGAAATGACACCGATAAAATTCAACATGCTTGTAGTAGTACGCTAGTAGGTCACTTGTTCAATAAGCAGGCAACGAAAATATATCACTCACTTGGAGAATTCACACACACTATTCAACAAGTGGGTAAGAAGAAATAATTACACCAAAGCAAAGAACTTTAACTGTTATTTTACCTGCACTTTTTGGTCATCCATTACACCAAATTAGGGCACACATCCGAGATTACGGCATCAAACGTCTTGACAATACATTTTATATTTGGCCCCCCTAATTAGTGACGTCACGAGCTGGGACTGACCTGACCTCGTTATCATAATGCATTCATATTACACTTTCTGGCTATGTTTTCTAACAATATGAACTTCCGATACGCAAACTTTCCTATTCATTTCATCAACGAAGCAGGAGGCGAGTTAGAATTTCTGAGATTCTTAAAATCATGCTGGCGTTTGGTCTAAATGTATCCCAGAATTCCGTTCCACCGGAAGCAGCTGTCAAACTGAAACTCGTGCTCGAGTTAGACATCTGTGGAGGTGTGTGACTTTAATAACACACCAAACACCCTATTCTGCTTATTAACGGCTCTAATTTGACCTAATCTACAGTAGGCACACCGATTTTCTTTCTAAAGTAAGTGAATTCGGTGATTGTAAGACCCATACAAGGCTGTAAACCTTAAGTCGCTTTGCCTTATTTGCAGTGAAGTCGGTACTCCAGTTTTGGAGTACCGACTGCAGCTATAACTAAGGAGTTGTACACGTAGTTTTGCGGTACTAAGTAGTGGTAGTGGAAATGAAAGGTTTTAAAAATTAAGTTCAATGACAATAGTGATGTGCAATTTTTATTAACCTGAAGCAAACGGTCAAGATTTCAACATTTATTTTTTTATTTATGTATGTGGCTGCGATAGAAATTTGTCTGCATATAGATATCATAGTCCACTGGGCTATAGAGATTTCGCCGGGGTGTTGTCAGTCATTAGTACAAATGCAAATGGTGACGTTTAAGTTAAACTAGAAGATCTGGGAAGTAAAACTCAAACAGAAGTGGGGACCATTTGTGGCCAAGGAGGTTAGCATGCCAGCACTGCGCAAGGACGTGAGAGCCTCTCACCAGAGCAGTAGTTTAAGTCAAGCTCATGCTGGCTTCCTCTTTGGCAGCACATTTCAAGGTCTTCCAGCAACCTTCAGATGGTCCTTAATTCCCCCAGGCTTTGCCCTGCTTCCTCCTACCATAATGTTGGCAGCGGTTGTATAAGTGATATATTCTTAAGTACGACATTAAACACCAATTCAATATGTTTATCTATAATCCTATAAATTACTAAATCAAACAGAAATGAACAGATTCAATGTATTAAATGTTATCAATCCACCAGTATCTATTTACTTATGTTTGTGCCCTATGGTCTGTCCGGTTTCCTCAGATCATAATGCTGGTTGGCATCATATAACTGAAATATTCTTGGGTATGGCATAAAACACCAATCAAATCAAGGTACACTGTACATGTGAAACAGGCTGCAAAGCATGGTGTGTTTTATAGGCCTGTATCCCTTGCCTTGCCTTGACAGATATTCTTGTCTATGTTAATGAACACTTCTTCAAGGGAACAAAAACCTCATGAACTCTTATACCATCAAAACTATTCAACTGTTTGAATTCAGCTCTCTCTGATATAAGTATGGCTTGAGTTCAAGGGGATTGTCAGGTACCTGAAAAAAGAAGGTAGTTTATTGTGGACGCTAATGTCTCACCCACCCACAAAGCTGACCAAAGAGTGAAGTATTCTTGAGTAACACACCAATCAAATCAATAAATAAATAAAATGTAAAAGATATATTTTCCATATAACGGAACATTGGGCAGTTGTAAAGATTGGTATTAAAGAATTTGTAATTCATTTCCGTGAAAGAAAACTTCCAGAATCTTAGACGTTATACGAATAATATTTTTTGTGAAAATTGAAAGTGTTGTGGTTTACCTTTACACACTGAACATTTATACACATATGTTCTTTTCATAAATCATTAAAGCCAGATTTCCTCTTCTGGCTCTTAATTAAGATACTGGTAGAATTTGGTTTACTTTAGTTAAATTCATCAAACCATAAACTACTGTGATAGATGTTCCTTTGATTGATGATGCTTGTCTGTGAGTGAGCATGAGTTTCATATTGTGTGACATATTTTCCAGGTGTTTTGATGTAAAATCTGTGATATGGAGCAGGATGAGGTATCTGAGCAATCTGCTGTCAATGTCAAGCAGAAACCAGGTAAACACACAAAGGAAGGCAGATCACTGTCACAGCAAAGTGTACATATTCCCATACTACAAAGCATCAATGCTCTAATAAGTGTCATTTCTGTCCTATCTGTCAATGATAAAACGGGAGTCCAGGTCACCAGCAAAATTAAATGCCTGTGCAAAAAAATTTCATCCAAATCTCTGCCTATCTGTGTGTAAAGTTGCTGGCAAACAGACAGATGAACAAACAGACCCTGCCTAGTGGAGGTAACAATGTGATACACCTGATGGCACACTGTATAAAAGACATTAACAGTTTTCATCATGCCATGCCTGACATTAAAGTGGAAGTATTCAAGCTGTTGGTACTCTTACCGCAGGGTTTACATGACAGAAGTTGCAAGCCATGTGCATTTTCACCAAAGCACAATTGCAGCACTTCCTCAGCATCAGAAAATGTTTCAGCACATCGTCCCCATTTTATACATCCACAACCTTCAATTTCACCCTCATTCAGTTATTGACCTGGACACTACATGTATGTCAGAGATGTGATATCAACAGCAATTTGTGGTCTTTCAATTATTAATGAATTTCTCTTCCTCCTGTAAGAGCAAAAATTAAAGTAGATGTAAATGTAAAAAAAAATATCCATGCACATGTTTCTTTCAGAGTGAGTATATTTTTGAAATGCCCCACTGTAGCAGACTTGTTCAGGTGTTTGAATTCATCTGTAAATTTAGCGTAAGCCTGAAAGTTGCTCTTTTGACCAGTGATTGATTTATTAAGATGGAATGAGTATAAAATATATTCTGTTTTCTCCTAGATGTCGGAGTGATCTCTGGCTGTAATTACTGGTGGTTACTGGCTGCTGTCAGCCTATTCATAAGTGCTGCTGGGTTTGTCACAATTGGTGTTGTGGAAGTATTTGGCAAGAAAGATGTATATGTGGTAAGTAGATGTATGAGATAGTTTGCAGGATGGCGTAAGCACCTTACATTTTACAGATAGAGGAAGTACAAGATGTTTCACATGTGTACTGCACCTAATGACTTCTCGTCATATGACTGAAAAGTTGTTAAAGGAGAAGAAAATTTAAATATCACACAAATACCATTGAAAAGAGTAAGCATTTCCTCGCAGGTGCATGCCATAAAAAAAATTCTAATATGTACCTCAAGTTGATAAATTATAAATAAAGTCAGTGGGTGAATCAATCAGAATAAAGCGAAATGTTTTGAAAAAAATGCTTAACTTCAGGTGAAATACAGTAATTAGTAGGAAACATCTCGTAGGGTGATGTAGTCTGTATGAAACATCACAAAAAAAGGTGATAAAAGTACGAGACATATCGGTGTAGTGAATACAATACTTCTGAAAGGCTGATGTAGTGAACATGAAACATCTCACGAGATAGTACAGTAAGTATGAGACATCTCACTTGGTTAGCGCGCTAGCTCCACATAATGACCCAGAAGCCTCTTACCAATGCAGCCGCTGTGATTTAGAGATCAGCCCATGCTGGCTTCCTCTCCTGCCATAAGTGGGAATGTCTTCAAGCAACGTGCGGATTGTCGTGGGTTTCCACCTGTCTGTGCCCGGTTTCCTCCTATCTTAACGCTGGCCGCTGTCGTATAGGTGAAATATTCTTGAATACAGCATAAAAACACCAATCAAATAAATATATAAATAAATACAGGCTGGTGTAGTATGTACGAGACATCTCCCAGGCAGGTGATGTAGTAAGTATGGGACATCTCACAGGCTGGTGTAGTAAGTATGGGACACCTCATAGGCTGGTGTAGTAAGTAAGAGACATCTCCCAGGCAGGTGATGTAGTAAGTATGGGACATCTCACAGGCTGGTGTAGTATGTACGAGACATCTCCCAGGCAGGTGATGTTGTAAGTATGGGACATCTCATAGGCTGGTGTAGTAAGTATGGGACATCTCATAGGCTGGTGTAGTAAGTAAGAGACATCTCCCAGGCAGGTGATGTAGTAAGTATGGGACATCTCACAGGCTGGTGTAGTAAGTGCAAGACATTTTACATGGTGGTGTAATAAATAAGAGATATCTCACAGGCTGGTGTAGTAAGTAAGAGACAGGTGAAAGGCTGGTGTAGTGAGTATGAGACATCTTACAGCCTGATGTTTTAAGTAGGTAATACCTCACAACGATGTTAAACAACAGTGTCATTTAAAAGATCAATATATGTTTGAAATTGCTTGAGATGAAGTACATGTGTAAATTTCAAAATATACCACAGTTTCATGAGTTTATTCCATTTTTATTTCTCATTTCAGTATGGTATTGTTTTTGATGCGGGATCCACACATACCTCTATGTATGTATATAATTGGAAAGGTGGAAAAGTGAATGGCACAGCAGAAGTGAGTCAGATTCATTCCTGCAAAGCAACTGGTGAGTGTAGTTTTGTGACTGTACGCTTATATTATTAGTTTAAAGACTGACATGATAGAGAAGTAAATTTATATATGCAAATATACATATTTGATATACATGTGGCCTTTCTGTGCATTGAAGAACATGGTTTGCTGTTTGTTCATTGGGTGTTACTGGTAGTTCATCAGATTCGGGAAGGTCTTTAAGTGTTTTAACATGCTTTATACACATTTCTCAACCATTTTCTGTCTATATCACATCATCTCTTTGACTTTTCTCAACCTGTGTTTGCCGTTATCCCAGTCTCCTCTTGTCTTCTATCAACGTTCGTTTGTCTTTATTTAAACCTTTCTTTGTCTCTTTCTCTCTCTGTCTTTCTCACAACCTTTGTTTGCCTTTATTCAACATTACTTTGCCTTTATCTTAACCTCTATGCCTTTCTGTCAACCTCTCTTATCTTTATCCCAATTTTTCATAGATTTTTGATAGTCTTTCTTTCAGCCTCTTTTTATCTTTCTCTTAGCCTCTTTTTTTTCGCACAGCCTTTTTTTGTCTTTTTCTTAATTTCTGTTTGCTTTCTGCTTAACCTGTTCTTTCCTTTCTGTCATCGTCTGCTTGCTATTACCTCAACCTCTCTTTGTTTCTGTCTCAATTTATGATTCTTGTCTTGCTTTAAATTGGCTGAATTTGTCTTGCTTTAAATTTCCTGAATTTGTCTTGCTTTGTTAGCACTCTCCAAATACGAGACGAGGCCCCTGCATGCTGGAAATGCTCTTGCAGGTTGCTTAAACCAAGCCATGCAGTGGATTCCCTCAGAGGACTACATGAACACACAGGTTTATCTGGGAGCTACTGCTGGCATGCGTCTCCTCAAGTAAGTAGTTTTTGCAGTGTGCTCAGCCATTGGTGTTCATTATCACGGAAATTTTTCTCACAAAAATTTTGTATTGTTGGTAGGTTGGAGATGGTGTTTGTCAGTCAGTCATTAAAATTTTCATATCATATTTTTTGTGAGGGCCATTCATTTAAAGAGCTACTTCAGCGTTAAGACCTGTTTGTCTTAAAAACAGAGTAAAGTAATAAAGCTCAAGATAATCTGAATTCCTTTCATCGTCACCTATTGCTGACACCTATAACATTTTTTGAGGGTTCTTCACTTATTGGGGTAAAATAGTGTTATTCGTTATAAATATATTTGAACCGCGGTGTTAGTTCTGTTCCATAGGGTATCCTCCATATCATTTTACTATTTCCATCTGGTTTCTCCTTTCACTGAAATAGCAGGTTAGTGAGTGTAGTTTTCTGCAGGATGGCTTAACATCCTATAAATGGGTTGTGGCAGTTATTGCAAAATAGGGCTTGTTTATACCTGAAACAAATATGGTATACATTTATAGGCTTGACTTATTACTCATTTATCAAATCGATATCACGTGGATACACCCTTTACCAAAACATTGTGTCAATACAAAACATAGGGGAAAAGAATTAACTAGTTTGTTTTAAGAGGGAAGCCCTTTAGCTGGCAATCCTCTCAAGCTAAAGACTGGCCCCGATAGCAAGGTTGTTAGAGCGTCGGCTTCTGGAACAGTAGATCCAGAGTCAGTCTTGTTTGTTGTATCTTCCTCGCTTGGCGTTCAGCAGTAAGGGGATAGTGCAACGACTGGTTGACCCGTATCAGTATAATGGCTCAAGCAGGGCAGCTTAGTTGCCTTCAGTAAGTTGTCTCCGTGACGCAGCACTGGATGAAAGAGCGGTGGAAATCTGCCCTACAACAAGGAGGCACATTACACCTACATGCACCGTAAGGACTCCTTCGTCGTCACATGACAGAAATAAGTGTTAAATACGACATTAAACCCCAAGCACTCATTCACTCTCAAGGTAGTGACACTTATTTGTACAAGTATGGTGCGGCATGTGCTGAGAACAGTTTTGAACTTGACCACCCCTTTAAAAAAGTTTTTATTGGGCTTTCGATGGAAATTGTATTTTCTCTCAGTGTTTATTTCTTTTTCTCCATCAACCCTATTTTTTTCTCATAACATTCATGATATGACAAATCCTTTTTTTTCACTCTTTTGCAGTGCATCCAATCCAGATGCCAGCAAAATAATTTTACACGTTGTCAGAGAGAAAATCATGTCGTATCCGTTTGGGTTTTCTAACCCAAATAAACAAGCACGTATTATCAGTGGCGAGGAAGAGGGTACATTTTCCTGGGTGACAGTCAACTACTTCGCTGGAACACTTGGAGTGGTTAGTTCTCTTGTTCAGTTAGGTCTTAGTTTGGTTTGTGAAATGAAATAAACCCATTCAAAATACAGGTATGGCTTCAAGGAAAAGGCTAGGGAAAGGCTAGAGTTATTTTTCTGGTCTTTCTTTTGAACATATTACTTTGTGAAGTGAGCTGTCCCTAAAAATAGGAAGAATGCAATTTTTTTTCAAACTTGAAAATTACAGATATGCATATGTATTTGATACATTTATCTCTAGGGACCCATTCTTTAGTGTATAAGGGAGAAGCTATGTAAAGCTGTAGCGAATTTAGCAGCAACTACTGTACAAGTGGCATGATAGCATGCCAGCTTTTGATGTGCCTTATAAAGCAGGAAACTTTTATCCAATCCTGCATTTACGCCTTACAGTATTTTTCCTTGTTAAGCACTTGAGCATAAGGTATACCCAGTGCTGGTCAGACTGGTGTGAGTTATATAATAGCTGACTGAGGTGTCATGGGCATGGTGTTGGTGTGAGTCAGCATTAGCACTGACCTACTAAATATTCTGTTGAATATGGCGTCAGACCTATTGCAAACAAACAAACAAGCGCTTTGCCCAAGAATCACAACACAACCGTATACTTAAGACAAAACTTCGGATCATTTTAAAATTGTTATTTCTTACAATACAAGGTCAAAATATTGCTTGAAAGTGTAAATTCTGGTCAAATCATTGTAAAACAAATTTCAGCTACGTAATGGTACGGAACAGTTGAATAACTGAAATTTGGACTTGAGTCTAAGATTGCTTTGTCATCATGCGCCCAGCTGTTTGGTCGATGAACAGTTCAGACTGAAATCTTCTTCAAAGTGATTTTCTTGTAGAAGCCTGTAGATCAGTTGGCTGCCCCAACTCCAATCACTCACGGAGCATTAGACATGGGGGGTGCCTCCACACAGATCACCTTCACCCCAGAAAAACCCGAATCTCTCCCCTCAGGCTACAGTAACCAGCTGCGTCTGTATGGGGTGAACCACACTGTCTACACCCATAGCTACCTCTGCTATGGAATCAACGAAGGCTTGCGCAGGTTCCAAGCTAACCTTGTTATGGTAAGTATGTGAATGACAGTTAAAGTGAATATAAAGTCAGCCACTAAAGCTGAATTAATAAATAAAGTAGTATTCCAGAAATGTTCTAAAAATGTTTAATACAGTCTGCGCCGCTTATCAACAAAATAAATAGCATACAATCGCCGCTCATTTGATGACACCATTTTGCCATGTTATTGCTATGTTGAGCGTCACAAAACCTACCATCAGTACCTTCTGTATTAAACAATGTGACAGTGACAACAAACAAAAACATCTGCTACCCAACCAAGGAGTATCAGCTCTGTTCCATGTTCAAAAGGCCAATTTTTCTTTTGGTTTGGCACTCGGTCAGGGCAATGTTTGTGGACACAATCGTCATGTTTTAATGGTCCTGCTGGCCTCGTCGTGCATGGGAGTAAGCGTTTGGCCTAATGAACTGTACCAGCTTCACAGAATTTACGGAATATAGCAGGACCTTCTGATTGATAACAGGCTCTTTGATTCAGATTTTGGGAAGATAATTTCATAATAAATCTGACTTCCCTGAGGGAAAATAAGTCACTATAGTTTTCTTCAAGCAATGATTAACTCTCCTGAGGAGCTTTTCTTACCAGCTCACCTTGACAGTTTACTGCCCAACATGTACGCAATGTGACATGGGCAGCTGTTATCAATACCCTGCTCATAAATGTGTGGCCCAAAATCTTTAACACTTGAATTACCTGTAAAATCCAATATGTTGCATTGGTATCTGTCTATCCGCTGTAAGACACCACGCTGACAATCGCGAGGTAATAGGTTTTTTGACATGATGGCGTGATGCTTTTAGTGCTAGAGATTGACCAAGTTCATAACGGCTTCTACGACATGGCTGCCCGGAGTGAATTGTCCGTCAGTGCCATATCCCCAGTGCTGAACATCACATTCTCAGCTTTCAAAACTTTATGTATATTTAGTGGCAGACTTTATGTTCACTTTAAAGGGCCTCTGACATGATGCAGACGACATCAGGGTTAATTGTTTAAAACAGTATGATGAATTGAAGATCAGGACTTGATAGTCAAGTCTACTGTCCATAAATGTAAGTTATTTTGTTTTCAATATGATCTTTCAAATTGTGACGTATATAGGCCGAAACCCTGCATAGCACTGATTCACTCAGGAAGTGGTGAAAATCACATTTTGTGAATGGAATAAACTCATTACAAGAAACCCTTTCATTCAGGGAGCAAAAAAATTATGTGTGCATTCTGCTAGTTTTCATTTTCATCAGGTAATTTTCTTTTGGCGTTCTAAAAACTGTTTTAGTGACACAGTAAGCGGTTATACACGAACTGTTCTGTGTTCCAAACATGTGTTGATAATAGATATCTCACCTACTTTTTAACAAACTAATGACTAATTTTATTTGTTTTACGGGCAGAATAAACCTCTTTTGAATGTCCTATGAAAGTATGAAAAGAAAAATAAAGCTTGAAAATCATCTAATTTGTGGAAAATGTAAACTCTGCTGGCATTGTATGAAGAGATACCCGAAATGACCATAAATTTCATCCACGATTAACTTGCTCATTTTCCCCCGATTCTGAGAGTTCCATTGATTTTAGAAAGGTGTTTTGGGATTTGCTTGGAACATGGGATAATGTTCTACTGGAAAATTACAATTTTCAGCACCAAAAATAATATTTTGTGATATTTATTTGCCTTTTAAAAAAACACTTTTGTGGGCAAAATTTCATGGTATATGCATGATTAGAAAGCCTTTTAAAAGAGGGAAATAAGGTAAAACATCATGATTGGACAAAAGTTGGATTTTCAGTTTTATTTTTATCCAATTTTAGGAATTTTATGTGTTTGCTTGCCCATAAAAACGTGACCCTTTAACGTTGCAAGGTCACGTGACCACAATTTCATGTGATTGAGCATCAAGACGTGTGCAGAATTTGCTGGTGATTAAAAAAAAAATACAGCAATGCTCGAGATAACAAATTCTCATTCCACGCCTTGCAAATATTGGACGTGTGATGACACAGGCCGAGCACAATCGAATTGGGATGCATCATTTTTGTAATCCTTTGACGACTAGATCATCAACGAGTAACGCATTTTTGGGGAGTTACCTAACTGCCCAGACCATACATAACCGCCTATCTTTGTGCCTGATGTTTTCATGTTGGTCCAATTCTGACACAGGTAAACTGTAATGAACATCTACACTGGGCAGAATTTCACCTGCATTACATTACATCTGTAAACTAGATCCATCCACTAGCAACACTTTGTTTTATAAGGGTATGTTTGGAACATAAAATAGCACATGTGAAGTCTTTTTTTTGTTTTTCTTCCAGTATATCATCAGTTGTAATGCAGTCATAAATTTGTTGAAGGCCACTTGTCTTTTGGCCAACATGGCATGCTGATTTGTACATCACACTTGGGAAAAGCTGTCAGTAACTTGCCAAAGGTTGGTGGCTCGCTTCACTGTTGGACACCCGCTGTATAGGTGGAAAATTCTTGTGTATGTGTATGGTATGAAGCAATCATCATTCAGATAACCAGACGATTTTCATTGATGATATTCCTGACCATGTATATATGTATGTCTTCGCAATAGACAGCCAAATTACATGTATGTGCATTTTCCAGCTAAAAGGTAACCAGATTCATTGTGTCTGTTGTGCATCTAGGAATCACAACATACATTTGTACACAAAATCATCAATCACAGTGGACATACATGTCTTCCTGCAACATTCTTGATATGATCTTGTGATAAATGTCTTGTAAATTGTGTTTTGGACTTGTCAGGACCAAAGAAATACAACAAATACGACCATAGCTAATCCGTGTGGACCAAAAGGTGTTGTAGAAACGGTACCCCATGATGAAGTTTTTGAAGCACCGTGTACCAAAGGACCACATGCTCTGGAAGCCTTTGGTTCAGAGATCTACCCTACATCCTACATGGACTCTGTGAGTAGAAACTGGGCAATTATCTGGCAGAACTGAATAAAAGAGTTGTTTTAAAATGAGACTGGTATATGAATGTAGCTTTAATCTGTCACTTGAAGGTAAAATGCTGAGGTTTTCCATTGGCTATTGAAATACTATCATGATAAACACTGTGAGATGATTGTTTTGGATTGCCCTGTTATTGTGTGTTTCACCACAATCACCCTAATTCTTTAACTTTTTCATCCGCCTCTGCAACCAATATTTTGAAACATTTTGAGAGAACTATGGGCTGTAGAGAACTAATTTGCATAGTTTTATGAATCTTGCATCTTCATTGACAGAAAGAAAACGTTTTTAAGGTCATTCTCATAATAATTGTATGCATAAATTCCTCTGACAAAAGTGCTTTAGAGGTTAAAAAGATAGAAGGTTTACAGCAATCTACATTTATTTGGACAGTCTGCAATTTATTTTTAATCAACATATCTCCCTTTGATTTTGGTATATTATAACATAACAGTCATGATCGCTTATTCATCTGACATAAGACAAACTGTTAAATTCTATGAAATGTGTACTGTATCAGGGTTTGAAAAAACACAGAGATACATTATTACATATGCATATTTTACATACAACTATACATTGTATGTGTTGCAAATGTAACGATTTTCATATTTTTCCTATTGTATACAATATTGCTTTACAATTTTCCTGGTGTCGAAACTCAGCATTCATTGGATAGGAATAATGTGAATATAATCATGGAAAAATTGACGACAAGAATATATGTTCTTTGATTTCATAATTTCAGAATTCAAATTACAGCTTTGTTGGGGAAAGCGATTCAGAAAAATGTGAACAACAGACACAAAACCTATTCAACTTTACACAACGCTGTGATTTTCCTAGTTGCTCATTTAATGGTGTTTACCAACCAGCTGTAGCTGGGGACTTTTATGTAAGTACATATTTGTGTGTGTATTTTCCATTATACCTGATTTAAAATAACAACCAAACCAGCGAAACCTGGATTTAAGCCCGTGACTTTAATTAATCTGACAAGAATTGGAATATTGGGAACATATATATGTCAAGGCATGTTATGTATTGAAAGACACTTGCCAAAGGTTAGTGGTTTATACCGGGTACCTCGGTTCCCTGCACTAACAAAACTGCAATTGTAGAAATGAAATAATCAGGAGTGTGGCATTAATTTATAGCCAGATAGATAAATAAGTAAATATTTAAGACAATCATGTCATTCTGCATTTATCTTGTTTTCCATTCTAAAAACTAAACAATTATAAAAGTGGTGATCTGTATTTTTTCTTTCCCTCTCTTTGTCAGTGATTTTGAAATTTGACTGTTTTCAGGCATTCTCCAGCTATTTTTACCAAGTACAGTTTCTCAACCTCACTGATGGAAATGAAACTTTTAGCTTGGAACAGTTCAGAAATGCTGTTACAGTTCTGTGTAACAGTTCCTGGGATGAGGTAGGATAAATGCATGGCATGCGTGTATTTCATAATTCATGCCAGCATTCATATTTTTTCAGTTACCATTAACTAGTATAAATTTTATGTTTATTGTCTAATTAACATGTCATCTTAGAAACCCAGTGCCTCTTTCGTGTAGAGCATGATTTGATTAACAAGAAAGAGATTTGCCCAAATTTGATTTACAAATGGACATCTGTGAAAAAGAACATTCAGAAATGGAACCCTAGGAAGGTCAGATTAGTTGCTCGTTTGCCAATATTAATCTGCCCGGCAAAAGGAAAAATAAATCCACAAAATTACTCTGCCGGACAGATACAAGTAAAAAGTGCTTTTTTTAAAGGCATTATACGCCTGAGTAAGGCACCACTAATGAAATGAATTCATTCCATATGCAGCTGTGGTAGATTATAGAATTGTATCATTTTGTTTGAGAATAGGTGTTGAAGAAGCCTTGTCTTAGTTTGAAGTTTAATCAAACTGACCTTGACAATTTTAGGTAATTTTATTCAAAGGGTCTTCAACCTGGCGTTCAACCGCTGTTATTCATTCATTAAGATCAGAATTATCTATGGATTTCCTGTAATGCGACAACAGAGGAGAGAAAAATGAGGTGGCAGGAATAATTATGAGCTTGTTGAAACAGCTCTTTTTCTTATAATAGCTAGTTAAACTGTGCTCCGTTTGACAGTGAAAGTGTGTTGAATACAAAAAGGTCATTTTTTTAAACATAGACAAACTTTGTCACCAGATCTTGATTTCGCAACTGAAATCCATTGCAATATTAGTTTATGCCCTGAAGGCAGCTACTGTAAACCTTTGTTGTTAATATATTTTCAAGATCAAAAGAAATGGATGTTATGTTAAAGCTATGTTATCCCATTATCCCATGTGTCTGTTGTGTTATCTTTTCAAAAGTTTCAAATTTTTGTCCCCAGGTGAAGACAATGAAAACTGATTACTCAGCAGCCTTACCCTGGTACTGTTTTGAGACCAGCTTTGTGCTAACAATTCTTACCAGAGGTTACGGGTTCAACGCCTCAAACTGGGACTCCATCTCCTTTAAAGAAAAGGTAATCTGCATGTAAGCTCTCTGGTTGGACAGATGTCAGAACAAAGTCCAGTTAACACTTAGCAAAAATGAGGACTTAACAGAATGTTAATGTCAGTTTCCAGCTTTTGCTCCTTTTTAAACACTCCCGCCAAAAGGAGTTTTAAGTTTTGGTGGATACACAGATGACGACGTGTCACGACTCACATTTGTCCATTTCCACAGTTGTCATGGTGTTGAGACTCACATTTATCCATTTTTGTTTTTGTCTTGGTGAACAGATAACCATTTTCCTTATATATTATAATACACTTTATAGATAGATATGATTTCGCGTCCGGGCTATAACTCTGTTTTCATCGTAGAGTTTTTAATTTTGGTGGATACATACATACACAAAAGACGATGTTTCACGACTCAAATTTGTCCATTTCCATGGTTGTCATGGTTACCAGATCACCATTTCCCTATGTATGATATATGAAGAGATATGACTTTGTGGGCTACAACTGCAACTGATTTCCAGGCAGAGTTTTAATTTTTGCTGGACACATTGATACACAGATGACGTGTAACAACTCACATTTGTCCTATCATCAACACCCTTGAAGATTCCCCTCAGAGGTTATACTCACCACAACACTGCTGGTATTCCTTTATGCATTTCAAGCAAATGCTTTTGGCGCAATAATATATAAAGCTGGTATTCTTTTCTACATTTCAAGTAAATGCTTTTGTTGGGGCATATGTTGTGTTGACCTGAACTCTTGTTGAGTTCTGTCTTGGAACTTGTTGTTTTAGGAAGAAGTGAGAAGTGCTTTGATATCAGTAACTAAAAATGTGTTGGAGGGCCTCGATGGCCGAGGGGTTAAAACGCCAGTGTATATGGTGTTCTGAACTCTTGTTGAGTTCTGTCCTGGAGCTTGTTGTGTTAGGGAGAAGTGAGAAGTGCTTTGATATCAGTAACTAAAAATGTGTTGGGGGCCTCAATGGCCGAGGGGTTAAAATACCAGTGTATGTGGTGTTCTGAACTCTTGTTGAGTTCTGTCCTGGAGCTTGTTGTTTTAGGGAGAAGTGAGAAGTGCTTTGATATCAGTAACTAAAAATGTGTTGGGGGCCTCAATGGCCAAAGGGTTAAAATGACCGAGGAGCCTCTCACCAACGTGATTGCTGTGAGTTCACATGCTGGCTTCCTCTCTAGTCGTTTGTGGGATGGTCTGCAGCAACCTGCTAATGATCGTGGGTTTCCCTCAGGCTCTGCCTGGTTTCATCCGGAAGTCTAGGGATCTAGCTGTAGTCATTAACGTGTACAAATAAAGTTTGTGTAAAAACCCTTCGATGTTGAGAACTTTATTGATATCAGTAACTTATGTGATGTTATACAGAACAGAGGACTACATGTAATATCAAGTTGCCAGTTCATGGAATTTACTGTGTTGATCGTTAACATTTGTTATGAAATTAATTTGATCATGTGATACACATAAATGAGTGTAATGTGTCCTGGATAAGTTCATGGTTGCCGTATGATCAGTCTAAGTACTTGACACCAGTACTCAATCTCAGATGTTTTCTGGAGGTTTAATCAGTAGTGTTTATGTGTGCTGTTTTTTCTTGGTAAATGTATTGTTAAATGTACCATGTTTTCTGTGAGATCACACAGACTGGTAATTTTGTCTTTTTTTGTGGTTTGATGTTTTTTGAACCAATACTCGTTAATTTATGGAAAATTTGTGTGGATTTTGTGAACAGTAGTTTTTCGACAATTGATTCATTCTGAGTCAGCATCAAGTTCTTTATAAAGAAGATGATACACAGAGCTTGATCAAATCTACCATCCCAGTTTCCAAAAGCTACCTACACAAGTCATGTTTAAGGTGGAGAAAACATTCAGTTCAGTTCAGAGTTTTCTTTAATGAGAAAACACTCTTGAATGTATTTTTTGTATGTTTGGTATTTGGGACCATGTCTTGGCATATATTGTCTTTGCGTAATTATGTTAAAAATGATGATGTACCTCATGCTTAATAAATGTATTTAGAATTTGGCCTATCAGATATATTCAACCTAGATTTTGACTAATGTATTCATAAATATTATCATACTTCAGATTAAATGCATGTGTTTGGATATAAAGAAAAAAAATCACATTTCAAAAAATTTATTAGACGTGCATCACATCCTTATTTAGAACATTATTATGCAAAGACAAAATATACACCACGAGGAGGTCTCAAATACTCACTATACAAAATATTTTTAAAAACCATTTTCTCCTGAAAGAAAAAATCGAAAAAATATTAAAGACCATATTTGCAAGTAAGTTTTGATGATCATTTTTATGTTTTATTCTCCTTTAATGTATGTTTGACAATGATTTTTTATTGTTCATGGGTTGCTTGTGC
This sequence comes from Liolophura sinensis, assembly GCF_032854445.1. NCBI lineage: Eukaryota > Metazoa > Mollusca > Polyplacophora > Chitonida > Chitonidae > Liolophura > Liolophura sinensis. The sequence goes on from NC_088300.1 coordinate 28,703,332, forward strand.
CGATTGCTATATCAGGTGAGAGCTCTCACCAAGGCAGTTACTGTGAATTCAAATCCAGCTCATGCTTATTTTCCTCTCCGGTCATACGTGGGAAGGTCTGGCAGCAACCTGCAGATGGTTGTGGGTTTCCCCCGGGTTCTGCCCGGTTTCACCCATCATAATGCTGGCGGCTGTTGCATCAGTGAAATATTCTTGAGTATGGCGCAAAACACGAATTTATTTATTTATTTATTTGATTGGTGTTTTATGGCGGGAGAGGAAGCCAGCATGAGTTGGACTTGAACTCACAGCGATAAAACACCAATTAAATCCACAAAATTCAGTGTGGAGTTTGGGTTCACTTATTGATAGTAATCGTGTGATGTGACGTTTTCTGTGTTCCAGGTGAACAGCGCTAGCCTTGGCTGGGCCCTGGGATTTATGATCAATGCAAGTAACCTGATCCCTGCAGATTACCCAGAATCCCCTCTGCCCATTCTCACTATGGTGTTACTTCTCATTCTCTTTTTCCTGTTCTTGGTTATATCTGTGGGGTTTGCTTACTACGCTATCCAGATACGCAAGGCTCTGCAGAACCAAGGCTATGAGAGAATAGGTAGTTACGGCACAGTGTAGAAGACTATGAACAATGGTCTGAGGGAATAGGTAGTTACGGCACAATGTAGAAGATTATGAACAACGCTCTGAGAGAATAGGTAGTTACGGCACAGTGTAGAAGATGATGAACAACGCTATGAAATAATAAGTTAGTTACGCACTGGGTGCAAGACTATAAACAACGCTACAAGAGAATAGGCAGATACGGCTGTGTAGAAGATTATAAACAATGCTGTGAGATAATAGGCAGTTATGGCACAGGATAAAGGACTATGAACAACCCTAAGAGAGAACAGGCAGTGCAAAAGATTGAAAACGATGCAGTGAGATAATAGGTGGTTATGGCTAAAGGCCCACTTCACAAAACTTCGCAAATCAACTTTTCGTAACTTTTCTTGTAAATAAAGTCACCTTATGGCATGATAACCTAGACAAGGTCTGTTACGAAAAAGTTAAATATGGCATTGCGGAACTGACCCCGAGGTACAAGACTATGAACAATGCTGTGAGAGAGACAACAGGCAGTTATGGCACAGTGTTGAAGATTATAAAGAACGCTATGAAAATAGGCAGTAGGGCTCACTTTCACAAAACTTCGTGAATTAGTTTTTCATAACTTTTGTCATAAATAACGCTGCCTTATGGCACAATAACCTAGACAAGATCTATTACGAAAAAATTACAAGAAATATGAATTACAATGATAAGACTGTGATAACGAAAGCTATGAGATAGTAGGTAGTTACAGCACAGTGTAGAATATAACCATGCTTTGAGATAGTAGGTAGTTACAGCACAGTGTAGAAGATTATATCCATGCTGTGAGATAGTAGATAGTTACAGCACAGTGTAGAAGATTATAACCATGTTATAAGAACTGCATACAAAACTGTCCAGAAGACTATTAAAGTACCTTGCAAAGGGAGGTACTGGACCGAGGTTTGGACATAGTTATGGCACAGTGTAGAGTATAATAAAGTACTAGTCCTTTTAGTCCTACATATCTGTGAAAGATTCATCATAAATAACATGACACAGAGGGCATGAATCAAAATATGTGTGATATACTGTACAGCTTTAATTTGATATCTTTTTCAGTTTTGTCATAACTTTGAGGTGCTTTATTGCCTGATTTTAAACATGACCGATTGTTTTACCCCACTACCAAACTCTGTTGAATATGTGTAGGAACTACCATTATTTTAATACAGAGCATACAAGGCATATGTCCTGTATATTGGAAATTTAATAGTCTGGTTTTACGTCAGTTGAAGTTATATGTTTCATTTGATATGGTTAATTAAAACCAATAGGATTTCGACAACTGGTACAGCCATATTTTACTTGATAAGATTACCAGTTTTAGCTAAAATAGGCATTGAAAGGCTGGTATTATATATTAAAATTTAGACATATTTTACTGGATTTGAAATTCTATCCTACATTTGATCTGGTTAATGGTTTAACTAAAACCAAGAGGCATTAAACAACTGATACTGTACTATATATCTAAATTGAAAATTGTTTTACTTTCTACTTTTACTTTGTTTAACATTCTAATTAAAAACAAAAGCCATTGAAAAACTGGTACTGTTAATACTTGTATTTAAATTTGGCTTGTTTCATTTGAATTGAAATCAAATTGAAGTCTTACATTTGATATGGGTAACTGCTTCACTAGAACCAAGTGGAATTTTACTAAATATCTAAGTTTAGACTTGTTTTACTTAAATTAATAAGATTAACAGTGTAACTAAAACAGGCACAACTTAAAAGGCATTGAAAATCTGGTACTGCATTATACTGACCTCTACATGGTGTATGTGAGGAGTTTGTCCCCTTAACATTATTGTATTTAGGAAAGGAAGTAAAACTGATTATCCCTGATTAAAGCTGTAAATTATGATGAAAATGCTGCTGTAAATTTTTTCCATTCGTTGATAGAGAAATGTTGGAAGTTTCTTATTCTGTGGAGCAGTATTGTTCTTTGAAGGTGCTCTGAAGAGTCTTTGTCCAATTCTGAATGCCTGACTGTATGTTCTGGACCAGGTTTTGTTGCTAAGATGACGCACTAGTCTTTAGAGGGTTGGCTGTGTATTACAGAATTCTTTGTCCTTCAGCCACCAGCGATAACCAAAGCATAAGTAAGGGTGTACATAGTGTGGACAAGTCTTGCCACATTGTTATATTGTTTAAGGGCATTCACCTTGCTGTAGATAGCAGACAGGTATCTGATTATTGTTGTCAATTGATGAACAGAACTATTGAGTGCATGTGCACCAAAAGATATTTTTATACTGAAGTTTTGTTTGTCTGGTGTGTATGATGATGGCATTGTAATTGAATTGCACCAGTTTGTACATTTTATGCAGACACATATATATGTATATATATATTTTACATGTATAATATGTGGATATTTTCCTGTACATAAAGAGTCCCGAAAGGGTGTATAAAGCAATTTGGCATTCATTTACCACTACCAGTTTAAAGTGTTTTTTTAACAGTGTTTTGTGTCTTTGTTAATGCAAAGATAGATTACATTTATTTAAGACTGTGTTAACATGTATATATTTTTGTTAAACGTTAGATTAGGTTTATGTGTAAATTGTGTTTATCATTAAAAGGGTTCTTTATGTTCACTTTAGTTGCATTAAAAAGATTGACATTGTGTTTTTGTAGTCTGCATTACTTCTGGAAGCCTGGTGGAATGTTTTAATGAAAATTAAATCTGTAAAATCCAACAAGTAAGGACAGACTGATGTTTCCCTTTATCTGTTTTTGTGGCATTTGCTAAAAGCTTTCAGTCATTTCACTGTACGTTAATCACTGTTTCAGACTGAAGTACCGGTACATGTACTCATGTATTATGAATTTCTGTTAAGTTTTATCTTCATGTAATATACTGTAATCAAAACATGCTTGTTAAGTGCTGAAGGAAGGGTTTAAACCAAAATGAATGAATTAATTTATTCAGATGTATGGTGGTGCTTCTTAAACTCGCCTGTATAAAGTACAGTACAGTGAGAGTTTATGTCATGTGTGTGTCAGATTCCATGTTAAGGACTTTGAACTGAAGTTTTGCAAACAGGTAAGCTCTTTGGTAGCCTTACTATCAAATTCAAGTTTCTAGGGTACTGGCTAAATTAGCTTATAACAGCCTAAATGTGTCACCAGAAGACCCTTTGCTTGCAATAAACCATGTATTATAAGCAGGTAAAGCCTAATGTGTTTTATTCAATTGGACACCGGATGATTAATTTGGCCATCTGACAAGCATTTTGGTAAACTGCTCATGGGAAACAGCCTTGAAGCATATGTTGCCAGTAATGTAAATAAAAATGCATCACTGGGTCCTTAAAAAGGCAACTTGGTGTATCTAGGTTAAAGGGATACAGAATCAACTCTAATTGGCTGACAGTGGAGACAGTGGGGTTTCTCGCGTTAAATCTTGCAGCCTTGGTCACGCTTGAATAAATGTCCTGTACTAAAATTCAGCTGAGCCAAGGCATAGCCTGAACTTGCCTATCTCTCACACCAGCCAATCAGAATTAATTCTGTATCCCTTTACAGCTTCCTCATTGTGCTTCCACCAATTATGTCTCAGTAACACGCCACATGCCACTTTACCCTGGGCACTGCTGTTTCCACCACCCTAAAAACTGAGTACCATAGCATATATGAAATATTCGTGAATATGGTTTGTTCAAAAAACAAACGGGACAAAACGTGGTGATTTCCCTCGGCTGTGCAGAGTTTATCCCTGCCAGTAAATCAAAAACTCAGTTCACATATGAATACACCAGAAGATACAAGTATGACAAATCAGGCAAAACAGTTGTATTGAATGGACATATCTGTGTAAGTGTGGAGCTCTTCAAAGTTAAACTGTCGCATACAACTAATGTATTCTACTCAATGTAATGTGGCCTCTTCCCAAATGGAAATTCCGTAGGCTTGAAGAATTACCTTTAATTCTTTACAATGATCATGATATATCTATTTGTGAAACTTTCGTGTCAACATGAAAATCTTCTTTATCTTATTCTTTTTTTTATTATGTGGTCATGTTCATTATATTGATAAACCAGTAGTTGGTTTAAGAAGTTGATTTATTTATTTGAATTTTTGAGCCGTACTCATGAATATTTCACTTATACAACTGCCGCCAGCATTATGGTGGGAGGAAACCGGGCAGAACCCGGGGGAAAACCACTACCATCTGCAGGTTGCTGGCTGAGGAGTTGATGTAGAGCTGTAAAGATGCTGTATTTGCAAGTTTATGAATCTTTCATTGGCACTCTGTGGCAATTTATTACATCACTGATAGTTACATGTTCCTCAAGCAAGACATTTCTGTATGCCAGTCATTTGTTATGTGTCATGTTATGATGTGGCATTGTCCTGCCAACTTGCTGGCTGCCCACAACTTTTTGGTGAGTTAGGATGCGATCTGTAAATCACTTTTAAGTGGAGCTAAGTTGCTAACCCTCTAAACCAATGTACCCATGACTGGCATAAAACCTGTTCAAAAGGGTGTTTCTTGTTAGCTAATAGTAGATACATAACTGGATATCAGCATCAATGCATGTGGTACAATTTTCTTTCTTTAAAAATGAATACCTTTCTTTGTGACAGAGTCTAATCCTTTGTTATTGAAAATATATCCATGGGTGTGAGGTCCCTACTGCGGATGTACTGAAACTGCAGGGCCACAGGTGTAGGTTGTACCAGTAGAAAACCATTATCCCAACCTGGATAAAAGTTTGCCCTCCATTCAACATCAGGCTGGAAGCTGGGGTCATTAGGCTCTGGGTTGCCTTCAGGGGGGTGAAACAAATTGAAATGTAGATTAATGATTTGGGAAGTAATCCAACTTTGTGGAAACCTAATTAGGCCAAATGTTGTCTTCATCAATATAAATGTTGTACATGACACACAAGTCACATGTACCATGCTCTTTCTCCAACTTGTACAACAATGCAGATTTCCTATTCACAAAAATTTCCAAAAATCCTATTCCAAGTTTAGCTCATCATAGACAAAAAGAAATAATCGATCATGTACAGTCAATGTCCAGAATTTCTTCTATGCATGCACTGCATCTGACAAAGTACCATGCATGTAGAATTCAGCCAATGGGATACTATGCTTCTGAACAAGAAAGAAAACCGTTTAATACAATTGTCGGGTTCAGATAACAAAAACCCATACACTATATTGGCCACCAAAAATTGTCCATAAAAAATTCATTTCGTAAGGCAAATAAAAGTCATAAAACATTACAGTGCACACTGAGATTTTCCTAGTAGGATAAAATTCTACCTTCCACACAGACCTTAAAACAGGTAAGAGGAATTGAGCTTTAGAATTAGTAACTGATGACTGGCTGGTGTGAGATACCGGCAAATCCAGGTTATTTAATGCCCGATCTGAATTTTAGGTATTGTACATTTATTCAAGCATGACTGAGGCTGCAATACTTGACCCAGGAAACCCTATATTCACTGTCGGCCAATCAGCATCGATTCTGTATTCCTAAAAGTTTAAAATTTTGGCTCAAATATTGTGTTTACAAAGTAAACAGTTTCTCATTGGCTGCCACCCACCTGCTTCTCCGTCGACAATGTAGATTGGAGCCTGTGGGTTATGGTAGTCCCTCCGTATCACCCGCTCTCTGTAGACAGGATAGGTTCTCTCGTAGCTGTGATCATGACCACACAGGTACACATCCACTCTCTGCTGGTACAACAAATCTTCCAGGTAGGACCTGAAAACTGGGGCGTCGTAGACACACCTGTGCTCAGCAACCAGGGAGGTACAGTACAATGGGCGGTGACCAAACACGATAATCCACGGTACACTGTCACGGTTCCTGTTGGCCTGAATCAGGTCTTGTTGCATAAAGGCAAACTGGGCGGAGCTCTGGTTAAAGCTGTGCTCCGTGGAGAAGGACAGGAAGTGGATGCCCATGTAGTCAAAGGAGAACCAGAAAGGGGACTCGGAGTCGCTGGATTTGTACGGCATTGGCAACCAGTTACGATATGCGGCAAAGTCGTACTGAGACTCGTGGTTTCCAGGAGCCGTCATGTATGGAACCCAGGAAGTAAATTTCTCTATTTGCTTCATGTACTCCACCCAGATGTAGGAGTTGTTGTGATTTCTTTTCCCGAAGTTATCCGCATAGCTGATGTCGCCGGCATGGACAACCATCTTGATCAATCCGCTTTCTGCAAACTGCTCTAAGGCCGTGATGGTGTCGGAGCCATTGGTGGACCCCAGGTCTGCTATCAGGGCAATGTTACCCCTCTGTGTCTGGCTGACCCCTGGGGTCTGGAGCTGTATGCTGTACACAGGGCTCCAACCATAGTTACTGTCTCCACACTGGTAGTTCACTTGGGTATACCCATCTGGTTGAATGGGCAGCTCAGCTACCACACTGTTCAAGGTCATATTAAACATTCCAGCAGTGTAGGTGTAAGCCTCTCCTCTGGCGGTGTGGTTAAAGTTGGTTGAAGAGGTGCCATACTTACACCAGGGATTGAACTTTGTATTATCGGGTCCATGGGGGACAGGGTTTAGCCAGGTATACCGCACAAACCCCTCACCCCACAAGGCAACATGGACTCCCTCCACAGGATTAGAAATTTTCTCCCTTTGAGTTCCCTTTGTTGACAAATCTTTAGTAAATACTGCGTCCACTAACCCCAGAGCCAGTACCATGAAACATACACTTATCTTTACCATTTTGACTACAATTGAGCTGTCGTTCAGTTATTTCCTCACAGATCCCTTACACCGTAATACACTTCCTAAAAAGCATGTACCTCTTCGCTAATACAAATAGCTAATAATTCAAATATCTTAAATATGTCATCTAAACACAACACATACCTGGTCTTCCTTTCAACCTATTTCATAAATGATTAGATATATTTTACAAATCACAGCACTGTTTTGGGATACCTGTTGTACATTGCCCCTTGACATTGGCAGCTTATCTGATGTCATAAACGAGAATAACTGCGTATCCACAAAGTGCAAAGTGTTATCAATGAGGATAACAAAACTGATCAATGTTGGTGAAACTGATTAGCCCCAGGAGCATATCTTTACCTAAATCTATTCAGACATGTACCTGTTTTTTTGTCTTCACACAGCTCAGATATAATTGTACAAACAGATTTAAACTGGCTTCATGACTTACTTGCTTTTCTTCTTAAAAGATAACACTTGTAGATAGCAGCATATATGGATCATGCACATTTCATTTTGCTTTATATTTTTTTAAAAATAAAATACATTATGGCATCTGTGCTTTATAATTCACCTCTGGCCTTCATGTTAGTTTATGTACACTGGAATAGCGAAAGATCTGTACACCTTAACTTCCGCCAATATTGTTCTTTATAAGTGAGTCTCTGTATTATGTATATATTATACTGGTGAATAAAAAAAAAACCTCAACCAATCAATCAATAGCAAAGTTCAATGCTTGGCTTTAATTATTTTCTATTGATTTTTGTTCCATGCCATACTAAAGATTTCTCACTGAAATGTTTGCAGTCAGTTTTATGTGAAGCCTGGGGTAGGGAAACAACCTTTGGCAGGCTTATACTGAAGAACTACCCCAACTGTAAAAGATCAGTGGTCTTGGGATAGTGGAAGACTGCATTAACAGCACAATAAGCACTGTCTACTGCTTATTGCCATCAAGGTCTCATTAAGTGACAGCAGATGAATCTACAAAGTCCCTGAACAATGTTGGGATTGAACCCACGCCAAGTAGTCAGGTGTTTAACACTGAAGCGCTGTGTCATATTCCATGTCATGCTGAAAAAGATGTATTTCATGAATGCTAAATACCATATATATTTTTTTACATGTCCAATAGCGTCAGTTGACATAAACATACACACACCGTATTGGTGGAAAACAAACGATGTTCACTGAACTGAGGACTGTACAGCCACACTAGCATGGTCGACTGCTTCTGGTCTCCAATATCCCACAATCAGTAAAAACGGGGAGAATCCCTGTCCAAGTGCTAAAGATGAGTCAAATCATTTGTAACTGGACTCATTAGAACAGGTAAGACTTGGTCTATGCAAGAAACAAAACAGATGTCAAAAAATTGAACTAGTTTTGATGATGGAATGGCAATCACCTATGCAAGATCACCAGATTTATTGTGAAAATAGAGGCATGTACAGTGTGTATGTGACGCAAGCCGCCCACATCATGCAGGTTGACAAAGGTGTAACAATATTGTACTTAACTACACTGTATCAAAGATTGTACAAATATTCCAGCAAAGTATTCACAGACATGAAAAAGATGTATGACAGACACAGTGCTATTGTGTTACACCATTGCACATTTTGTTAATAAATATAACAGGACTCCTATTTAATCCATTGCTGAAGTGCTTCAAGGGGCGCTTGCCATGGGAGTTTCACTCCTCCATGATCTAACAAGATACAAAGATTCCACAAAACTTCACAAAGCTCACTCCTAATTCATGCAAATCACTTTTCTAAAATATACACTGGTAATGACTGGGCACATTTTTTTGAAATATATGAGAATAATTTAGTATAACTGTAGGTAAGGTAATGTTTAGTCATTCCGTATAAATTCCAGTCACTAAATGCATCGGTCGCCATAAAATATCTTGAATCTCCCACAGCAAGATGCACACGACCCACAGTTGGTGACATGATGGGAGGGATGCATGGTCTGATGGTTTGATCTGGCAGAGAATGGAAAAGTTGCTTTCAGGAATCATGGACTGTCCTTAAACGAAGAACCAACAGCACTTTTCAGACTAACCCTGACAATTCAGTATGGGTAATAAGAGGCATATTGCATACAAGAGGGCCAAAACACCAAGCAGAAAAGCTCAGCTGTGGTAACACAGAGCAGTGATCAACAAATGTAGTCAGTGCTTAACTGTAGTACACTACTTACAAACTCTGCAAGACTAACACACTTTACACAAGTTCTGTGGATTTCAAAGTCACTGTAAGGAAATCTGGTATTTTCCCCTGCCTCATTTCAGTCTCAGTTTCTGGTCCTATAAAATAGCATGTGGTTTGTATATGTCTGCTACAAGCAAATGTTCATATCCCTAACTACATGTAACTGGTCACTTGGCTCATCAGAAGCCCTCCTGGTACTGTCTCGTTTCAAACTTGGCGATGATCCGCTCAAGCTGTCTCCTGGCCTCGCACATCGGGAAGTTTCCCATGTCATAGTACTGGGGAGCTATCTTAATCAACCTAAAACAGATCATAAGCAAGTTAATGAGTGACATAATCGTATCATGCTGTAATGGACAAAGTGCATAGGCAATATGTGCTATCTTTGGTGATATATTGTGAAATATATAACTTAATAACAAAACCAGTAATAATATTAAAAATCAGTATATGCCAATACTGTTAAATCCTGAACTGTCCACGCTAAATAAACAGAGCCCGTTTTCATCAGGTTTTATCAATTTATCAGACCTGCTCTTACAACATTCTCGCCCGCACAACATAGCTTACACACACAAAAGGAAACAAGAAGACTTACTTCTGATCATTTTAAGAACAATTTGCAAAGATACAACTTCATCTACAATTCAAATACAAAATCTACAATTTACTTTCTGAACTGTTTTCGTATACTTACAATTGTAAGATTATTAAGAATGACTTACAAAGAAATATTAAGAATCTACTATGTGAATTTATTTGCACAAACTAACAAATTTAAAAGTTGTACTTTAATGTTGCCATACTTAATGTTTATATGGACCGGAGTCTGAGTCGCCCAACAATAATATTGTGCAGATAGTCTGATTTACTTAGGGAAAAATGTTCACAATGAGAACATCTGCGTGAAAGAATTTTATATCTCAAATACATGTGCGAGGCTTACCACTCTGGTTTTATGTCTGTGACTGTGCGGATGTAGTTCTTGGTGGTCAGCACAAACTCATTGTATAGGACCCACTCGGGTTTGTGGTCAAGGCATGTGGAGGGATGGAGCTGAACAACCTGGTTATCCTTCACGGTCAGGTAATGACCAGTCCTTTCAAGGTGAGCAATCTAACCAGCAAAGGTAGGCATGGAATTAACTACGTCCAATGAAAACTTTTGACAAAAAAGTAACATTTTCCAAATATCAGCAATTTCACAGTGAATGGAAAAAAGTATTACCAAAATGACGACTTAAATAGCAACAAAGTTTCGATTATGAAATCCAAGAAAAATGTAATTTCAGACAATTCTGTATGAAATAAATTTGTCTGACAACTTGAGGGTATGATATACTAAATGGCAGTGAAAATTGAAGTACAAACTTTTATGTTACATATATTTTAGACATTGTATTTTCCAACTCACCCATCTGTACTTGAAATACAACAAAACAAATGCTTAGAACACAGGAAATACAAATATAAATTACACAGAAATGTCTGACGAATTATTCCTATGTTTAATGGTGTTCAGTAGATGAAATGAATCTATTAATAAGCTTATCGTACATGTTTTACTCTATACCACATAGCCATTTCAGAAACAGTTTGTTTCTACAGCCATGGCTACATGTTTTAATATTGGCTTATGTGTAACCCAGCAGATATAAACACATCCACAAGGCTTTCAAGTAAGCCCAATACCGGTCCTGTAAGTTTTGCCAAACAATGATAGACCTATGAAGATCAACCCACTAAAATAATTATGAAAAAAAAAATATGCTTTCTTTATACAGCTTGGTTTGGAAGAGTGAATTTTCAAGTATACATGTAAAATTCTGTTCGTTTGAGAAGAACTACCGAGTAAATTGAGAACTCTTGGTTTTTGTTTACCTGCATGAAGAATCCAGACACCAAAGCTTTACGAATGTTGATGTAGTAGTCTCTACTAGTGAAGTCTGTGCTGGACCGCCGAAGGTTGAACCGGTCCATGATACGCGCCAGCTGCTGTCGGACATTGTCTGCACTCTTCAGCGATCGGTAGTTGACAAAGTTGTCATAGCACCACTGGGGATCTTCATGGTCTGAAAGACGAGACAGAAATATATGAAATTGTGTCATAAAACAAGCTTCTAACATCTGAAGCTTGTTTTATAGATAAACAGCGTTGACAGGAAATCTAAAACATGTCCACAGTCATGATGGTCTACTGTATAAGTGATGAAGTATTCAGCACAGAATGAAAGACCAATTAAACCTACATCTTGGAATTGGTTTATATACAATACTCAACCTCAAATATATATACAAAGCTGTATGTATAATAGTGGCACATACTAGCAATCCTATGTCCGTTCATTCACAAACACCTAAACAGCTGAAACGTATGACTTCAGTCATAACCATGTTCTTGTTTTACAAAAACATAACTTAACCGAGAAAGCCAAAGTCTTTATCGAATACCTATTTGAAAGTAGAAGCCTAAAGCCAACTGAATTTTTTTCTTATTTCAAAAACCTTTCATTCATCTGCTGTTATTCTGAAGTCATGAATACATGTACATACTCTGTTTGAAGGCGTGGTAGACATTCAGTAGAGTCAGATGGTCACCGTCAATGTGTGCAAACCTCATCTTAGCCTCGTCTGCTGCTTTCTTTGCTTCCGTAGGTCGGACAAAACACTGTGGGACTAAACAGGTTTGGATAGGAGCCAAGCATGCCCCATCCCCATCGCCATTAGTCTCAAATGACAAACTAAAACAAAGCCAGTGTGTTAGATAGGGCACCCCAAACTTGCAGATATGCTTCGCTATGCACTGCTCAGCACGGTAGTAAATTCCTTTCCAATACTTCATATAAATATGTTGATGTGTTTTATGTTTCACACAATGTTGATATTTTAGTGTCCTTATGCCTAGGTTTTATGGGATGCCCTATCCATTATTTTGAAATGCAGATTTACATAAAAAAATCACTCAAAGTTTTGCTAAAGCATAATGCACTCATAAATGCGCTCAGAAGAAAAATAATTCTTATCTGCTGCTTAAATTTAAAAATCTGAAACCAGGTAAATCACACCAGATTTACATTTATACCTGACAGCATGGCAGTAATGGAGAGGATCTCATTAGAGCAGTTGAAGTCACAGCTGGCTATGACCATCTTGGCTAACTGCGGGTCCAATGGAAACTCTGCCATCATGGAGCCCAGCTCAGTCAGCTCTCCATCATCATCAAGAGCAGCCACATAGTTCAGCAGCTCCAGCGCCCTCATCAACGTCTCGGGGGCTGAAACATATTAGGGTTCATCTTCATATTTACTTAACTGGAGCTTTACTCATCACTCACAACTATTTTATTTGTAAGATTTGTTTATTAACTTCATTATTATTTAATGCCATACTGAACAATTTTTACTTACATATGGACAGCCTGTTACAGGAGTAGAGGAAACAGGAGCATCTGCATGCATTTACACACATATACACACAGATTTTCACACATATTACCTACCATTTGCTGATTCTAAATTGTGACTCCAGAAACAGTAACATAAGTGCAGTCAACCACTCAGTGTCACTAAGACCCCATGAACAATGAGAGCTGGGGAATCTAAAAATTCTCTGTCCAAGGTCAGGTTTGAACCCCCACCCCAGAGATTGCACATGAAGCACTTTAACAACCACTAGATAATGGTCCTCTCCCCTAGGGCTATTATAGCTACTTCATACAAAGTTTTGAAGAATACGTAAACTATGCTCGAGGTACAGAGATAAAACCCTGTGTTGTGTAGGCATTAAAAGACTTAACCAAAGTGCAAAAGGAAGAGTTTTATTACCTGGAGGGTCCATGAAGTCAAAGTGAACGAGATCATCAATACCCAGTTTCTTCAGCTGTAGGACCACAGAGCCGAGGTTGGACCTGAGAATCTCTGGGTAGGTATTATCCTGCATCTCTTGTTTGTAGGCTTTCTCTGTGTACAGACGGAAACACTTGCCAGGCCGTGTACGCCCAGCTCTGCCAGCCCTCTGCTGGGCACTGGCCTTGCTGATGGCTGTCACCAGCAATGATTCCACTCTGATACGAGGGTTGTATACCTGTACACATACAGATAACGGCATACATAAGCCAAGGCCAAAAATAATACTGTGTGTCCTAACTACATTTAATGATTACTAAATAAAAACTGTACACAAAGCATTAACCTGTAGAAATAGTATTTCACTAAAACGCATGAAAATACACAAATTTATACCCCAAAAAACAAGGACAACTACTTTCACACAGAGCAACAGAAAGAGCACAATTGGTGACTTACTACTGCAGAGCACCAATACATCATTGAAGTTTATGATTTTACTAACACAAGATAGACAATCTCAAAATGAATTTTCTTTAAATCCCAATAAACAAACAAATCTATGATTTCATGATATTTTTTAACACAGTTAAATATAGCCCTAAAGCCAGATCTAGTAACCTAGCCCTATACGGATTTGTCGCAGCCTTAATCTAAAGACACACCTACTCACATTCCAACCTCACTGGTCAGAGTCATTTCAACACAAATAATTGAAAGAGCCAGGGCAATGTCAGAAGCTCTTCGTAGATAAACGTCTACAAAGTTACAACCAGCTTATGTAGTAATGTACTGTTTATAACACGACTCCATTGTGATGATCTGAGGTAGAAATATTAGACGTTTAAATGTTGCCAGGTGTTCCCCAATCAGCTAATGGACTGGCAGTACATGGGCTCACGCTTTAGACAGATTGTAAACAACCCTTGCTTACTTTTTGTTTAGCAAAGCCTGGATCAATCACAAACACAACACCATCAATTGTTAGTGATGTTTCTGCAATGTTGGTAGAGACCACCACCTTCCTGCCAACAGCCCCGTTAGCTTTCTTTGGAGGGGGTGGCTCGAAGATCCTCTGCTGTAAATTTGGCGGTAAGGTGGAATAAAGAGGTATACACTTCATATCTCCTACATCAGGCCCCAAGTTATCTACTTCCCTCTGAATTCTTTTACAGGCCTCATCTATCTCCTGTAAAAAGATATCATTGAATTGTTACTTTTTACAAATAAACATACTGCAAAGCGGAACAAATAAAAATATGTACTTTGTGCATCAGTAAACGGATATTGTCACTACAGCAAAAAATATATTAAGCTAGCTACTATGTCTGCTTTAATGTATACAGTAAACAAAAACTGATGTTGACAGCTATCACTCTACTGAACATTTCCTTATGCAGACTGGTCATATATATATTTTCAAATGCTGGTTTATATTTTCTTACTCCACTACGGTAATATAAAGTTTGAGGACCACATTTGTTTGTAACCATTTAATTAAAGTAATCTTTTTGCAAAACTTGTAGGAGAAAACCATGCCCAGGTAAAAACTAAATGACCCAGGTGAGAAGAAACTGACCTCTTGACCAGTGAGGAAGAGCAGTATATCACCCTCCCCCTCCTCACACATGTGTATTTGTATGACTGTCCTAATAGCTGCCTCCAGGTAGTCTCGCTCTGGCTCAGGTGTGTAAAAGATCTCCACGGGGTGAGTCCTACCAGGCACGCTCATCAGAGGGGCATGATCGAAGTAGTTCTAGAAACACATGAACATTGGTACTGTTAACATATTGAAGACAGGTGATTACTGTTTGTGTGAGAAAGACGAAACTTGGATATTTTAAAGTATCTCTATAGACTATGATATCATGACTTTGCTATGATATTTCCACAGCGAAAGAAGCAGACTATTAACAGTGTGATTTAGGATTCAGACTCCTATCCAATCTTGTATGAAATTACTGGTATTAACCAAGAATACATCTCTTGGATAACTAGTTTTCTTACAATATCACACTGATGAACTGACCTGCCACAAAACCTAAACTGTACAGATACAGACTTTGCATTACAGTGAAGAAACAGTATTTATCGCAAAATAAAGTCAGAATAACACTTGTGCACCATTTATTTTAGGATTCATAGCATCAAACTGTAATATTTCATATATATGAGGTCTGCATTCGTAATGGAGTAAACTTAACATAGCCTTGGGGGCAAAAACAGATAACTTCACCTAATGCCTGACAAGCTTGATCCAAGAGTTGAAGAGGAATTTTAAGCAGGATGATTTCTGAAGAAGGTTACCAAAATTTATGCTCTTGGAATGCTTTCAAGAACATGGGGCAATACTAGCATGACTTCTCCCAGCTCAACACAAAAGATCTCTGCTTTGGATAATCACCTGGAATTTGCCGGCATCCAATGTGGCACTCATGATTATGATTTTGAGGTCTGACCGCTGCTTGGCGACCTCCTTCAGGAGCCCCATGAGGATATCTGTAGCTAGAGTACGCTCGTGAGCTTCATCCAACATCACCACACCATATGCCTCCAGCAAAGGATCGGACATGGCCTCTCTTAACAACATACCATCTGTCATATATCTGTAACGTGCAAATGGCAGTTTAAATGAAGGGCAATTACAGATCTGCTATGTCATCATGGATAAGTTTTCCTGTTTTAAGTAAGAGACTGCTCATGCTATCAAACCCTTCAGTTCAAATGTAGAACAAATTACATATTGGTTCAAAGGACTTTTGTAAAAAGTAGTCCAAAACATAGGCTGGTACATTCTTGATCTAAAATGGTAGTCTTATTTCCACACTATTGGAAGTAAGATTTTGAAAAGAATGTTGAGATTTGATCCACTGTATAATGTAGAAGAGCAATATTTTTGGATGAGGGCACGAGTATTTTCTTTTCCGAAGAACCAGTTACGGATCATTCTGAATTATCCATCAAAACCATGCATTTGACCAATCGTGATCTATACAGTTTAAAGCTAAATGAACTGAAATGCTCCAAATTCTGTGATGTGATCGTTTTACTGAGAATGGAATGAGAAGGGACGTCGCTGCAACAAGTGATGGTGGTGATATCGGGCATGTGGGATCCATTAATTACAGTACAAAGTTAGCATTATTGTGCTAAGCACATCTTTTAGAGCATGAAAATACAGCACACACATTTCGGAATTCTTTCAACTTACTTGAGGATGGTTTTTGAGGAAGTGCAATCTTCAAATCGGATACTGTAACCCACTTCCTGTCCTAACCCCACATCCATTTCTTCTGACACTCTCTGAGCTACAGACATGGCTGCCACCCTACGGGGTTGGGTACAGGCTACCCCTTTCTTGGTAAACTTTGTCTTAACCCACTCCAAACACCATTGTGGGATCTGTCCAGGAAAACAATATAGGATTACAAACAGCACAATATATCTAAAATATTACTTTCTGTGCTGTGTTTTTCTAATATGATATCCAGGGCCTAATCTAGCCCTTCTCAGCATCCGAATACGCTGCCATTCCCTTGAAGTGCCCTTTGCGCCAAAAAAAAAAAAATTAAAAAAATTAAAAAAAAAAACAAAACAAAACAGCAAGAATTCATTATAAGATTTATTATATCTACTTAGTCGCTGGGCTTGGGGTAGCCATTCACCACATTAGTTTTAGCGAATATAATTTCTGTGTGGCAAAAGCAAATTGCCATCCCTTTGCCAGAGTGGCGAAAGCAATGAATGCCTTTCAGTTGTTTAGGTTTAAAGTTCGGAAATGTACTCAAAATTAATGTTGGATCCGGCATCAAGAAGGAATATTTGACTTCAGTGTGCAAGAAGTTGGTTCTTCGGGCTACGTACGTGTTGTGGTATGCATGTGGGGTGGAGGTCAACCGGATGAACCAAGGCCCTTAAAAATTTATGAGAATCGAAATATTCAACAATGAGGTGCCCTTCACCCCCTGCACTTCTGAAGCCAGATCATGCCCTGATATCACCCTGCCTTCTGAACAGACCTTAACACACCTTTGTAAGAACAATAGCACTCCTAAATGAAGTTAGTCATGTATGAAATTTTGGGTCATCTTCAGTAACTTTTACTCTGATAGACTTCAGCTATAAAGGTATATGTAAATTTATGAGTTTCAGGTAACATCAAGGGATCAAAATTGTTACTTTTCCTTTGACAATTGGTCCCATCAGTTTCAGGTCTGTCAACCTTGGTTGTATTTTTTGTTTTTTCTTAAATTTACTGTATTTTGTCATCAATGTTAGAGTGTCTTCAAACTGTACACAATAAGTCAAAAACAAATTTTTGAAGATTTCATCACCATGGAAAATATGGAAAATAAAGAAAATAAAAATTCAGTTGATTCTAACCCAGTATTAAGCATTTATAACACTTATTTCAATAAACTACTTTGCCTTAGAGCTGTGTTTTTTTTTTTTGTACATGTTCTTGAGTCAATGTTTTACCTGTGTCGTTTTACCAGAACCAGTCTCACCGACTAGCACCAGTGTCTGATGATTATTGACTGTATCCACAAACTTATCTTTGTACTCCCAAACAGGGAGGGTCATTCGCTTTCTCAACAGTTCATAATACCTGGGGGTGTACGGCAACCCTGAAAGCATCAAAAACACTATTACTGCCTAGGAATGAACCAATATACTGACTATATAAGAATATAAATAACTTATTTTTTGCACGAATTAAGACATATCAGTGACATTGCATTTAACCTAAATGACCTAAAAACTAGACCACCACCAATTTTTGAAGACAAATGTCACATTACTTCTGGTTTTAAAATTGGCGTTTTCCTAGTAGGATAACATCTTATCTTCCAAACACCTCTCACAGCACCTTTCTAAAATCTATGGAACTCCCAAGATCTGAAAAAATGAGGAACTTAGTCATGGATGAAATTTTAGGTCATTTAGGGTTATATATTTATTTGTTGTTTAAAGCCATCCTCAAAGATGCTTTCTTTACAATAAATAGATATAGTTTACCTGAATATGGGTTTAACTGAAGCTGTGGTCTAGGAATGTTGAACTCTTCAAAAATGGACTTAGGCTTGTCAGTCTTCGGACGCTCTGAATTTTCTCCAGTGTCCCTGCAAAAGAAGAACAGGTGGGAGAATCTGTTCTAAAAAGGGAACCGCTAATTGTCCTTGGAACTATCTCGTTAAAATCTGCAAGACACAATTTTTCAGAGTAGTTTTACTCATTAACAACCCAGCAAGATGTTCCATGCCACATGGTACCAGTTTTTCTTTGAATGACCATCTATTCTCTGATGCATCTGATCAGCACAGTTCCAACTGAAAATACATTTGAAATGTACCCATTATGCTACTTTATCCGACCCTATGGAAGTTTAAGGCTCTCAGTGGAGTAGTCTGAATTTTCTGACTAGAACTGACAGTTGATATTGTGATAAGCTCAACAGCATTCCGCAGTTCTACATGTAGTCAAAAGCCGCTCTATTGAGAATGATTAAGAGTTCATTGACCAGTGCATTGGGAAAAAATTAGCGAATGCTATAAATATGGCTGTTCAACATCTGGTCATAGGTCCTGCCATTTGCAAAAGTAGTGATGAACAGATTGCGGCGCAAATAAGCACTCCAAATACAACTAGCTGGCCGAATCAATCTCATACAACCTCCCCTTCCAACAACCCATGCAATTTTGTAATGGTAATCCAATAAAGTATCTGTTTCTCATGAAAAAGCCTCCAGACTAGTCTGTCGACAGTGATTTAAGGCAGCCGCCATTTGCTTCCTTGCTTTAAAGGACTTCGGAACTGACTTTATTTCAGATAAAAATATGATACTGTAAAGAACTAATTTCCCAACAATTCAACAATGCATTGCAAAAATGAGACTGTAGATAAGCAAAGAAAATTTACAGATGACTGTCACATGGCAACCAATTTGCGGATTTTGGGTAATTCTTGTCAAGCAATGCAGCTGGGAAAGCTACAGAGAGAAACAGCCCAAAACACGTTGCACTGAAGGTAAGGAATATTTACCACTGTTCACATGCATAATAAATCTTCCCTAGCATAAGTCAATGTCAGGCGCATGTTTCTACAAATTAACTAACCTCTTCTCAGGTTGGCCTAACCAAAAATAATCCAAGACAATAACACAAACTGTCGAAAAAGGACAATTCCAGGGTCTACTGTGCAGCAGCCACCTTCTCTATAACTCATGAACTACGATAGTATAGGCTGGGAAAATGTGACCATTTTTCATAATTCTGACTGTGCGCTCACGATTATACAGAAACACCAGTGTCGAAAGTCTAGCATTAACCAATCATGTGACGTTACAGGGATTCATAGAAGTCGTCTGGACCAGCCAATATTCAGTCCGTCAACTGAATAAAAAAAACTCAATAACTGGTAATATGTATTCAATTTGAGGTTGTTTTTTGAAAGAAATATTCAAAATTTTACGTAAAGTTTGAAACTCAATCTAAACATATCCAAAGTTTCGCAAAGCAACCTCTTCGCATTACGAGTTATCTCCCTTTTAGTTATCTTTATGATCTTCTACAGTTGATTAGACTTAAGAAGGTAATTGTTGGAAGTGCAGGGGTGTATGAACATGTACATGTACATCCATAAGAATGCCTTGTCCAGTGTATCTCCTCACCGACTTCTAAATGCCACTTAAGCAAGTGTATGAACATGACAAAAAGTAAGCTTCCTTGGTCTCTACCAAATTGGTCCTCACAAATAATTTGACCTACTTCAGTTTCTGATTGTTCTGTTTTTGACATTAGTGTAGTGCAAGTGACTGCAGTCTGATTGATTTCCTCTCCCTGACGTCAGGTGGCACCTCCTCCTTTTAAGCAAGCATGCAGTTTGCATCCAGGGTTCATTTTCAGGAGTCTGAAGTTTGATAAATGGCTTATAGCAGTGAAATCAAAACCTTAATTGCCAGATAACAACATTAATCATTCGCTATGAAAGACTGAACATAGAGCTGTGTGCCAGGCAGGACTTCAGGCCGTTGAGATCCAGCTGTATTCGTCATGGACAAGTGCAAATTCATTGATACCTAAGTGGTACTATACTTTATCTCTCTAAATCTCTATTTAAAGATAATTATCTATACTCCATGGAGTAATTCAGTATTTGTGGGTCGCTCTAAAGCAGCGAAATCAAAGAAACAAAAATACTCAATTTTAGAATCTCAAACGGTCGGTTGAAACAAAAAAAAAATCGACTTTAGTTGAAAGGAAAACGTAATTTTGCCCACAGAACATGGAAAAATTACGTCTATGAGCACCTGCATTATTCGTAGTTATTGTTATCTGACTGGTCAAAATAAGCTGGTGACACCGGTGTTTCGTAAGCGCCCTAGAACTGCTGCAGCCCGTTAGGCTGAAGTTGTAAGGACTACGGTTATATTCACTTGTTGACTTCCACATGAATTCTGACATCATTTTTTCCCCACCGTCATGTGCTTTTACTGATTTTTCATTGGTTAAAATTGAATGAGGAGATGTTCAGTTTGCAAACAAATAAAAACAGATTAAGTAAGACATTTATCATTCTAGATTGTGTCATTGTCATTTATATGACATTGTTGCACTGTATAATTCGCAATTTAGACTTTTTTGAAAGGATTTACTTAACTTGTTGTGCAACGCTCTGGATCTGAACTTCCAAGAGACAGTATGTTGGGTCCTTAGCCAGTTGCTTATACCACTACACCACTCAATTTGATGTGCTAGAACATGGTTATTAGAGGCCCTTAAGACAGATGAACATGTTAACAGTCGAATGCGCATATGCATGTGTCACATGCCTTTGTCACGTGAACCATATCTGAAAAGGGTCTCCTCCATATTTGGCCAGCATCATTAAGCGAAGCATGAATGAATTAACGTAAGTAGTGACGTAGAAAGTTATATGTAAATATAACCTTAGTCTTTACAACAGCCCGTTACTCTTACCACAATATCTGCAGTAAGTGTAAGTTCTAATCAGAAAATACAATTCTACACACTACATGTTTAATACACCACGTCCATGAAAAAAATATGTATATTTTCGAAAATAAAATCAGTCTTGTGTAACTTCAACATTTTGTCACTAAATAAGATAACAATGTGTCAATATAAACAATCGCTCATTTGCTCCTGTGAAAGCTGTGCGGGGGTTGTACAATGATGCAACAACAACAACAACACGAAACTATAAAACCTATAACAGAATGAATTATAATCATGTATACCTTTGTCGTTTACTTGAATACGCATCTCCAACATCAATACGTCGTTTTGACATTGTGACCGTTTATCACAGTTCAATAATTCACCCAAATATTGAACTATGGCTTCTTCTATTTTTTCTTCCCTTGTGCGGGAAATGGCGATGGATGAAACACCTTGATCCCAAGGAGATTTCCTGTTTGTGTTTCGAGAATGTAATACGTAAACACAAGGGAAATTACGCGTTTTTTCATGAATTTAGCTCATGTACTTAAGTTCAAATATCTCGAATATCAAATTTATCTATCAACAGAA
Organism: Liolophura sinensis; assembly: GCF_032854445.1. NCBI lineage: Eukaryota > Metazoa > Mollusca > Polyplacophora > Chitonida > Chitonidae > Liolophura > Liolophura sinensis. The sequence goes on from NC_088300.1 coordinate 28,725,306, forward strand.
GATCGTTCTCGCGAAATATGAGTGTTTTCAAAGTATCTACATGGGTTTAAGGTAAACGGAAAAGGCAATGCGGAAGTTGGTGGCCACGTGGGTTTGTTGGGGGTTAACGCAGTGGGAAGAGATGGCAGGCACTTCAGATGAGAGCACAAATGTATTGGGTTTTCATGAAATGGGACTGGATGACCGAATTTTGAAAGTGAGATGGTGGTAGAACATTCAGTAATTTCTTGTGTCATTATGAAGTGACTGTCGTGTCGCGGAGTAACTTCATGTAGTATTTTCGCTGTAACGCCTAGCTCATACATGTAATGATGTAGCTGCCTGTTGATTATATATCGTAGTTGATGTAGCATGTCAGTGTGCTTTTGTCATATATAGTACAGAACATTTTACGTCACCTCTTTTAGATTAGTCCTGTTTTCCCTCAGTCCATCTAGATAGACTCAGTGTGCTATTTCAAAATTCTGACATTCATTGTAACCCAGAGTCCATCAACGCTTCTCAAAAACATGGCACATATTTCAAACTCCCATCCCATTCCCACCTCCTCTGCTCATTTATACGTTATGTTATTGTGGAATCTCAAATATTTATTTATTCATTTGATTGGTGTGTTACGCCATACTCACGAATATTTCACTTATACGACAGCGGCCAGCATTATGGTGGATGGAAACCGAGGAGCATCTGCAGGCTGCTGGCAGACCTTCCCATGTGCAGCCAGAGGGGAAGCCAGTGTGAGCTGGACTTGACATCCCAGCAACAGGTGAAAGGCTCTTGGGCCATTAAGCAATGCTGGTGTGCTAACCCCCTCGGTCATGGAGTCCCCCGAATCTCTAATAATATCCTCCTAATTCACTTTCCTTACTGATGAAACTAATTAACTCGCTGTGTGGTGGACCCATTGACTGCTTGAACTTTGGGAGTACCAAGTGCCTCGCTGTCAACAGCCATTTTGAAGTGTCATGTGGCAGTCTTTTCAGTTTGAAATGCAGTTTTGGTATTGAAATCCTCAAGAAAAGTATTACATTTCGATTGCCATCTGCAAGAACAACTTCAATCTTCCTAATTCAATCCAAAATGGCATAAAAAAGAACTTGTATTGTTAGGGTGCAGTGAGTGCAGACCTCATTGAGAATGGTTCCATCGAGTTGGAGTGCGCAAATATGTGGCGATTTGTTTGAGAGTCGGCGATGGATGCAGTGTTACGATAAATGTCAGAATTTTAAAATGGCACAATGAGTCCATTCAGATAGACTATCTGAATCAGTCATTCCTCTGATTTTTTTTCTTTCTTGTTTTGATACCTGGTACATGATTTTCATACTCGTGTATATGTGTTAGTGTTATGAATCATGCTGCTTAACAGACTTCAGTTTTTGAAAGGGCAGCTAAATTTAAACTATGAGCTGACTTCACTAAAATCAACAAGGACACTGACAGGCCTCATTTCAATTAACTCCTTGTCTCATGAACAGCTATGACGTAACGTGAGGTAAATTTTTAATTGATTTATTTGATTGGTGTTTTTTTCCTAATACTCAAGAATAAGTGGGACCTCACCTGCTGAATGCAGTGTGTAGCTAGTGTCACAACCGTGGTAACAATATGTAGAAAAACATGACATCAACCAATCAGAGTCTCAGATCTGAAGTCTCGTGTTTTTCAGGTTAGGTAGAATGAAGGAGTTCACTGAAATTGTACATTTGTTGTACATATACAATACAGTACGTGCATTTTCTTTAGGGGATATTTAAATTTTCTCTGAATTGCTGAAAACAATTATACTAACTATATTTTGGGCTTTGCAAATCAGTTTACAAAATGAAAGTCTGTCTTACAGGTATGCCTTTAACTACCTAATACCACTTTAACTTTGAAACTCTCCATTAGCCATTTTCAGAGATCCTACATAACCACACCTAAGCAAATACCATTTGAATGGGAGAGTGACCCCAAATGTCTGAGAGGAAATACGTTGCAGCCTTACTTGCTGACTTACCTTGTCAGGAGAACACCAACAACCATAAATGCTGTGTCCTGTATGTCAGAATTAAGGACAATTAATAGTGAAGGTGCCTGACTTGCTTATACACTTTGTTGTTATAATCTGGGAAAATATGCCCTTGTTTGAAAATTATTATCGTTTTATCCCCATTTTGACGTGACAAATCTCAGAACAAGTTTATGAGATATTAAATGCTCCTCACCTGAGTAGTTTGACACATTAATTTAGGTTTCTCTCAGTATTTCTTGTGATTTTGCTCTTCTATTTTTTCCTACTGATATGTTGCACATAATATGTCTGTACTCACCTAAAAAGTTTTTGTTTGTGAAAGGCTGTTGCTAAACTAGGCTGGTCGTCCCCAACACCAATCCAGGAAAGAGCAATTCCTCTTGCCCTCGAGGGGAAGGATGTTTTGGCTAGAGCACGAACAGGTTCTGGAAAGACAGCAGCTTTCGTGATTCCAGTTGTCCAAAAAATCCTTCTGGCAAAACAAGTATGTAAATCCAGTTTATATTCAAGAAAGAAATTATTTGTTCCGGAAATTATAAGTCTCAATAACATTACAGGTAGACATATTGTTTGAGGCAAAATTTTTTTTTTTTTTTTCTGACAGTCTCTTTAATGTAGACAGCCATAGAGCAATGTGTTCACATCATTATACAGTCAGTCTATTATTGTGTCTTGTTATAGTGGCTTTCCCTGATTGTAGACAGCCTCAGAGCAGTGTGTTCACATCATTGCACAGTCAGTTTATATTATGTCTCATGATCATGACTTTCCCTGATTGTAGACAGCCACAGAGCAGTATGTTCACTTCATTACACAATCAGGCAGTTTATGTTGTGTCTCATGATCATGACTTTCCCTGATTGTAGACAGCCACAGAGCAGTGTGTCCGAGCACTGGTCATGACCCCATCCAAAGAACTCTGTAAGCAAGCCTATAACAACATACAGGTAAGACTTTGCTGTTGAGGCTGTCAGGCCAAATTATCTTGAAAAACAAGAGTTTCAGTAGAATGCAGCTACAGAAATGGGGGTGATTCCACAGTGCCTTTTTGGACTTCAGACAAAATCTGAAGTATGGTATCAAATTTTGACCTCCTAATGAATGCTGACTTAAGACAAAGGTTTTCAAATTTCAAATTTGGTTTTGTGGAGGCAGTGTCTGTTTAGTCAACTTATTCCATGGTTAGATTATTACATCCAATGGGACTATTGTGATAAAAGGTGATTTCACGTTTGGTCTAAAGGTCAACTGAATAAGTGCTACAGTGAATATACCAATGAAATGTTTCGTTATCTGTCAAATTTATTTTTATTCCACATGCTTTATGTTGATTTTATGATTTCAGGAATTGACCAGTTATTGTTCTAGAGAAATTAAGTGTACAGACATATCCCCCCATGTTCCTCTATTACAACAGAAGTAAGTTCCGCTTTCAGTTTTTCACCACATTTGCCCAATGCCAAACTAAAGTGTTAAGCAATGTAATTTGTTCCAGTGCTTCCAGATATCTTTCTGTGTGTAAAAACGGTGATTAGGCATAAAATATAAAGCTATTTGGAAAATTTAAGACAGTTAAAGGCTGCAAAATGGACCGTTTAGAGAAGGGTAAATGTAGGCTTCTACAAAATTCTCATTTACAGCTGTAGGCCTATTGGTCATTTAATGTTCGTGTTGTTGATGAGTCCTGTTCTCAGAACACTCAGTGTGGATAGCTGTCACAAAAGTTTTAGTCAGACCTTTACTTTTGTATTAAGTTAAGGCGACACAAGTTTCAATTTTTTGTTTTATAGGCTCTAAAAAATCCAAAATTAAAAATCAACCTTCTTATATTGTTCGATATCCAAGTTTTTATGATTTTCCAGGGTTTCCAGTCATGTAAATATGTCTTCAACAGTGAACATAACTCTTATTGATCACATTTACAATAATTATGGGCATCTGAAATAGTTTCTCAAGAAGTGATTTAGAAGAGGCGAACAGGGAAGAAAATTGATGAGGTGAATGTTGGTGAACTTAAGAAGTTTCTAAAGGAAAGAGGTGTCATTTGTGCCTCTTAGAGACAAGTGATTGGCAAATTAATGTCAACAAAGGTTAGTTTACATTTTTCCTCACATCACACAGCAGGACTGTTTTTACCTTTAACAGCAAAAGAGTTCAGACTTGAAACTCCCCTGTTAGGATACTGTCTGTAGTTCTTTCTGTTGTCTACAGGCCACTGTTAATGGAGAAGCCTGATATTGTTGTTGGCACCCCCAGTCGAGTATTGGCACACTTGACTGCTGGAAACCTCAGTGTAAAAGAAACTATGGAGCTATTGGTGATTGATGAAGCAGATCTGCTCTTTTCATTTGGATATGAACAGGATGTGAAGAAACTGCTGGAGTAAGTAATGGCTTAAGAGAAACTTATGAGAAAACAGGCTTGCTATAGTCTTGCTAAATAAAATTTCTCGTTACATGTATGATGTTTGTGGTATTTAGTTTTTCACTATACTCTCCTGAACTCCTCTCTATTCAGTTAAACCTTAGCTGTAGCAGATGTCTACAACACAAATTAAACGTTTTTGGTGTTAATGTTCCAGAAATTCTATTAAGTTATGCAGTCAGTTTTCTCTTTGTCATGTATCATTGTCGTGAAAGCTCACTAAGTTAGCTTGTTGCATAAACCTCTGGTGTTGAACCAAAGGCAGAAGACAGACTGCTATTCAAACCACCACACCAAGTGGTTTGAAAAGGCAAACTTTATGGATATCCCTCTGGGTTAAAAACATATGTAGCTGACACCCAATGCCCCATCAGTATTAGCAGACTAATGGCTATATGGGTATGAGCATATGCCAAATGATGAACTTTATCATGAAGGGTACAGGTGAATCTAGTAAGACATGTACCTAAAAATAAGTGACGTAGGCAAAGTACAGTCGTAAATTGAAATTTCTCAGATCTAAGAGAACACAGTGGATTGTAAACCTAGAATATTCTCCCATTTGCCCCTAAAGTCTTTGAAGTTTGAAACAAACAAAATGTTTATGGGATTTACTTTGTAGACATCTTCCAAAAATATATCAAGCCTTCTTGATGTCAGCAACGCTAAGTGAGGATGTGAAAGCCCTGAAGAAGTTGGTTCTGCACAACGCCGTGAGTATGTAGAAGTAGTTTTACAGATGGATACTAAACAAGACTCCATGTTACCAAGTATATGGATGCGTCAGTGCAAGTCACAGAACTGCTGTATAGGACAGATGATGTTGAGACAGAGGAATATTTGGCTGGCATACAAACTGCTCATGTATTATTCATCAATTATCAACTTATTTTCCTCTATATTAATATTTGAAAATGTGCTGGCCTTATTTCAAAAACTCTACATAGAATTACGTAGACATAACCACTGTGAAATATGAGTTCAGGGAGCCGGATTACCTTTAATCTGAAACATTAATCTGTTACTTAAATAACCTAAAATTTCTCCCCAAAATACATTTTTAGAAGCAAATAATGACTTCTTAAAATTTCCTGAAACTTCAATAATACACCAGTATTATTTCAGTAGGATATCATACTACCTTGCAAAAAAAAAGAAAATTCTAATCTCTCAGAATCAGGTAAAATGTGTAAATTTTGGGCCACTTAAGTGTAATGGCAGTTGATGAATAGGAATATCTTCATGGATTATAAAAGCTACTGTCTGAATCAGTTATATATTTGGCTAATTGTTATTTTCTTTACAGGTGATATTAAAATTGGAAGAATCACAACTGCCAGAGGCCACACAACTTACTCAGTATCATATCAAGTATTGCATATTGCTTCATTCAATTAAAAAAGCTAATTAACATGTATTTTATTTTATTCACAGTATATCTTATCTAAAAGTGTAGGTCATAACTTCTGTTATTTAAATTTTGATATCACAGACTAAAATGAGAAACACATGATAAGCTGGTGTTACCAGTATTTGTTGGAGTTCTTTTGCCTTGCCTACCGTTGTCATTGTTTTCTACATGTAAGGAGAGGTTTGGGGGTCAGCCCTGTTTTTTATGTTTTTTTTATATATGTACATGATGTAGACATATCTTGACATGTAGACAAGAGGGAAAAATCACAGTGAACCCAAAATGTTTCATATCTGTTTCAGATGCGAAGATGATGATAAATTTGCTTTAATCTACACATTGTTGAAACTACGATTAATTAGAGGGAAATCCATCATTTTTGTCAATTCTGTAAACAAATCATACAGGTAAGTTTCACTTTTAGAGCTGTATGATACATTGTCTAAAATAGCATTGTGTATGTAAGTTTTAGCGGTCTACTCTTCGTAATATACATGTAGCATTTTTTAGACCATCAGATTGAAACCGGATTCAGTGTGTCGGCGTCAGTTTACTGATTTGTGTGTTTCATTGGTGTTTTATGCCTTACTCCCCCTTACCGGGTAAAGCCCTGGCAATTCGCAAACTACTGTGAGCATGAAGCCAGCATAAGCTGGACTTGAACTCACAGCAACCGCAGTGGTGAGAGGCTTCTGGGTCATTGTGCGGCGCTAGCATGCTAACCTGTAGGCATCATTTTGACTGTACTCTAATTTAGGGACCAAATTCAATCTTTATACAACCCGCACCATCCTTAAATTAGATATTTATTTGAGAGTGTCATCCCTTACTTGTATCTAGCGTTATACTGTGTCCGCTTTAATTGACAGGTTGAAGCTATTTTTAGAACAGTTTGGGATTCTGTCGTGTGTATTGAATTCAGAACTTCCCACAGCCTCCAGGTAGGTTGGCTCTTTTGTTTGATGAGATGAACATGATACATGTAGATGTATGTACCAAACCATTGTCTTATGTAATTCCATAATAGTGTTTATGTGGTTACATTCATATTTTCTTTTGTGAAGTCTCCTCAGTAGAATGCAATTAATAGCAGCAATATGATTCATCAAGCCAAATCAAAGCACGGCTCTTAGTGACCGTGTTGTACGAGGCAACTCTGTCACTTAATATTTGACATTTGAATATTTTCATGCTTGACCCCACTTTGGCCGTTTTACTCGTATTGTGGCGACTGCATGTTTGAATACAGCGGCAGCTTCATAGTTTATTTCAACTCACAAATCTGACCTGATATGTACATTGTTTCAATAATCTGGCATAAAATGTCCATGAGATCTGAATATATATCATGTGGTAGCACAGCTATCAATTGAAGTGTGAGCCAAATCAAACACAGCACTTTTGTTTATCATGGGATGTTTTCTGTATGACATCTTATACCAGAAATCCCAACTTGTGAACAGATATATTAACTCTATAGTATATCCTGTACTGGTACGTAATAATGTTACAGTAGCGGAGTTTTGAGTTGAAACTCTTTTGTCACTGAAAATAAATATAGAGTATGACTTGCCTATAATGTAAGGCAACTTTTGTTGACATTAACTCACCAATCACCTGTCTGGCCATGTTGTAGATAATTAAATGACATTGCTTTCCTTCAGGAACGTCTTGAGATCACAAGCATTCAGCACCTCCATCCTTTGTCTCTCTAAATAACTGTAAATAACTCTTTGTGAAACTTTGACTTTCATGTTGAAGTAAATGTAATGGAAGTTAGTTGTGGAACATTTCTGACACATCACATGGTACTGTACGATGTTTTTACCTTCATTGTGAACTCAAAACTGAGCCATTTCTTGATCTTGAGCATTGAAGATTTATTTATTGTGCCACAGATGCCACATTGTGACACAGTTCAACGATGGTTTGTATGACATCATCATAGCGTCTGATGAAACCATGTTATCAGATCCCCAGGAAAAACCTCAGCACATCAAGAAGGGCAAAAGGTAACTTGCACATGTGTGAAAAATAATTTATTTATAGATGAAAGTATACTGTGAATTTTCAACCTTTTCAAAGTTACACGCTTTTATTCAGTGGAATTTATGCATGCAGTTGTTGTGAAAATGATGCTGAACTGATGTGTTTGTGTCATTAAAGATGCAAGCTTCATAAAACTGTGCATATTATTTCTCTACACCCCATGGGTCTGTCAGAATGTTTCATAATATTGGTTACAGAAGTGCTTGAAAAGGTTGAAGAATTAGGGTATTACCATTGTTGGTTGTGGGTTTCCCCCGGGCTCTGCCCGGTTTCCTCTCACCATAATTCTGGCCACGGTGGTATAAGTGAAATATTCTTGAGTACGGCGTAAAACACCAATCAAATAAATGAATAAATAAATTACCATTGTATGTGTTGCAGGACAAGTCAGCAGGTGAAAATACTTCTAAACATTTATATTGTAGCTGTAGGACAATTGTGCATATGAAAATACATGTAGGTCAATTCTGTATATGAAAATACATGTAGGTCAATTCTGTATATGAAAATACATTAGGTCAGTTCTGTATATGAAAATATATGTAGGTCTATTCTGTATATGAAAGTACATGTAGGTCAATTCTGTATATGAAAATACATGCAGGACAATTCTGTATATGAAAACCCATACAGGAGAATTCTGTATATGAAAATATGTGTAGGACAATTCTGTATATGAAAATACATGTAGGTCAATTCTGTATATGAAAACACATACAGGAGAATTCTGTATATGAAAATACGTGTAGGTCAATTCTGTACATAAAATACATGTACACGCGTAAATGTTCATGTAATTATTTTGAAGCGATGCACAACATTTGTAGACAGAAATGCATAATGGCAGACATAGCTATTAAAACTGTTGTATGACATGTCAGAACTCTACCTGCTGGTATTGCTCACAAATAATGTTCTCTTTTGCCCTGCAATTTATCCTGAAGTTTCTTGAGAGGCTTATGGGTTATTGTGGCATGCTGACACGCTAACTACCTTGGTCATGGAGGCCCCTTTAGATGGCAGAAAACATTACTGTAACATCCTGTGAACACATGAATACATTTATAGAAAAGAGTACCACGACTCTTAGTAAAGGTTATACCTTAATTCATTCCTTCTTCTTTTGCAGAGTGGTGATAGGTTAAATATTTACCTGCTATCTTTTTTCACAGAATTCATAAAAAGGATGAAGAATATGGTGTATCTCGAGGGATAGATTTCCGGCATGTCTCAAATGTAATCAACTTTGATTTTCCAGTCACTGTTGATGCGTATATACACAGAGTAGGCAGGTAAGCTCGGGTGTATGGAGTGGTATAATATCTACCAAGAAAGTTGACACAAAAATACTGCCAACTGATACCCCGAAGGTTAGGTGAGCAGAGAAATATGGAAAGCTGTGAGTTAAATTCATGTTATATACATACTGAAGTGAAACTGAAACTAAAGTTGGTGCTGTGTAACATTTGTTGAAGATCACTTCATATCCACACCTGTAGTGTGCATATCTGTCACGTGGGAAAGTTTTGTCAGTAAATTGCTAAAAGTCAGTGGTTTATGCCTGTTACCTTGGTTTCCTGAACCCATCAAACTAACCAAAAATCAGTGAAAATTCTTGAGCATGGCATGAAGAAACAATCAGATAAATAAATTAAATGCATTTTTACTGGTTACTTGACATGTAATGGTGTGTTATTGATATGTTGACAAATAATGTTGTGTTGTCGTGGACATGTTGACAGAACAGCTCGTGGGGACAGTGAAGGGACAGCCTTGTCGTTTGTCAACATGAAAGAGATGGCGCAGCTAAAACTGGTGGAAGATGCTTTGTCAGATTCCTATGGTAAGTCACGTGGCCAGTCTTCCTTGACCTCTGCTCTGATTCATATCAGAAAACTGCCATATCAGCTCTCTACACAAGAACCATATGTGCTCTGAGTGCTCAATTAGAAATTACTTTGTTGTATGAAAAATGCATTTGCATGTTGTATATCTAATTGGAATTGGCTATTAGAAGTGCACTAAAAAGTTTTAATTTCATGCTGGATGGAGAATCTGTCAGATTGTGATGTAAGCTTACATGTTTGTATGTATGTAAGTAAGTATGTAAGTAAGTAAGTAAGTAAGCAAGTATGTATATATGTATGTATGTATGTATGTATGTATGTATGTATGTAAGCATACATGTATGTATGTATGTAAGCATACAAGTATGTATGTATGCATACATGTATGTATGTATGTATGTATGTGTGTATGTATGTATGTATGTATGTAAGCATACATGTATGTATGTTTGTATGTATGTATGTATGTATGTATGGATGCATTTTTAGCTCTTGTATAGTTATATACATTGATTGAAGGTTAAGCTTTTTCATTTAGCTCTGTGGCCTGAGGTATGGTGTGTAAATGCACATACTCGGATGGGAGATTAAGCTTTATTTTCAGCTCTTGTATATTGGGCTATCATACATGGATTAGAGGTTAGGTTTTTTTTTTGCTCCCAAGTTTAAGGTATGGTGTGTAAGTGTACATTCTCAGAGGGCAGGTTGAGTTTTTTTTTTAGCTCCTGTGTAATGGCAATCATACATGAATCTCCAGCATACAGCAATAGAAAGTGTTTTTCGTTTGTGGGTTTTTTTTTGTTTTTTTTTTCTTTTTTCGCCTATGTACATCTACAAAGGGCCTACTGATGGAAGGTTGAACCGTTTTATTGGTTTTTGTTTTATAGGCTTTGTGATGATTTCTTATGATTTTAATTCATAGACTTCAATTCAAAAATTTACCAGTTATATAATTGTTTTCTGTATCAAACAGGCTCTCTAGAAATTAAGCCTCTTTGCAGGGCAATATACATTTTCTTGTATACAGGGTTTCTGTGACTTGCTTATGAGATTTATGGACTTTGCCAGACTAATCATTTTTGTAATCAAGAAAAGCTTCATATAGGTCTACAGTTTTTAGGCACATGCCTACCTATGTGTAGGAGGACAAGAAGGCTATTGTACTCCTCTGGCGATTTGAACATTTTCCTGTTTTGTGGACATCATGCTCACATTCAGATTGACTTCATTCTGTTCTGTAAACATGGATTTCTACAAGCCTTGCTTTTAGGGCTACAGTTTCTAATGCGGTCACTCATCTGGATAAGCTTTTTTTCTCTCTTTACCAGATTTGTAGAGTGTAAGAGTTTACCTTGGTGCATACTAATTTATCCGGTATGCACGGTATCTGTAGAAAGATTCCTACATCTGTATTATTGCAGCCTGTGACACTATCAAATGCATGTGCATTCCTGTACTATGATGAAATGTTTAAACCACAAACATAGACAGTGACAATTGTCAGCTGAGTATTTGCTCAACCAATTAGAAGGCTGCAGTGGCCACCCATATTACACAGATAGCCAATCATGGGAAGTGATTTGCTTATCAAAGACCACCCCACCCCAAATTTTTTTTACTATCATTGCTCAGTATTTGCTCAGCCATTCACAACATTGGAATTGTTCACAGATTGCCGCATGAAGTTCACAATTTGCATATCACAGACCACTGCCTCATTTTGTGCTCGAACTCCCCACAATGACAGCTTTACCACCAAAACACTTCACAACTTTTATCTTTATTCTGATTCAATTGTCTACTTGACTGCTAAAGCAGTTGAGCTGGTGGGATTCTCTGAATGCCTTGTTAAAGTCTTTTTGTATGACCCAACCCGGTTTTGATCTCAGATCTCCTGATGTCGAGGCAGGCTGTCTAACCATTAGGTTACCGAAGCGGTCTAAGCATACAAGTATCTTACATCTGTACGGAGGCGTAATTGATCAAAGACAAATAATCTGAGGTAGGTTCTTGATCTTATTAAATGCAGTCGTCTAACCTGTACAGAGAATTATCAGTATGCTAATGTTCAGTGTATTCTGTGTGCAGGTGACGGGGAGGATATGTTCAAACCATTTCAATTTAGAATGGAGGAGATCGAGGGCTTCCGGTACAGAGCCAAGGTACGTCCTTTCTTAGACACAGAAAAGATTTTACAATATAAAATGAAACAGTTACATATGTAACTCTCTTTCACTTCACTGTGTATGTAGAGACATACATTTTAATTTAAAAATTTTGTAGGATTAATACTTAATTGCTTTATACAGATGAAATGGTCAAGTACTTGTCAGCCTGGTGTCAGTAATTTTGCCGGTTTTTTTTTAAAAAAAACGTGAAAGATATAGTTGGAATCTGCATGAAATTGCCATTAAGATATTAATTACTTTATTTAAAGGTGGACAATTCCATTTCATCTCACTGAAGGGATTCAGTACTTGTCTGAAAACCCATCAAGACTTTGAAAAGTGCTATTCCGTTTATTCATGAAATACATTGATCAAGTGCATTCAGTCACTGCATTCAATAATTAAATGTAGTATTGTACCTTCCAAGGATTTGGATCAAACTTGTTAACACCTGTATTTCAGGATGCATTAAGAGCAGTTACAAAGGTGGCCATCAGAGAAGCTCGTTTGAAAGAAATCAAACAAGAATTGTTGAACTCCAAAAAGTTAAAGGTAATCTTGTTTTTTGTGTAGGCATTTTGAAAATGCAAATTGAAGGTTCCACATTGTGTGTTTATGATGTGGGTGACAATCTAAATTCAGTTCTTGTCATCAAAAAACAACCATGTTTTTCTTATGTGGCCATAAAAAAAATCATGCACCATTTTTCATAAAGAAAAGGAAGTGATAATTACTCATAGGGGGCTTTTAACAACCCCTTACATCCCTAAAATAATAGGTAACTGTTTCTGTATTAGAAGAGAATGGTGTGATTTTACACAGATCAGAAATGTCTTACCTATGGTATCATACCCATGGTTATCAGCTTATAAGCATTTATTTATTTATGTTGTTTTATGTCGTAGTCAAGAATATTTCACTTAAACTTATAGCGGCCAGTATTATGGCTAAGCTCAAAGGAAACTCACAACCATCTGCAGGTTGCTGCAGACCTTCCCGCGTGCAGCTGGAGAGGCAGACATGAGTGGGAGGCTTCAGGGTCATTGAGTTTACAAGTACATGCAATAGTTTAACATGCAGATGTTTTCCTAAGTTGATCCTCATCGTATCACGTCTCGCGTGCAGACCTTCCCGCGCGCAGCTGGAGAGGCAGACATGAGTGGGAGGTTTCAGGGTCATTGAGTTTACAAGTACATGCAATAGTTTAACATGCAGATGTTTTCCTAAGTTGATCCTCATCGTATCACGTCTCGCGTGCAGACCTTCCCGCGCGCAACTGGAGAGGCAGACATGAGTGGGAGGCTTCAGGGTCATTGAGTTTACAAGTACATGCAATAGTTTAACATGCAGATGTTTTCCTAAGTTGATCCTCATCGTATCACGTCTCGCGTGCAGACCTTCCCGCGTGCAGCTGGAGAGGCAGACATGAGTGGGAGGCTTCAGGGTCATTGACTTTACAAGTACATGCAATAGTTTAACATGCAGATGTTTTCCTAAGTTGATCCTCATCGTATCACGTCTCGCGTGCAGACCTTCCCGCGTGCAGCTGGGGAGGCAGACATGAGTGGGAGGTTTCAGGGTTATGACTTTACAAGTACATGCAATAGTTTAACATGCAGATGTTTTCCCAAGTTGATCCTCATCGTATCACATGTATGCTATGTTGGTAATTAACACCTCGTGCTCTCTTCTGTTTTTAGTCCTATTTTGAAGATAACCCCAGAGACTTACAACTGCTGAGACATGACAAAAGTCTTCATACAGTCAAGAATCAGCCACAGTTAAAAAATGTACCAGATTACCTAGGTATGCGCTTTTTTACGACTTCCAAGATGTAAGCAAATGAGGGGTGTGTCTTAGGTGTGCAGTTTTGATGTTTGGCTTTGAATTGAACGGACAAGAATTCGGTTCAGTCCCGCCTTAGACAAGAGATTTTCATGACAGCACTGAACAGTGACAGCACTTGCTTGTCCAGTTAGGTGACCTAACATGAAGTTTGTTGGAAATCACTTGCTGTTATGTCCTAAATGTTGAACTTGGCTCTGTGGTTTGGAAAGTTTGTCAGTTACTCACCAAATTTTGGTGGTTTACTCCAGGCACTCTGGTGTTCTGTGCTCATGAAACGAACCATGGTATAATAACATTATGTATTCATCATTAATCGTGTTAACCACAAGTTAATGAATATATGCAATTGTGTGGTAAATATGAACTGACTAACTTGACATTGACAGATATCTGTTTAACCTGTGAATTATACGGAGAGGCTTATTATGCAAATTAATGTGGTTAAAAATGTAGCTATTCAGCGTATTGTGTGTTGTTAGTGTAAAATTACAATTGCTAAAGCATGTTTACTGGTATCGAAAAAGTATTCTAATATTTGTATAGCTTTCTTATTCCCTCTTTGACTTCATTTAATTCCTAATTTCATAAGTGATATTGAGGAAAAAGTCAGCAGTTGATGGCATATGTTGTGAGAGTCCTCTTGTGCTTTGTTGTCAGTTCCCCCCACCCTGAAGGGTCTCAGCAGAAATGGCGGTCGCAATAAATCTCGCAGGTCAGGACAGTCTAATGATAGAAAAGCACCTGCCATAACCCAAGGTCAAAGAAAATTCCAGGTAAAGGACTGTGTGACCTCATTCTGAAGTATGGTAGAGATGGCATCATTGGCTCTTGTGTTCAAATATTTCCAAAAAATTCAAAACAGAACACTTATTTCTTGGATGAAAAATGGCAGTTGCTGTTGTTGTTGAATGGAGAGCCACCCTGTTCTGTCTCACTGGTTCTGTTGCTATATGCTGTATTTCACTTGAAGTATAGCATTTTTCAAGTAACACATTTCACTTGATTGATTCATTCACATTATATTGGCATTATGAGGTGTTTTTTTCGAAGTTTGAGTAATTTCTTGTTAGAAAAACTTTGGTTGGCATCAATAGTGTCATAATAAAGCCTTTATGTGCTTCTGAAAATGCATTTTTAATCTCAAAACCTTAGGTGAAATTTGGTATATAATACAGGATATATTGCAAGAGACCATCAAATGACAACTACACCCGCGTATATTTAAGATTACGGGCATCTGTTGGCTATCTTGGATTTTTTTTCTTTTAGACATTAGCTCATACTGAAAATGGCTATTTGCTTATTACTGGTACCACAATGACAGGTGACCTGTGAGCTACATGTAAAGTCCATGTAAAGTTTTAGGTGTCTCAAAGATTATCTTGAAATACTCAAAATTTTTTGAATTCTGTTACATGTACTGTTGATGATTACAATGCTTTAACATACGGAAACATGTAGTTGTTTATCTACTCTGGGACATGGATGTATGGTGCACACTGAAAACTGCTATTTGGCTTATTCTGGACATGGATGTATGATGTGCACTGAAAACTGCTATCTGGCTTATTCTGGGACATGCCTGTATTATGCACACTGAAAACTGCTATCTGGCTTATTCTGGGACATGCATGTATGATGCGCACTGAAAAGTGCTATCTGGCTTATTCTGGGACATGCCTGTATTATGCACACTGAAAACTGCTATCTGGCTTATTCTGGGACATGCATGTATGATGCGCACTGAAAAGTGCTATCATTTTTATTTTGGGACATGGATGCATCTTGCGCACCGGAAACTGCTATCTGGCTTATTCTGGGACATGCATGTATGATGCGCACTGAAAAGTGCTATCAGGTTTATTTTGGGACATGGATGTATCTTGCGCACCGGAAACTGCTATCTGGCTTATTCTGGGACATGCATGTATGATGTGCACTTAAAAACTGCTATCTGGCTTATTCTGGGACATGCATGTATTATGCACACTGAAAGGTGCTATCAGGTTTATTTTGGGACATGGATGTATCTTGCGCATCGGAAACTGCTATCTGGCTTATTCTGGGACATGCATGTATGATGTGCACTTAAAACTGCCACCTGGCTTATTCTGGGACATGCATGTATGATGTGCACTTAAAACTGCTATCTGGCTTATTCTGGACATGCATGTATTATGCACACTGAAAGGTGCTATCAGGTTTATTTTGGGACATGGATGTATCTTGCGCACCGGAAACTGCTATCTGGCTTATTCTGGGACATGCATGTATGATGTGCACTTAAAACTGCTATCTGGCTTATTCTGGGACATACATGTATGATGTGCACTTAAAACTGCTATCTGGCTTATTCTGGGACATGGATGTATGGTGCACACTGAAAACTGCTATCTGGCTTATTCTGGGACATGCATGTATGATGTGCACTTAAAACTGTTATCCGGCTTATTCGGGGACGTGGGTGTGTGATGTGCATGGAAAACTGCTATCTGGCTTAATCTGGGACATGGATGTAGCATGCGCACTGAAAACTGCTATCTGGCTTATTCTGGGACATGCATGTATGATGCGCACTGAAAAGTGCTATCTGGCTTATTCTGGGACATGCCTGTATTATGCACACTGAAAACTGCTATCTGGCTTATTCTGGGACATGCATGTATGATGCGCACTGAAAAGTGCTATCATTTTTATTTTGGGACATGGATGCATCTTGCGCACCGGAAACTGCTATCTGGCTTATTCTGGGACATGCATGTATGATGCGCACTGAAAAGTGCTATCAGGTTTATTTTGGGACATGGATGTATCTTGCGCATCGGAAACTGCTATCTGGCTTATTCTGGGACATGCATGTATGATGTGCACTTAAAACTGCTATCTGGCTTATTCTAGGACATGCATGTATTATGCACACTGAAAGGTGCTATCAGGTTTATTTTGGGACATGGATGTATCTTGCGCATCGGAAACTGCTATCTGGCTTATTCTGGGACATGCATGTATGATGTGCACTTAAAACTGCCACCTGGCTTATTCTGGGACATGCATGTATGATGTGCACTTAAAACTGCTATCTGGCTTATTCTGGGACATGCATGTATTATGCACACTGAAAGGTGCTATCAGGTTTATTTTGGGACATGGATGTATCTTGCGCACCGGAAACTGCTATCTGGCTTATTCTGGGACATGCATGTATGATGTGCACTTAAAACTGCTATCTGGCTTATTCTGGGACATACATGTATGATGTGCACTTAAAACTGCTATCTGGCTTATTCTGGGACATGGATGTATGGTGCACACTGAAAACTGCTATCTGGCTTATTCTGGGATATGCATGTATGATGTGCACTTAAAACTGTTATCCGGCTTATTCGGGGACGTGGGTGTGTGATGTGCATGGAAAACTGCTATCTGGCTTAATCTGGGACATGGATGTAGCATGCGCACTGAAAACTGCTATCTGGCTTATTCTGGGACATGCATGTATGATGTGCACTTAAAACTGCTATCTGGCTTATTCTGGGACATGCATGTACGATGTGCACTGAAAACTGCTATCTGGCTTATTCTGGGACATGCATGTATGATGTGCACTTAAAACTGCTATCTGGCTTATTCTGGGACATGCATGTATGATGCACACTTAAAACTGCTATCTGGCTTATTCTGGGACATGCATGTATGATGTGCACTTAAAACTGCTATCTGGCTTATTCTGGGACATGCATGTATGATGTGCACTTAAAACTGCTATCTGGCTTATTCTGGGACATGCATGTATGATGTGCACTTAAAACTGCTATCTGGCTTATTCTGGGACATGCATGTATGATGCGCACTGAAAAGTGCTATCAGGTTTATTCTGGGACATGGATGTATCTTGCACACCGGAAACTGCTATCAGGTTTATTCTGGGACATGCATGTATGATGTGCACTTAAAACTGTTATCTGGCTTATTCTGGGACATGCATGTATGATGCGCACTGAAAAGTGCTATCAGGTTTATTCTGGGACATGGATGTATCTTATCACACTTAAAACTGCTATCTGGCTTATTCTGGGACGTGGGTGTGTGATGTGCATGGAAAACTGCTATCTGGCTTATTCTGGGACATGGATGTAGCATGCGCACTGAAAACTGCTATCTGGCTTATTCTGGGACATGCATGTATGATGCACACTTAAAACTGCTATCTGGCTTATTCTGGGACACAGAAAATTGTGTATGAACAGATTTTGAGCTCTTCAGGCTAATGACTTCACTGCAAAATAATTCTGAGCAAACAAAATTCAGAGATACACTGTAGAAATGTACATTCCTTACATACAGCTCACAGCTAGATATCCCTTCTGCTATCTCATTGCAAACTTATGCCTAATGACCAATCCAAAGATCTCAGCCAATTTTTTTTCCAATACATCTGCACCATATTTCAGGTTTTACTGTACATCTACTAAGCCATCGGGAACTTCCAAACTCCTTCCAGAGCACTCTTTTTGTTCTAGCATTTGTGTAGTATGTCACACTTTTCATTGTGTGTGTACTCTGGAAACACTTTTGTAGCAGACAAGCACTGCAATGTTGCAAAAGAAAATGGTGTGTTTTTAACTGAAGTTTGGACTGCTGTATTTAGCCCATCATTCTCCTGTGAACTTCTTTCTTTGTATTTCAGAAGCGACAAGCAGATCCACTGAAGAGTTTCCAGTTTGCTGGCCTAAGTCAGAGTAAAAAAAAGAAAAAGAAATAAACCTTCAATTGATTATTGTGCATGCATTACTGAATAAATTTTATGCTGATGTAAAGGTAAATGTTTGTCTTTTGCTTTTTTTTTTTGAGCTCTAGACATATTTTAGAATGTTGATGAAACTAGACCAGAAATGAATAGTTTTGAAAAAAAAAATTTTTTTCCTATGTTCATTGCAGTACACAATTTGGATAGCATTTGGCTGTAATGTGTGGCTTTAGGCTAAGAAAAATGAGAGCAGAATAACACCTGCTGTGGCATGACAATATGGTTTGTCACATACATACACATTGACCAGTACATACAGTGACAGACATCATCCAAAACCAATGACATCAAACGTCATAAATAAATCGTAAATTTAAGCCATCTCAACACATTACTGCAAGTTAAGAATGCAAATTTGAAATGGTGCATTTCCGATTGAGTCACCGACCAGACTAATTGTTGTTTCACAGACGCGGCTTTATAGTAAACTATCTGACTAGATAGGCCAAGTAGATTCTTATAATATTTGACAATTTAAAAGTCTTAACCATTTAAAAATCACTTGCAGTTAGTGCTAAATCAAGAAGGATGTATACATTAGTGTAGTGTGGCCGATTTTACGAGTAATCTACGAATGAGACAAGAGGCATAGGCCTGGCCTATTGGGCGGAAGTTCAATCCTGGCCTTTAACAGGGAATCTACGAATTGCAGCGCTCTGAAGTGTTCGTGGGGCCTTTGTGACAGTAAGCGGTCAACGACACTCGTCGGGCCGTTTTCGCACTTCAGTCTGACGGCTGTTGAAGACCGCTTGTCTTTCACCAAGAGATGTATGCCACACGTATAGGAAATACACGGAATGCTAAACACTAACTAATTTTCTTACAATGCCACTCCCAACTCCCTTTCTCACACAGTTGTTTTACGCAAAGCGTTTAGCAACAATCAAATAAATAACGCGAATGGGAGTGTGGAGCAGGATATTCCATGATGAAGTGGGGGGGGGGGGAGGGGGAGTACGGTCATTAATCATTTACACCTTTATTGATCGTGAAAGTGGTAGTTACCTAAATTAACTACGGTATTCGCACGTGTAAATTGAGAACATTTTAACCAGAAATAGTGTGTGGTAATATGGCCATTCATATGTAGGTAAGAGTAGATGAAGAAATAATACGTTTCACATTTGATGCGAACCTCTTCATTGCGTAATGATGTTTTTGTAAGTATGTTAATGAATGTATGTACTTGTATACCTTGTCTAAATGCCACACTAGACATGTTGTACGTAACTTCGTTTTATGGTCAAAAGCCGTGACTTCTTTATAGCTGAGTAATAGCTAGACGTGTTGTTGTAAATGTAGTTTGACTGGTTTTGTGTATATACATGTACATATTACGTGTATATATATTTAACCGTGTATGCTGTGCCCATTACGCTCTGCCCGTACGATTATGTTCTGTCTGTCAACCTAAGGCATGGCTATGGGTACTGTATACGGGTGAGTGTCAACAACAAGGGTTAAATTATATCCGGCAGAATTGACGTAAATGATGTGCTCAGTATCTCAATTTGATGCGTAGGAATATAATTATGGAAAATTGGGTGGTTTTCGAAAGTTAGGGCGCCTACTGTCACTTGATGCAATCCACTGCATGCATGAAGATACTCGTATGGAGTGCTTGAGCTCCTCACAGATTGCGACCGACACGTCAAAATGAGAACTGGGAGATGTGTTGGAGCTCTTCTTTTCTTGGTCTTACATCTTCAGTACGGGTTGACACTTAACTGTCCAGTCAGTCTGCAATGTGAATGCGGCGACCTCCCCCATGTGGACATTACATGTGACGTCTCTAAGCATGGACCACCCACGTTCAGCAACCGCTCACTCGGTATCCAGAGAAGCGTCACGGTTCTAGGAACCCATACGTTGTCCAACTTCTTTTTCAGGAATCTGCGCGTTCAAGCTGTTCGCCTGCATGGGCTTAACCTGACTTCTACTGGCTGTTCTCTGCTCTCAGGATTGCAGTCTACTTTATTAGAGCTTGATCTCAGTGACAATGCTTTACAGATTGTGCCGGCATGCACCCTAACAGGACTGACGAAACTTACGTCTCTAAATTTGTCCGAAAACCGGATTGTTACGCTTGCCCAAAATGACTTCCAAGAGGTTCCATCTTTAACTAGGTTAGATCTGAGTGGCAATAGCCTGTGTCAGCTGGATGGCTTACCGTTTGCAAGACTTGAGAATCTTGTGTTTCTCAGTTTATCGAAAAATTTATTAACGATTGAGTCTGAAACATCTGTCCCCATTGTGTTGAAAACTCTGGAAACTCTGGATTTATCTAGGAACCGCCTTACTCACTTCGGGAACAAGATCTTCATCATGCCTTCTCTGAAATATTTATACCTTGGAGATAATTTGCTGTCGATTTTTGCTTTGAGGAATGTTCGAAACGTTAGAGTGCTGTCTCTTCGAAAGAACAGACTGGAGAGCCTGTACGAACACGTTTTACGTGAGTACACAGGTTTAGAGGATTTTGATTTGTCGGAAAACTTGTTGGATTCTCTGCCTCCTTATATCTTGGCTCTGCCATATCTAAAGCGGTTATCCATGGCCAAAAACCAACTGACCTCTCTTGACCTTAAAGGAATTCCGGAACGCCAGAGGTTCTCTTTGCTGAACTTTTCTGATAATCTCGTCACATTTGTTAACAGCGGTACGATTCCTGCGTTTAGAGAGTTCACTTTGGACATGTCGGGTAACAAAATCACTAACTGGCCCAGTATCGCAATATCCTATGGTGGGAACGGAACTACTCAGATAACGATCAACTTGTCCAGGAATTTGTTACAACGTGCACCGTATTTCATGTATTTGCGAATGTCTGGGGAACGAAATATAGTTCACATTGACCTTTCGAACAACAAGATAACATCGTTTGAAAGCACATTGTTATTTACAACAATTCCGACAAGAAGACCAACGAGTGTTTTTTACAACATGAGGAACAATCTACTGGAAACCTTTCCATCCTGTTATATTGATTTCCTCGTGACTTTCAAAGTTCTAGACTTGTCATTCAACAGGCTTCAAGGCCTCCCGCCAGTTAGTTGTATTGGCTATGGAGTGAGGGAGTTGCTGCTAGACTATAACAATTTCACCAGACTGAAATGGACAGATTTGGTGAAAGGAAATTATCATGGGACGAAGCTGGAAAAAATTTCATTTGTGGGTAACCAGATTGCTGTGATTGACCTGGCTTCCGCTGCCCTATTGCCGCGGTCGTTGCGAGAGATTGATTTCAGTCAAAACCAGCTGAAGACGTTACCAGCCAGCGTGTTCGCGATGCCTTTTCTTCAGGTTTTGCGTTTGAAGGGGAACCCCCTTGACTGCGATTGTGCGCGGTTTCTTGGTCTTAGAACGTCTTTTTGCAGAACGGTTCTTGACGAGAGCAGGTGTTCCACTCCAGTACAAGACAGAGGCTATCTCCTGAAGTGTAGATGGCGTTCATGTAGTTCGAACTGCCATCTCTCAGAGTGTTCTTTAGATCACTTCGTGGAAGTTCGGGTAAACATTAGTCATTTCGAGTTGGGATTTACGTTAACCTGGGAGCTTTACGGGCCGGGAAAATGGTCTAAGGTTCGGGTGAATGTAACGGGTGTAGGGAGAGACACCCCTACGTCTATCCATTTACTCAACCCTGAGGATCGCAGTTATTCATTTGTGTATCCAAATCAGAGCCTCAGTCATGATATTTGTCTGGAGGCTCTGAATGACCATAGTCAGTCTCTAGGCAGACGCTGTTTCTACGATTATGCACCTGACGTCACGCCAGACGGTGGCAAGACTCCAGGGTTTTCCATGACGACTTGGGATACAGCCACACTGAACATCTCACCAGCGTCATCGCACAGAGTCTCGCGCTGGGACACCTCATCGCAAAGCCCACCCGTTCATACACCAGTGGATCATCTGAAGACTGGTCTTATTATCATCAGCATTATTTGTTTCATCAGCGTTGTTGTTGTTATAGTGGTATGTTATAGACGTTGCAAAAGCAAAGTTAATGCTCCGTCGAGTCGCCTGGGGCAGAGAAGAGAATTCCATGATGTTAGAACTCTCCGGAGCTTTCTTGAAAGAACATTTCCATGCTTTTCACGCAACAAAGACAATGCCCCTGGTAGGGAGTCTGTTGTGCTGAGTGATTTGTTACTGAATGATCCGGAACAATACCAAGTTTCACGCGGACAAACATATCAGGACGGAATTCACTTTGCCCAACCATTACTGCCTGTTCGGGAGTCTGCTGGAGATGAGGTGGACATCACAGAAGGAGCTGTCGTCCAAGGCGCCGAAGGATATCTATTTTCTCCTAGCGTGACCTCCAGCAAAGCAACCCCGTCAACCAAAGACAAGAAATATGATTCCAAGGGCACAGGAACAGGTGAGGGGCCAAATGATCAGAGACCGTGTAAAAACCTTTACGAAACCAACTTCAGCCTTCAGGTTCGCCTTGATGACAAGTGCAGTTCAGACGACAGTGACATTGACCACATCTACGAGGACACCTTGCCGATCGAGAACCATGTCAAGTCTAAACAGGACCATTTACAAGGTACAGGTAGTACTCATGACGTTGAGAGTAAGAACTGTAGCGAGTTAAGCAGCAGTGCCAAGCCAAGTGCTCTGGTCATGCCTGTGGTTAAGAATGTGCCAACCTGTGACAGTGTGTTAAGTTACTACGAGTGTCCAAGGAGTAGTCGAGTAGTCAAACAGTTGAATAAAAATGATCCAACACCAGACACCCATGCTGGGGAGCCAGTAACTTACAAAGCAGATGGAGTTGAGGAAGACGATCTGTCGCCGCCTTCTCCTCCTCCGAAAACCAAGAAAATTGTAATCGTAGACAATCCAACCTACGATATGGAGCCCGTGGTACTCACCAAAGGGTCTACGCACAGGGATATGACTGATAGTGAACAAAGTGCTGACGAAATTGAAGTATAACTCGAAAGTCATCTTTGTTACATTATTGACTGGTGCACCGTTGAATAGTTCACGATATTTGTGTAGCCGTTCCTATAGCGTGAAACGACCTGCATGTTGTCGAATCATTATTGACATCACTGTGCTATTTAAAGGTGGAGAAAACATGAAAATTACATAGAGTTCAGATGAAAGATGTGAAAAGTTAGTTGTGAATATGTCCTTCAATATTTCATTTGATTTTATTAAAGAGAAAAAAACACTTGAAAATAATTTTCGTATGTTGGGTATTTGGGACCACCTGTTGGTATATACAGTGTATTTATATTTTTAATATATTCATGAATACTATCATAACTCAGATGAAATGTACATGTTTAGATATAAACAACCTATTTACATTCATATAAATTTATTTGACACGCATCACATCCATATTGAGAACATTATTATTTAACGACGATAAATACCAAACTGTGGTCCCAAATACCGACCATACGAGAAAAAAAATATTTTTTATATCATTTTTATGATTTCTTCTCCTTTAAAGATCAGCGCAAATCCAATCGATTTTTTGCCATTATTTTACAATAGTCCAAATAATTACCTTTCATAAAATACCAGTCTCATCTGTGAACGTGTTACGGTTCAAGAATTCGTAAAATTTATAGCGCGGGTCGGTTTATTGCTTTTTCAAACTTTAGAATCATTATACCACACCAAATGGCACAGGTACAAGGAAGGTATTTTCTAAAAGGCAATAATTTGAGCTATCCTTGGCCAGTAGAAAAAAGTTGATTTGATAAACGAATATGGCTTTTTGCCAAATATCTCCGGTACCGTATAGCCTCTTTAAGCGCCAAGGAAAAAGTCGTCTTTGAACAATGATGTGGGGTGTTGGAATCAAGTCCCTCTATATTCAAGGTTTCCACTGTCGTAGGAAAACCTGAATATTAATGAATAAATGTTCACGCCATAGAGTCACAGATTTTGGAGAATGTCCTGAAAAAAGTCCGGGCATCTACATATGGCTATGTTGTTTGTATTATGACATTTACCTAGCTAGCTCGCATGAACAGTGCATTTGTATGTCTCTGTTATCCCAATCTGGCGGTGAAACCTCTGAGCTACATAGTTTAAAGGTGCAATATTAATCTTCATATTTTGACATATTTGGGTATAGAAATAGTTAACTATTGTCACATTTGGTCATGAAAAGTCACGAATGCTTGTTTTGAAACATCTGTGCAGACGTGCATGTGGATGAGTGTGACTGCGTGCCTTTTCTAAAGCTGCGTGTTGCACGAAATAAATTAGTTTGAATAAAACAGAAGTTTTATCTTCTTGGCCAATCAAGAATCCTGATTGCATCACATGTGTTAGAAGACTTAGAGAAAACTCATTGAAGCATAAGATTTGCGTACATCTTTATACTTGATTTTGGTCTCTTCCTAAAACTGAACATTCCTTAATTTAGTTGTAAGACCTATAGTCACAACTCGATGTGCCTGTCGTGATCTAGCCACAAGTCTAAGATACATGTAGTCCCTTGGCCTACCATGCGGGTTTTCACATCCACTGCTAAACCTGACTGAGAGAAAAACGTGTGGAACAGGGCAGAGCCGGGAGAACCCCCACGACCATACGCTGTATGGTAGACCGCAGAGTGAAGTTGGATATGAGCTGGACTTGAACTCACAGCGACCGCGTTGTTGAGAGGCTCCTGCGTCATTGTGCCGCTGTAACACGCTGAGCACTCGGCCACAGGTCACATACAAAGTAATAGCGAGAACCTGAGAATCTGACTTGATTGAATAACTGATTAGAGTTTAAAACCCCATATTTAGACGAAGGCGGTCAGTTCCTTTGGTACAGATAACTAGGCAGAGTGTCCCAAGTAAACCACACATTTCCTTGACGCACGGATATGATCATCGTGCAGTTTGTATACTATGTTGTTGGAAATGTGTGTTGATGTTTGGGTTGTATTTATATGCATGTAGATGTGAGAACCTCAGATAAGAGACTTCAATCACTAACCTGGAAATGTTAAGCTATATACACATCCATAACATACTAACGCCGCCACACTTTTTTCCTCACAGGAATGTATTTATATATGGAGAGAATGAGAATAAATTTGAAGGAGAAATTATGTTTTTTTTATGTGTGATGCTGATATAAACTTTATATATATATACTTAAACGTATATTTAAGGCCTACAGCCAGTACACCACGTAATACTGTAGAGGAGTGCCTTGTATATACACTCAAAAAATTAATCTCTTAATTTTAACAGAAAGTCTAACAAGAGTGACGTTAGAGTGTATTCTGCTATTGCAGCAGATTATTCCGTTAAACCTAACACACATATTCTGTTAATTCAACATAAAGATTCTATCAGGCGTACAGGATGTTACGTTGAACCCATGAAAGAATATGTATCCTCTCATCAATCAGACAACAGACTTTGTTAAAATTAAGGTTATTATTATTTTTTTTTTTTTGGAGTAATGTCTGCATGTCGTTAAAAAGTGGCCTACATCAGCAATTAGGCCACTTTATATATACATGTATATAGAAGCCTGTGAAGATTTTCGCCAACATATGCAGGGCTTCGCCAAATGTACATAACACAAGTATCAACTACATATGTATATCAGATAGGCAAATATAATAAATATGTGTTTGACGTGATTGTCAAAGTTGGTGTCGGAATATAATCGGCAGGAAGTGGACAATTGCAATTTCCTCTGCCACAATCGACATACGTGAGTTTACATTTGGGTGTGAGACTTACAGTCACGAGGGGGAGGGGGGCACAAATAAGAAATAGAACACAGATAATATACACATCTACATACAAATAGACTTCCCCATGCATGTGTTTATACATACAAATTACGTACCGTACATATGGTGCATGTAGGCCTGCGCCTGTATTTTAATGCGGCGGGCCGATGTTGGGCAGTTAAGATGCTTTACAGTTTGACCTACAACCTGTATAAGAATCCGCGAGGTGTTGGTCCAATCCAGCCTCGTATGTGTGAACTTTTAAAGATTTTACCCCCACTGTTATTGTCCATGACAATAAACGATTGACAGTGCTCTTATATGGTCGTCAAGATTCGTTTGAGATCACTTGCGGATAAAAATCACTCACATGTTGGAAAGTGCGTCAAACATGATTTGCCAAAGGCCGGCGAGTGGTCCACACGCGCCGCGGTTTTTTACTTCACTTCACTTCATGAAAAGTGCCCCCCACTTTAAGCTGAACACGATGGCAAGCGACAAGAACGGAATGCGAATTCGACACTCAGGGACACTGGCAGGTTGGTGTAGATCTAAACCTAATTAAATCATTAACTCCATTATTAGATCCACACTGCATAATTCATTTCTGTTTACATAAATGTCCACTAATAACCCTGCAGGTATAGCGGCTATAACTAACATGCCATTCGTAATGGGAGGCCAGATTATCCGTTATTATACATACATATGACTACGTCACGATGACACATCTCTCAATTCCGAACTACTTGTATATTTCACATCTTTGCCGCACTATAAAAACCGACCTATTTCATGCACTGCTTAGTGTCGAAGCAGCTATTGGTCTACCCTATAGTTCAGCATCTGTATTCTTACAGGGTTATACAAGGTTAAATATTATGTCAGTTTCTTGCTTCAGAGGCTGGACGGCATGGCGGGGATCAGAGCAAACAAGACTTCTCATCCAGAAGTTGCTCTTGATTTATTTATTTATTTGTTTGATTGGTGTTTTACACCGTACTCGAGAATATTTTCATTTATACAATGGCGGCCAGCATTATGGTGGGAGGAAACCAGGCAGAGCCCGGGAAGAAACCATAACCATCTGCAGGTTGTTGGCAGGCCTTCCCACGTACGGCCGGAGAGGAAGCCAGTATGAGCTGGACTTGAACTCACAGCGACCGCATTGGTTAGAGGTTTCTGGGTCACTACGCTGCGCTAGCGCGCTAACCGACTGAGCCAAGTTGCTCTTGAAACTGTATTGTTGAATCATTGATGGTAAAATGTAGTATAATTTAATTTATTTGCCATTTCACTGCTTGGTATCTGATGTACACATCTGATCATCTTTGTTCCCCGCTGGATGCTGTTTTCGAAGTATAAGACACGGCTACAAATGTATAAAATTTCTACCACTAAAACATAGACTTTGTCTTTGAAATGTACTGCCTTTGGTTACCAACCTAAATGCTGCACCAACACTCCTAAAACCAACTTGACAGTCAGTTGTGACGAGTAATGGGTAGCGTGTATATAACTGCCCAGATAATCATCACAACGCACGAAGACAGGGGCCCTCTGTTTTGAGAAGTGCCTATTCAGTTACCAACCACACACTGAACACCCGCGACAAGTTGTAGACAATTACATATTTAGACTATGGGTGAACTAAATTAAATTACGAAACAAAAAAAAAATCTTAGACCATTTCAGAAACCGCCAACAATTTAATAGTGAATTAGGCCGCCAGTGTAAACATGACTGTATCTTGTAGACATTTGTGTATTTTGTAGACATTAGTGCATTTTGTAGACATTAGTGTACCAGAGTTATCTACATGAAATATACACCCAAACACCAAATCTAGACAGACAATGACTGATAGTTCCATTGAGTGTACAAGTGTTATCTTTCCCTAAAAATCAATGTATGTTGAAAGATCTAAAGGAGTAACAAAATACCCTTATCATGTAAAATAAAAATGAATCTATTAAAACATTGTTTGAGGTTATAAAATGATGAAAAAGAATCAACAGTTAATAAGAAGCATATACAACTAATAATGTCAAATTAAAAAAAAATTACAACTAGGCCTATCTGATAGGTACATTTCACTCTTTTCCTAAAAATAAAACCTTCAAGTGTTAAAACATGGGGTGTTAAAAACAAAACTTACACCTAACTCAAAATCTGTACAGGCTTTTTATAGTTTACCATGAAGCATACTTGCACTGACACCTATTAAACTTAACATCTGTAAAAGCACTGACAGTTATGGCATGGGCAAGCTGAGTCTCTTAAATTACTGTGGGCTAATGTACAGCATTACATAGTGGCAGTATTAACTAATCATGACATGGCATTGCAATTATTTGCAGTACCATGTTGTATTCATTTACCCATATTCTTATAACATGGCATATGAGCATAGTCTATTTAAGTGGGCCACATTACTGCAAACTGAACTTTGTCTTTTGGTAGCACATCACTTGTAGGTGATAAATATAATTAGTTTATTAAAATTAAAGTACTTCCCAACTGCAGTTCAGAGTCAATAACTTAGAAACACTGTACCTGAATTCATGTTGGCAAAATACATCAGCTAAAGCTGGTATATGCAATTACTTGTACATGCAACTGGCTAACGTAAATACACTGTGACAGAACAAAATCCGCATATGCAATTGCAGAAATTATCTTTAAAACCAAGTGTTGAGTTGTACATGAAGCTCGGTTATGTCACAGACAATATAAAAGCAGTCCCTAAACAATCTAGGTCACTGACCACAAATGACTGGCACAGTTCATTGATTTTTCCAGTTGACGGCTGATATTTGATGCAGCCTTATCGTTCAGTGCCATTTTATCCATTGGGATCGAGGCTAGAAAATTTATTTGTACTTGAACATGTTAAGACATGCCTTGAACATGAAATTGATGCTCTAAGATTTTTCTGATGATGAGTTATTGCAATAAATTTAGCATTTACACTTCAGAGTATAGTCAGTTCCAATGGCCTTCACAGTTCATGATGTTGTCAGACAGCCTTTAGTGTTCACAGTAAAGTTTGTTGACCCTTGAAGTGAACAGTTTAGTCACTTGAATATTATAGTTCATGGTATTATCAGTTTGACTTTTCTGGTGCACAGTTTAGTAAATATGACTTTACAGTCAACAGTGAACTCAGTTCAGTCAGTTGGCCTTTGAAGTGCACAGTTTAGCCATTTGGCCTTTACAGTTCACAGTTCAGTCCTATGGCCTTTACAGTTCACAGTTAAATCTTATGGCCTTTACAGTTCACAGTTAAGTCCTCTGGCCATTTCAGTTCACAGTTGATTCAGTTTTCACATTATTGCAGTTCTGCCTCTAGTTCTGTGATAAACTGGTCTAGTTTGTCGGCTGTAAAGACCAATACGGAGCGTAACGCTTCCATGTCCTCGTCAGCATCCCAACCCCCTTCCACAACTCCGTCACGCTCATGGGACACAGAATAGTCAAACATCACGCTGGTGTGCTGCAAACAGCAGAATGTACATTTGTAACATAAACAGTGATTGGTCCAGCAACCACTGCTTAACGATTTGCCTGTACACAAGGAATGTGTAAATAGGAATGATGTTAGCATTCCAACTTTAGAGTCAATTAACCGTAATCATTCTTCATCAACCTTGGTGTTACCAGTTGTGAATGGAGTTCAATGAACCATTTCAGGATTGTTTATTTATTTTTTCGGATTGCTGTTTAACATCATATTTCACTTACATATTATGTCCACCAGTTTTATTGGTGGAGGACGCTAGAGAACCTGGAGAAAACCACTGGCCTTTGGCAGGTTACTAACTCATGCGTGACATATGCCATGGTAGTGAAAGGCTAGTGATCTTCAGCAAATTTCATCCAAGGCCACATGAAGACAGCAATAACTTTCTAAGTATTGGATTTAAACGACTTCTTGCACATGCGATCTAGTGATCACCTTATAATAAGTCATAACCTTCTTCCCATAACGAGATTAATAACAGTCTAGGTGAGGAAATTATGGAGTTCCTCACTAATCAATCAAACAAATAAGTAAATCACCAAGATGGGTGGAATAATACCAGTTATCTTCAATGATAGAATTCAAACTACACCATGCTCACCTTCTTTAAAAACTCTTCTTCTTGGTTTGTGAACAATATCTCAGTGTCTACAGCCCTGCCTTTCTTTGTGAGCTTTTGCTTGTAAGCTTTTGATATCATTAAATACCAATCAAATTTGTATTTCATGTTCTTCTTGCAAGCACTTTCCATTTCTTTTCTGAAACATGTCACATGGTTTATTTCAATATTATAGCCAAGTTCATTTACCTACTAAAACTGTTACACAATAAAAACACTGTAAAAACATTTATACATGTATAGCTGTGATACATTACAGGTGGTTCTGTCTTAATTTCTCAAGATAAGTGTATTGACTGCTTAGGATAAATTTTAAGTATGTATAAAATGATGTAAGTGTTTCCAAATCTCAACATACGCCCATCAACCTTGGCAGAATGAGTAAAGGACAAAGCCATGAATGGGAATTGGTTCTCATGAATGAAATATACAAGATTTGTCACATTTCTCTATCTGAAGGGAAACAAGAACGATTCCACAAAGCCAGTTTTGACTGGCAACATTTGAAACAAGATTTCAGAGCTTTTTTTCAAGCCATGTAAATTAAAATCAAAAAAAATTTTGAACACCTCCTCAATGCTATCTTAAGACGCATGTGAGAAAATTCCAACTTCTAACACCAAAAACTAAACACTGTGACAATGTTTAACATTTTGTTGCAAATGTCTTTGTGGACTCAGACCATGTTCTTCAAATACCCTAATGACAAAAAAAAACAAAAAAAAAAACGATCCACTGAATTTTAATAGGTTTCTTTTCTGGATGATAAAGAAATTTGAATCTGATTTAATGGTAACATGACCAGTCATTACTAACAGGCATATAAATAAGGTAAACAAAAATGAGGAGATATACCCTATTTTTTCTTAATTCTGTCTTACCTTAGGCTTTTAAACATGGGCAATGACAGCTGGGGAGGGATGTTTATAAATCTCTCGTTGATCACAAAGCCAACTTGCTTGTCCTCATCATCCAATATTGATTTCAGTCTGTCAGTCTGTTTTGGCGAGACTTCCTGACATTTACCCATAAGCATGCTCTTTAATTGTTTGACACACTCCAATTCCTATAAAGAAAAAAAAGCATTAACAACTGGTAAAATAGCCTATGTATAATTAGCGCCTCAGGAAAGTTTGGCCGCCAAAACAACTTTTCTAATATCCACAAAAACTGAACTTCATGGATAAATTGATGTACTCCTGACAATAACGACTGAAAATAACTCTGAACTGTCAACTTGTTTAATTTACTAATAAAGAAGATATTCAAGACCTTAAAATTACATTTGGGACTAAAGCCGACAATATTTTAGTCAAGCAGAGATTTGTTTATTTATTTATTTGATTGGCGTTTTACACCGTACTCAAGAATATTTCACTTACCCAACAGCAGCCAGCATTGTGTTGGGAGGAAACCCGGCAGAACCCAGGGGAAACCCATGATCATCCGCAAGTTGTTGACAGACCTTCCCCCATACGATAGGAGAGGAAGCCAGCATGGGCTGGACTTGAGCTCAAAATGACAGCATTGGTGGGAGGCTCCAAGGTCATTGTTGGGTGTTTGTGTGCTAACCTCATCAGCCACGGAGGACACCAGAGATTTGTATTTCATCTCTTTTCATAATTGTGATATATTGAAAAAGCAGGGGTATATCATCTAGTTAAATTTTATTTGTATATTAAAAAGAAAATGGAGGCATGAGACAGGTTTGAACTCTCAACCTCATAGCCTGCACCAACCTTTCTTGAAGTTAAGTTAATGACAGAGGTAATTCCAAACACAGGATCATCATCGTCACTGTCTCCTTCATCATCTTCAGGAATGTCACTTTGCTGTAATGCAGGAAATCAATGCAGAGAGTGGTATTTACATTAGATTTATTTATTTATCTGAGTTTTATAACGCAATCAAAGAATATTTCACTTCCACTTATGTCCAGTATTATAGTGGGAGCAAAGCAGGCAGAGCCCCGGGCAAACCCAAGCCATTCGCAGGTTGCTGACATGCCTTCCAACATACGACCCATGAAGACACCTGCATCAGCTGGACTTGAACTCACAGTGATTGCAGTGGTGAGAGGTCACTGTGCTGCTTCAACATGCTAACTTCTAGGCCACAGAGGCCCTTATTGACGTTAGATGCTTTGTTGCACAAGTGCTTTCCCTGAAACCAATTATCACTTCAATAACCAGTCTTTTTCGTACTTCATGTAAGAATCTTGCTAAACCAGTTTGGCAAAATGAGCTTTCGCATGAACTATATGCCTCCGAATATTAAAAAAAAAAAAAATCCTACAGCCAGATAAAAAGTAAATGAGTGAGTGCATGGGGTTTAACGTCGTACTTAATTTTTCAGTAATATGACGACGAAGGAATCATTAGAGTGCATATAATGTGCCTCCTTGTCGCAGGATGGATTTCCACCGCTCTTTTATCTACCGCTGCTTCAATGAGATGACTTACCGAAGGCTGTATATTACAGTATAATATACTGTATATTACAGTATACGTTGTCTGAGAAATGCAAGATACAACAGACTTCAAGCTTCTTACCTTGACAATACTACCTATGTAGTTTTGTGACAGCAATGTGTCTGTCATCTCAGAGAGATTTATGTTGGCCTTGAGAAATAACTGAAAATACACCAAGTAAAGAGAATTAACTTATTTCTAAGCCAAGATAAAAATGTTATTATGATTATGACAACATTAACAATGTAGAATTACCAGTATTAAAAGTGAGCAACTCATACTGAAAGTAGCTGGGGCTAAACTAAAGACAACTGGACAACTTACAAATTTATTGGTAAGACAGCTGTGTCAGAACAGTAGAATAAAGATCATGTCTATTCAACAAAGAAACTAGCAACATCACATATATTTCTAGAAGACCATTAATTAAACACTATCCAAGAAAACAGTTAAAATAGTTAATGATAATAATAATGTGCATTTGAAACACTGGATTCTTTTCTGGTCACATTAAGACAAGTTGCATCACATGATCAAGCTATTCCCACTCATACTAGTGCCACACAAAGACTGGTACATTTCTGCATTCCAAATGCATGTACACATTATTCTGTTAAAGAATATGTTTGCCAGGCAGGCCCTGAAATGGATTAATCATTATTTCAAAAAAACATGTGAAGATGACATCACTGATACCCAATGGATCCCCCAAGAACATGACAGACCATTGTAAAATTTGATGTCTTCAAATCATTTTGGGTTGAAAAACTGTAATAAAGAAATAGGTCAATTTTCTGGTGGAGCCAGGGTCATATCTAGAAGTACACTGAAGTTTCTGATCCCACACATTAATAGTGACATTGTGACTATGCGTAAAGAAATTTTAAAAATTGCAACTCAAAATGATGATTTCTAAGAGCTTTAAAGTCTGTGAATGAGAGAAATTTATATGACAACTTAACTTTATATTGGTAAATCATCATATTTTACTTGTTTCTAATACAGCTTGTTTAGGTTGAGCAGCCAAAGGTTTGGAAGCCCAAACATTTTCCACAACGAAATGTGACTTTAGAATCTAGATGTGGCCCTAGGAGCTATTCAATGCATTTTCTTCAGACACATAGTTTACTTAGTGTTGATACCTTTAACCATTAACTGCACTGTCACATACCTGCTGCAAGAGACTTTTAATACCATGAAAGTCTGAACCTTCAGGTCTTCTGGCTTCAAACTCCACCTGTACTTCCTGGGGGAAGAAAAAAAGATGAATATTCCCTAACAATTCCTACAGCAACATAAGTAATACATTTAATTCATAAAAGTACTGTACTGATTATTTTTAAATGATACAAAGCTGAA
This sequence comes from Liolophura sinensis, assembly GCF_032854445.1. Lineage (NCBI taxonomy): Eukaryota > Metazoa > Mollusca > Polyplacophora > Chitonida > Chitonidae > Liolophura > Liolophura sinensis. The sequence continues at coordinate 28,759,572 of NC_088300.1, forward strand.
GATGAAACACTTGTTTTTATTTCTTAATGCCGAGTACATGAAAGTGGTTCAACATATAAAAGCACAAAAAAGCTTCTCAGCTTTCTTCTTGGGGCATAAAAACGGCTTTAAACTATGGTTTTCCTATTTACGACCCTAGGGGTCAATCCAGAAATTAAGTAGTGTGATGTGGTGACAAGGGTAAAAGTTGTCAAAACAATTTTACTGGAGAAATCAATGCATGCTGACGAGTCATTAGGTGCATGTACATATACTGTGTCTTCTTGTGGCAGGGCAAGTCCATGCCACCAAAGCGCTGCCGCCAATGAAGTATCAGGCCGAAGACACCAGAGATGACACCCCACCCAGTCACATTATACTGACACCAAGCCGACCAGTCATGTTTCTTTGCTCTAACCTCTCAGTGCTAAGTGCCAAGCGAGCTAGCAACAAGTACCATTTTTAAAGTGTTTGGTATGGCCCAACCTGGACTTTGTTGGTGGAAGAGATCTAAGAGGGAGTGCTAAATTGGTTTGGCATTCCTTGTGTGTTCGTTGATGATATCATTTCTGAAAATTTCTGACCTTGAAAAATATGCACGAAATTGAGGGGTTAGTAAAAAATATAAAATACGCCTCAAAAATGATTTTGTTTCTCATTTCTTTCTGGTATGTCTTTTTTTATTTTCCTCAAAACCATACTCTTCATTTTAATGTATCTTTTCATTTATCTCTTAAGCTTTGTGGAATTGGCTCAGGACTACAGAACAGTCTTTCACTGTAAAGAGCAGGCCTTTATTTTCCTAATTCTTTAACAGAATCTAAACGGATTTGCGGGAATTCACCAGAATCTAGGTAAATTCTTGTACCACAAAGTCTGCAGTTACTCCAAGTGAAAGTTTTAATATGTGGTTTATCAAACCTAAACAGTTTTGGGGATTCCAGGTGACTTAAATATCACTATATTTCATTATTTGTCTGTTAGTTTATGATAAATCATAGTGCAATATAGGATGAAACCAACACTTAGGCGTTTAATTCCAAAATTCTGACTAGTTTACAATTTATTTTGATCTCTGCATGTTTGTCAGAATAGAGGTTCTAATGTTTGTATATTTTGAAAACTATCATTGTGACAACAACTCCCATCAAACAAAAGGCTCATTAGGGCAATGTTTATGGTCGTACGTTCACTTGTTGAGAGGACGAATAGTTATGAACTGGAAATTTGAGATGAAATGGTCACTTTGAAAATTGTTTTGTGGCTTTTTTACAGGAATCCAAGCAGATTCCCGTAAATTTGGTTTACATGAGTCATAGCAACAATCATATTCCCATCAAAAGTAAAGCCCTGAAGAGGCAATAAAACTGGCAGCACAGTACATTGTGAGATTAGAGAACTAAAATATAAATGTATTGTACAAAGAAAAATATTTCTTTGATCCCTTAATCTCATTAGTATACCATGTTGAAGGTTCTGATGCTCCGATACAATGAACGACTGTTTATTCTAACAACCATACAGACTATTTATTCTAACCATTGTCAATGTCTATGGATTACCTGCTGCTGTCAGCCCCCTCTTTTGCCAACCTCACAACCCTCTACATCTAACACACTTTTCACTTGCTATGTCCACCAAATCATTTCTCAATCTTCTATTGTGTTTTAGCTCCGTGTGTAACTTTTAACGTATCATGAAGATGACAAATATTGTCGAAATATTAAAACGTCATATCTACAACTTCTCAGTTTTTTTCGGAGTATCTATACTTTTGCACTATATGGATCAACAAAATATCGGTACACCAGAAAATTCTTTCTGTTACAACTTACAGTATAAGAGGGGAATAACACTAACAGGGATGTGTACATAACGGTGGGGGTGTGAAACTTTTGTAAAGAAAGGCAGCTAACTATGTTTTCAGAATTGTACTATTGCACAACACACTACAACAACAACGAAGCGGTTATTCCAGTCAACATAAATACATCTTCCATTGTTTCTGCTTAAAACTGTTTTATGTGGTGTATCCTACCTCATTCATTGGCGTTTCCTCTTCACTTTCATCTGACTGCATTTCATCTTCATTTTCGTCGCCGAGAATATCATCTTCGGACATATCCACATTTTCCGTTACACGTTTCTTTGAGGGCGCCGCCATGTTTGTTGTGGCGCGCATGTGGGTGGTATTATGATATTGACAGTCCTTGTGAAAGCCCGCCGCGATGGACAGCGGTTATAAAATGTTATTATGAAATGTTAAATATCTGAAACTAAATAAAACCGGAGCGACAGCATTCAAATCCATATTTGATAAATTGCTGTATATAGTGGTGAAACATACACGATCGATTATTATAAGTACGGAATCCACTTTTTTCAACAGTGAAAAGTTTATATTGTAAAATTCATTTTTCAAACTGTAAAATTTTAAAAAATGACGTTTTCAAATTTTGTTTTCCCTTGAAGGCAGAATGCAAAATTGAAAAGTGACCACATCATAGTCTGCTTACCGGTATAATATATACTGATGTTTCAGCTGGGGTTTATTAGCGCCTGCTATAGCCACGCAGATCGATTGACTTTAAAATGATAGGTTAATACATGATGGATCTGAAAACACGAGATATAGGTATACATGTATATTCAGTTGGTCTACATGCTCAAGTAAATTAACCTTACAGGCTGAAGGGCTTGCTGGCAATAGACATACCTACTTTATGTTTCGGTACACTATATGCTAGGCCTACATATATTAATGTCATGATAAAGATATAGGCATACACGTCTATAATGTTGCTTCTGAATTTCAGCACATGCAAATAAACACATAATTAAAACATAATAAAAATAAATCATAAAACAAAATCTACGAATAGCTATTTAACCCAATTCATTATTATAGTTGGCAACATTGACAGTGGTTAGACCAATCAGTACTTATATCTAGGATACATATAAAACAATAATAAAATGTTCATACTTTGTTATTCATTTACTGGTATCCGATTGGTGTTTTATGCCGCACTCAAGAATATTTCACTTATACCAGAACTCCACATAATGGACTTCTACTTCTACTTATTCACTTACTTCTGGTACACCTTTTCCACGCACTGCTGGAGAAGAAGCAAGCGTTATTTTTGCATCATTTGATAAAATTTAATTTTGGTTTTTTGATAATTCAATATATAATTAATTAGCCGAATTCATTATTATAGTTGGCAACAGGGATAGCAGCTATGCCAATCAGTAAGCTACTTATATCTGGGATACATATAAAATCTTAATTACAATAATAAAACGTTCGTACTCTATATTATTTAGGCATATCATACTTATGATAAATACCTATCATTGATATGATATACACCGGTATATAATTTGTAGAAATCTGTTTGGAGAAAGACGTCAGCCGCTAACTACTGTTCCTGAACAATCTAAGGCAGATTTACCGTCTGGAGCTAATTAAGCGCACATATATATATATCAAGCTAACTATAATACACGGAGGCCGGTCTCACACAGGCCTTTTAAGTAGGCACATAGTTATCTGGGCCAATGCCGGCATGTCCCACTTTAGTGCTCTGTGTGGCCAAGTGAGGGTCGACCGTCACAGCGCGTAGCAACCAGTGTAAACTTTGATGTGTCACCTCGTACACGAGATTCAATACGATCTCTAACTCTGTCATTTTTGTACACAAAATACGGATGTCTGTCTTATCAGTTTTATTATGAAGAAAACATCGTCTTAGATAGCTATGACTTCTCCGATTTCGTGTGAAAGAATGTTTCGCCACTGAAAATACCAAATGTTTAGCGAAGGTTACTGACTATCGCTAGAGCGAGAAGGGAAGATGGCGACCAGTGCGAAGATGTCATTCAACTTCTACCAGAATGGAAAATACGGTACCATACCTCAGAACCCATCAAAAGACATGGAAGTTACACAGGATATGCATCTTAAAATGTCCAAAAAGATCGCACAGCTGACAAAGGTAAGATCTTTGACTTGTCAAGCACTCGGTGCCCAAGCTTAAAGTATTGTAACAACAACAACATGTGACTCTGATGTTCGCAGCTTTTTACTTTCATGTTTGAGAAAGGCTTGCAACTAAAACCTGTGTACCTGTTTATTACCATTATACCTAGATCAGTTATTTTTTTATTTCATGGCCTGTAATGAAGACTATAAAACGTAGGCAAAACAGTATTTGATGGTACCAGATTATTAAATGAATGATGATTATTTAAGCTAAAATAAATAGTAAACTAAATTACAAAATCACGATCTTTACAATATTTTACTTTAAAGTTGTATTAGCTTTTAGCATTTAATTTTGCACTTATCTTTTGTAATTTATTCATTTTATTTTTTTTTTACAATTTTAGATTTTGCTCCAAACTTATTAAGAATTTTGATTCCCAATTCAGTACTACATATACACATTTGATCGCTGTCTGTGTCATAGTTGGGGATTTTGCTTCAGTATTGATGCTTTTTTATGGTAACATTCACATTGCTGTAATAGCTCTCTTTTATGACGAAGTATGAAATGTAGTTTTCATACTGGGTATGCAGAACATTGTTTCAGAGTTACTGAACAATTTGATGTATCCGTTAAATATTACAACATTATTTCTGGGCTGAATTCAGGTAATTTTGCAGCTTAATGACAGAGGACTTAGAAAGTGATAACCTTTTACGTCTGTTCATTCCTAAATTGTCCAATAGTATATTTATCTGTGTGAGTCTTGAAAACAAGTTGGTGTTTGGAATGTGGACACATGTGTTTAGTTCCTGAGCCTTTCTTCTAGTTTCTCTGAAGGATATATTTATCTTTTTATCTTGTTCTTGTTTTTCAGGTTATATATGCTCTCAACACCAAAAATGATGAACATGAAGCTGTTGTGGCTGCTCTTAAAGAACACCATGAAGAACAGATGCAGCAATTGCTTGCAGAGACTAAAGACAAAATTGAGTTGTATAAAAGTAAAATATGTAACGAAACTGAGTACAGGCACAGGATAGAATCTCTTGAAATGTGTGTTGCACAGTATGAACAGAAGAGAAAAGATGCATTCTCTCAGTTTGAGACATTCAAACAGCAGGCTGAAAAGAGGGAATCAGCATTGAAAACAGAACATTCAGAGAAAATGTTGGCATTGTCACAAGAAGTTTTAGCAATGAAAAGAGACTTTGAAGAACAGCTTCAGAAATTTTCAGACTTGAAATTTGATGTAGAGAGTAACCAGCGTCAGTGTATCGAGGAACTTCAGAAGCAGCATGAGCAAGAATTACTCCAACTTAGAGAGACGTGCCAAGGAAAAGCCACTGACTTTGATTCTGAGAGATTAAAACTTGAAGAATTACACAAACACAACATTCTGAAACTGGAGGAGCAATATGAGGCTTTGAAGTCAGAAAAGTCCAAAATGATGGAAGACTATGAGGGTAAACTCAGCAAGGCAAAAGCCTTTTATGAAAATGAACTGAGTGTCTTCAAAAATGCACAGTCTTCCAGTTTTGAGAAAGAACTTGAGGCTTTACGCCTGGAGCAGAGTAAAATGAAGAAAGACTTCGCATTCCAAGAATCTGAGTTAAAACAGAGAATAGACAGTTTGATTGAGCAACTATCAACGAGTGAAGATGAAATTAGCTCCTACAAACAACAGTTGGAAATGTTGCAGCTATCTGTGACAGGCAAAGATACGGGAATGACTGAGCTAAATAAACAGGTAAATGCTTTTGTCATCAATTTATGTTACATCTGGAGTAAAGATAGTTTGGATTCCTTGTAGAATGAATTGCCGTGCACATTTTTCCGGTATGTCACATGAAACCTGAACATAGTTAATTTTAGGTTCTTCTTATTTAGTTAATTGCTATTTTTTTTGATAGCGTTTACACATACATACATGTACCTTGGCCAGTAATAGTTACACTGGTACGCATGTCTGATGACTTGATTCATGATTCATTGGAGTAGAAAACAAGCCAGGGGCCAATTCAACTAAGCTTGAAGGATGGAAGATAAGGTACAAGTATTATAAAAAGAAGAGTATATGGTTTTATGGAAAAATAAAGAAAGACATGCCTAAAAAATAAGAACATAATCTTTTTTGTTTTTAGGCATATGTTTTTGGTTTCATAATAAAGCCTATATTTTATGCATATTTTCTGCCAGTTGTCAAGAATATTTGGAAATAATGAAATTGATGAACATACTGTGAAGGCAGAACCAGCCTAGTGGGCCCAATTTGGGCTCTCCCTCCCAACAAAGTTGTGTGACAGCTATTGCCATTAGTGTCACCATGACTGGCCACTAAATATCTTCAGATAACCACTGGGGCTTTAGGAAAACTGTAGTTTAAAGCCATTTTTACACTACAAAGAAAAAAGCTGAGAAATATTTCTATACTATTCTATGTTAGGTCGCATCTTAAACTGTGTAAAGCCTCAATATAATTTCCAATTAATGGCCCTACTCCCCAGAATTGCAAATTTTTATGTTTTTTCTTTGTGTATCAGATGTAAGTCTTGCCCAGATTTTATTCCTTCCTTTTGATATGATAAGCAGTTAATTCAAAGTCCAAATGTTAAGTCCAAATGGGATGTAAATTGTGAAATTGGTCTCAGTTACTGGAGCTCTCAGATATTGCCGAAGACTGCATCTCACCAGATATAATTACATGAAGCCATGTATATGGCCCAGCAACAGCTGAGTTTGAATATATGGCCTCATTAGACAGGATTTCATGTATAGTCTAGACCTCTTGGTGAAATTAGGACCTAATTGGCAAGTTCCACATGCCTACATGTGCATGTATGGTACAGTGTGTTTGTTACATGTCTATAGCACTACAATACATTGTCTTTGCTCATAGCTGCATTAGTTGAACCTAAAAGCCATGCTGATTTGCAACAAGTTACAGTTGTCATGGCTGTGTTTCATCTGACTGTACCTTTGTGAAATACAGCTTTCAATATCGTGACAGTGTCAAATACAGTGTCAAGACGATGTATGCATTACATTTATTACTACTTACATACATGTGCATGTATATGATATAAAATGTCATGAATTAAAATTGGCTACATACTCTGTATCCTAATAAAAAAAAATATATATATATATATATATATATATATATATATATATATATATATATAATATTTACTTACAATAAAAAAATAAATAAATATATATATATATATATATATATATATATATATATATATATATATTGTAAGTAAATATTCATGTGAACCAGCGTGTAGCCCATACTGTTTGTACACGAGACGTCTGAAAAACATTTGGGTTCCACTGATGAAATTTTGAAAATCTACATATGGCTATCGCCTGCATGTCTGTACCTTTACACATCTGTATAAGTATGCTTGTGATGTATTTACCACCTTCCCAGCAGATTGACCTTGGTATTCTGGCTGGCAGAATGAAGATAAGACAGACCACTGGTCGTCATGCTGGGTGGTTAGATGAGTAATTGGGCAGGGTGTAAGACCAACTTTCATCTCCACTCTTCATACCACAAACATGAACGTTTCTCCTTTTAGCATTTTGATTGCTGCAAAACTGATACATTCCTTTATAGTCTTTTTTTTTATAAATGTGTACATGTAAGTGGTGAAAATGCCTGACAAGACAGCATACACTTACTGTTTACTGTGTGTTCCAGTTACAGTACATGTGAGTTGATATCGGCTGTGAAAAGTTACCATTTGATCGACTGATTACTTTTGAACCCTGCACCGCACATGTATTTAAAACTGCTTCAGATAAAAGCAATAATACATTGTACAATTTTGAAATGTACGCACATGCAGCTTTATGAATTAAGGTAAATACAAATCTATGAATCACATCATTAGTATACATGCCTAAAGAAACTGGAATTAGAAATCTTACAGAGATAGCAGATACTGTATGTATACATGTATCTATATATTAATTATATTGTATGTATACGATGTAGATTATCATACTGATAATGACAAAAGTGACTGTAGTGACATTGGTTGGTTGCATTTAAATGCATCTATTTTGACCATAAATATTTGTCAAGGTGTATCAGTAGAAACAATTGAATTTCTTAGGTACTGGGTATGGCATATGCGGTTGGAAGAGAATTGTTATCTTCTAACTATAGTGACTTTTGTGTCCAGGATAATCAGTTGTCTGCTAGGCACCTTATGTAACGTGCCTAGCTGAAAGCAAACACATTTGAGCAGATAGACATGGATCCCAGAGTGCTGTGAAATGAGGGTTGGGCCATGTGTTATTGCTTCAGCCTAAATGGCAGGCCTGCAGATAAGCTACAGACACAGAAGATCTTCTTACATAAATAACAAAGTACACTAGACGACCATGCTTAAGTAAGCCTTCAGTAAATAGATCCATAGAAACTCTGTAATGTGGAGGAAAAGAAAAAAATTGCGTGATGCATACATTCATAGGTACAGCAGTAAGAATGCACAAGACTGACATTTGTTGAGACAGAGCCAGTGGAAAATTGCAGTTCATCTGTGAAGTATGAGCGTCAGTCTTTTTAAATTACTTGTCGTTCTTTACTTCAAAAGACAGAAAAGATTACCACATATCATCAGAAAGCATGAAAGTGTTTAAAGAGAAAAAAAATCTTTTTTATTGAGTTTTACATAAATTTATAGAGGGGGTTTATTTTATTTTACAAATACATTATGTAGATAGGGCCATGTAAAGGGTTGTTTAGTTCTGGAAAAAGTTTAGGCTCTCAAACTTAACAAATAAATGAAACAAAATTTACATTTTGGTACAAATTCCTTTAATTCGCAGACTTAAACCCTCTCTGAAAGCTTCATTTGGAGCAGTATTTTATCATATTTCTTCATGCACAGTCACATTGTCACTTTTAAAGTTTACTATTTTTGCTTGATATAGCCCTGGTAGAGTTGGAATAGATTGTGACCTCAGGAAGTTTGTCAAATAGTAACTAGGGCTATGCAGTGGTCTTCCTCACTACTCATAAACTTATATCTTTAAATACAGGTTTATCAAATCCAGATTGTGCAAGACAAATCAAATCAACAGATACCCAGGAAACTCATAAATATACTCTGTAAATACTGTATGTGTGTACTACATACATATATACAAGTTGTACATACATGTGGTTGGCTTTATGTCAAAAAGTTTGTCAGGTGTCTGGCAAAGGGCTTACTCAGGCCTCTCCGGTTTCCTCCACCATAAACCTGACCACCATATACATTGTAAGTGAACAACTCTCAAGAGGAAGGTCAAAAAAAAAATCAAAAAACAAAAAAAAAAAAGTAACAGCTATCAAATACGGTGTATACTAAGAAATACACATGTGTACATGTAGTTAGACAACTGCTCAGCACTTATATTGGGAGACATTTGTGTGACTTTTGATGTCTCAGTACTAGCATTTGTGCATGCCATTAATTATATCATGTATTTAGTATTAGTTTTACAGTAATATTTATATTTGTAATTTTTTTTGTTTGTCTTGTCATAACATGCATGTATTGTTGTGTTAGCATCAGCTGTTACATTTACTACCCACACTTGATATATTAATAACAGGTTCAATGGGCAATGTGATGTTTTATGATTGACAGCTGCAGGCAATGCAGGATGAGGCAGCCAGTGCTCAGAGACAACTAAAGGAACAGGAGGCTGAGCTGGTGGCCTCCAGGCACATGTGCTCACAGCAGGCCCAGGACCTCCTAAACAAGTCCAGTAAGTTCCCCTGTACATGATCCCACAGACACACAGGGCTAGGCAGTCTCCCTCAGCCTCTTGCCTGCTGGGATATAGATGTACTCATCTTCATAAGCTCAATGCTCTCTGCATGTTCTGGGTTACAGCTATGGTATGCACTTGTACAAATGTATGTGTATGTGTGTACATACATGTATAAACATGTGCATATGCTGTTTTAGTGACTCTATCCACTCCTTTATACATGTATTACTATACATATGCAGTATATACATGTATATATGTAAGAATACATCATCCAAACATACATGCGTAAATTTTCATTTGTATGTGTAATTTGCCTTATTTTTAAATATAATGCTGCATTTGAGCACATATACATACACATGTATGTAGAATGTACATGTATGAACAGAAAATGGCAATTCACTAATGATTTATTTGATTGGTGTTTTATGCTGTACTCCAGAATATATTTCACTCAAGTAGTGGCGAATTCACTAATGAATTCTGTGACCTGTACACGGAGTAATTTGACAGTAAAGCCTCCAGTCATGTTTATTAATTATACCTCGCCCTCAAATGGGTGGAAGAAGCTTTATACATAATACAAGTAACTTTTGTTACACAAAGAAAAAAAAATGGTAATTTGCAATATTTACTGGATTGGAGTTGTGTTTGCTAATTTACATAGACTTTATTTTATTCCTCTCCAATCATATATGGGAATTAAGG